>NC_092814.1:136554340-136862340 GCF_023375885.2 Dermacentor andersoni
CGTGTGAGAGTGTAACAGTTGAATGACAACTTTTTGCAAACGGTATTGATTTGGTATCTCTAGTTAAGGTTACTGCCAAATATAATTCCTAGATATTTAATAGTCAGGACACATTCAATGGTTCGATTGTTTAATGATATGCTAATTGAAACGTAGTTCAGAGTTTTCATTCGTGAATCGAAAATAACGTATTTTGTTTTATTGGCATTTAGTAATAGTTGATTTTCACGAAACCACATTGAAACAGCTAGTAGTTCATTGGATACAGTATATTGTGAGGTTTCAAGTGAACTACCTGTGAAGAATATTACAGTATCATCCGCAAACATTAATGCTTAAGATGATTGTAGAATTCGAGGGAAATCATTAACGTATAAAGTGAATAAAAGGGGACCCAATACGGATCCTTGCGGTACACCACCTGTGACATCCCTAGATTCGGATAGAAAACCATCAATTAGTACTTTCTGCTTTCGTGATGTTAGATAACTGGAAAAGAAGTCATGAGCGCCATCGATAATACCAAAGCACTTCATTTTTTTCAGTAGTGCTGAGTGACAAATAGTATCAAACGCCTTTTTTATGTCGATAAAAATTCCAATAACAATATTTTGATGGTTGAGTGCAGAGTTGAGTATTTGAGATAAAGTAAGCACAGCTGTTGATGTGGATTTCCCTGGGACGAAACCATGCTGTTCGGGGCAAATTATGTTATTCTTGCAAAGGAAGTCCTTCAGCTGTTGAGCGATTAATTTTTCAAAGATATTGTTTACTATACTCAATACGGATATCGCTCTATAACTGGTGGGAATATTATGGTTGCTCGTTTTGTATATTGGTACAACTTGGATGGATGGAGTAACTTTATTGAAAGGTCCTGCGAGCTACGGGGCGCAAGGTCCCATAGAGCGGGCTACTCCCACGTTGGGACCGGGAGTTGTAACTCCCTGGACGCATCGTGGGCTCGCTGGACAGCCCAGAGCTGCTCCGCCAGGTCCGTGCTGCGTAATGCGTCTTGTAGCCTGGCGGAGTCTTGATCCTCGTTTGCGTGGGTCCGACCACACGGCCAGAGCAAGTGATGTACGTCTAGTGTGCTATGGCAATTTTCGCAATATGATGTTTTGTATAGGTCAGGCATGTAGTGATGTAGTCTGTTCTGCGTGGGGTACGTGTTTGTTTGAAGCATTCTGAACGTCAGGGCTTGAGGCCTGGTGAGCTTATTGTGAGGTGTGCTGAATATTCTGTGGTCTAGATAAAAGTGCTTTATGATCTCGTTATATGTGGAGGGAGGGCCCCGATTCTCGCTGGGATGGTCACGACCATAATAGGTGGCGTTGCGGAGGGTTAGGTCTCGCGCGCTCCTGTGAGCCATCTCATTAAGATTGCGACGGATGTCCTCGATCTCTCCGAGGTGTGCCGGGAACCAGCAGATAATGTGATGCTGCAGCGGTGCGGATCTATGGAGTATTTGTAGTGCTTGGCTTGCAACTGCTCCTTTCTGAAAGGCTTTGACGGCTGAGCGTGAATCGCTGTAGACGTGGGTGGTGGTCGGGTCTGTGAGCGCGAGTGCGATGGCAACCTGTTCTGCTATCTCGGACATGTGGGTCTTGAATGTGAGAGCGTTTCTGACTTGACCTTGCTTATTGATCGTGGTGGCAACGAAGGCCTTCCTGGTCGGGTACTGTGCCGCGTCAACGAAACAGGCTAGGATCTTCTTATCACGTATTTCGCGCAGGATGAACGATCTGCGTGCCAGCCTTCTGGGTTGATGGTGCGTGGGGTTCATGTTCCGCGGCCGTGGGTGAACCGTGTAGGAGTTGCGTGTGTCCGTCGGAACGCTTTGATATAGATTCTCGATTACTGTGGTGTCATGACCTAGTCTGGTTAGGATTTCTCTACCCGGTTTGGTTCCAGAAAATCTTGTCCATTGAGCCCGTTCTTGAGCTTCGGCTATTTCTTCTAGTGTGTTGTGTACCCCCAGTTGCAGCAGGAGCTCTGTCTCGGTATTCTTGGGGATTCCCAGCGCTAGTTTGACTAGCTTCCTCAGTTGTACATTGAGTTTGTCCTTCTCCGCTACCTTCCATCTGTGCATGGCCGCCTCGTAGGTGAAGTGGCATAGCGCAAAGGCGTGTGTTAGCTTGAGGAGATTTTCTTCCTTAAGGCCGTGTTGTCTGTTGGCTACGCGTCGTATGAGATTCAGGGCATTATTCGACTTTGTCACGACCTTCTCCACTGTCGCGGCGTTAGAGCCGTTGCTCTCAATGAACATCCCAAGGACTCTGATTTTGTGACGTGTGGAATGGTTCCTCCGTCTTTTGTTCTGAGAGTAATGACGTGCGTGTCTCTGATTTCGTTCTTTGGTTTGGGACCGCTCCTCGACGGTTTGTAGACGAGGAGCTCCGACTTTGCAGGCGAACATCGCAGGCCGGTGGGAGCGAGG
This sequence comes from Dermacentor andersoni, assembly GCF_023375885.2. NCBI lineage: Eukaryota > Metazoa > Arthropoda > Arachnida > Ixodida > Ixodidae > Dermacentor > Dermacentor andersoni. The sequence continues at coordinate 136,556,781 of NC_092814.1, forward strand.
TATTCCTCGATCACGTCGATGGCTTCCTGCAGAGCGCTTTCAATTGATCCCAGGCTACCTCCGGGGATCCAGAGCGTTACGTCATCGGCGTATATCGTGTATTTGACGTTCTCGATTTGGCCATTTTCAATACATCTGGATAGGAATTCGCATTTAATGAATGCCTAAATAAATGACAAAGTGGAGCACTCCAAATATCTGGATTGTCTTTCAGTAGCCTAGCTGGTATACCATCAATTCCTGTGGCTTTGTTCAACTGTAGATTTTTTATAGCAGACGTCACCAGCTCTTCTGTTATGGCCTGAAAGCTAAATCCGCTTTCACTTTTTTCAACATAAGTGGTGGGCCGTGCAGTACTAAATTGTTTCGTAATGTTTTCGCCAACCGTGGCAAAGTAATCATTAAAATCATTTGTAAGGCTATTTGTAACGTTGCCAGGGAGAATTTTCTTTTACTAATCTAGCCCTGTCACTTCTCTGACTATTTGCCACGTTTGTTTTGTATCACAACAGGCAACCAAATGTGTATAATATGCCCTTTTAGATTTACGCATTAGCCCAACTGACTGATTTCTGAAGTACTTAAACTAAGTCTTGTAATATTCATTTGTTTTGTTTAACTTCCGCTTATTGTAGTAGTAATATTTTTTCTTCAGTAGTGCTAGAAGAGGCTTTGTTATCCATGGACATATGACATGATCATACCTACGTAATGTGCACGTATACGATGACTGCTTTATTGCATTCGTGATACCGCAAATAATGTTATCCCATTCTACTTGCACGTCATCGTTATACAGCGTTTCGAAGATGGTGTGTTGCAAGAGGGTGTGTACTTGCGAATAATTAACGCGTGTGTGATATCTCGGGAGCATCTTTTCTGTTTTACGAGTATGACGTAAGTACGATTGTGGCATGAAAAGAAAAGTCGGGTAGTGATCAGCAATTGCAAAATCCTAAACACCAGCTTCTACGTTAGTATCAAGACTGCACAGCATCAATAAGTATGGCAGAGTTTTCACAGAAACGTGTTTGTTCGGTTATAACATTTCTAAGATTAAAGGATTGTAGGAGGAACAAGTAGGCATTGCACTGATCCTTTAGGAGATCTATATTGAAGTCACCACTGATTATTATCTGGGAATCCGAGGTTACACATTGAATCAGCACACTTTCCATGACGGATACGAAGTCATCTACGCTTGAGCTTGGGGGGCGATATAGTACACCAGCTGTTACACCACATTCATCATCATCATCATTTATCGGACCCTTAAGGACCCTTTACAGGTTATTACATAAGGGGGGAGTCATCATAGACATACACAAGTCAAAGATGTTACAAGAAGAATGAAGTGAAATAACGGAGGTTAAGTAATGCAGCGAAATAAAATAGGAGCGCAGGTGACTTCAAATGCAACAACACTTGGAATGAAAAGAGAAATCGTACAATTCTAATTTCCAAAATGTGAAAGCAACCACTCTTTAAATTCTTCAGAATCGTGCTCCATGGCAATTGCATCTGGCAGTTCATTCCATTCCTGGATTGCTGTAGGTAAAAATGATTTATTGAAGGCAGAAGTTCATCCATACAGGCGCTGTAAACTGAGTGAATTGAACAGGCGTCGTGACGAACGTGCAGGTACTAGAAGAAGTGATTCGCTCAGATGTTGAAAATGGTAGTACAACTTGTGGAATAAGCATAGACGTGCTATCTTGCGTAGATAGACTAATGTGGGTAGATTGAGGGACGACTTAATACTACTGATACTAGTTTTGTAGTCATATTTTGAAGATATGAATCGAGCAGCACGGTTCTGGACCGATTATATTGCATTGATTAGATATGTTTGATGTGGACACCAAATCGCGGAAGCGTATTCAAATTTTGTTCGAACAAATGTTTCGTATGCCAGTTTACGGACAGAAGCGGGTGACAACAACAATGTTCTTCTGGTGAAGCCTAGTGTTTTAGAGCTGTCGGCGATCAGTTTCGTGATGTGTTCCGACCAGTTTAGATTGCTAGCGATTAGGATACCGAGGTAGCGATACGTTTGTACTTATGAGATGTTGACAGCGCGTAATTAGTACGCATGGGTGATGTTAGAGTGCTTGCGGGAAACTTGAATAAATTTGAATTTATAAATGTTAAGCTGTATCAACCATTTGTTACACCAGTTATCTATTCGTCACAAATAGCGTTTCAGCAGATTGTTGAGTGCTCGAGATATCGTTTAGACGCTGGAAACTGAGCTCGTTCCTGATAAACATGGCTATGATATTTACAGGGTGGGAGACTGAAGAGGACGATGATGATGACAATTCTGACGACTGCCCGGAACGCTTAACCAAGGAGCTTTTAAGCGAGTTACATCAGTTGGAGCAATTTCGATTTGGCTGCGCCACCCACAGCCTGCAGCTTGCCATAAAAGACGCTATTCGGCAGTTATGCGCTATTAAATAACATATTCGTTTCATCTTATGGGCATTGATACGTCGATCGTTTATTACTATTTGCATGAACAATTGTTTGGGCCAACCTTTGTTAAATAGTTTGCCATGAATGCATGCAGAAAGAATTTTTGAATATAGTAATTGCAGTTTTAAATGTAAGGGCACGCAACTGTGCTTAATACAGTCGGTTCTTTAAAGTTTTATTATGCAACTACCCACAGTTTATGTTTAGCCTAACTTTCGAGCGGGCTTCGCGTTTTCATCTTGGAGATTTGTGGAACATTTGTTGCCATAGCGGAGGTCACGAACTCTGCTTCCCATAACATAGTGGCTGCAGATCATTATTCTGCCGCAGGCCAGGCACCAACCTTACGCGACTTCAAGGTCTGCTCCCACCCCGTCGGTCAACCATTTTGAAATACCTCTAAAGACAAACAAAAAGAAAACTGGCCCATCATGTAACGAATGTCCACCGTGTTCCGAAGTAACATTTTAAAAGGTTTGGATTTGGTTGATTCCTTGTTCAAGCTATTTTTGTCTTATTGTATTTTGTGCGCCTTGCTATCTTTATCCTTTCGTAATCTCCCTCTCCTTTTTTTGTATTACATCTTCCACATCCTCCCCCCCCTCCCCCCCCGCTCTGGAAAGCGAAATCCTGCGTACGTCACTTCTTCTAGTACAAATCGCTCTGCCTGTACGCACAATTGCCTGGCATATAAGACCTGTCAGCGAAGCGGCAGTCGGCTGCTAGTATGTTTTTTTGAGTTACAAAGCCAATTTCATTAAGATAATATCAGCTGTTGTGCCGTAGCCATGACACTTCGTGCACGACATTTATTCCTAAAGAACAGGAAGGTGCAGCCTATGCATAAATGCGCACTCAATTTATCGTAGGACTGGAGAAAACGACTGTGTCTGTCCCCACTTTTTTGTCTAATGCAGTCTTGAAGAGTGTCAGTGTGTGGTCGAGTGCAATACCGTAATACCGTACGATTACATATGTCATCATTCTCTTTCTGAAACTATTCTTTCTGAAGCGATTTTGCTTTCTTGGCATTGGACATAATCTAGATAGGATTGTCTCTAATGTCAAGAAAGCAAAATTGCTCACCTTAGAACTGTTTTCTCGGCAAAGACCCATAAGCAAGAGATTCCTTTTCGTGCTATAGCGTCAGAGAAAGGGACATGGCAGGACTGTGTGGCTAGTTACCTACAGAGCTGCTCTGCTTCACTAGTTTTTTCAGGCCACTTTTGCTTCTAAGGCATTAGTTCAGTTTCTGACAGCAAAAATTCAGGTGTAAGTGCAGCTTTTAGTATGGATATCAAAGACTTGTATTACTCCTTGCCGCATGACGGGTTGTTAAACTCCGTAAATGAGTGCATTAAGGAACAAGTGCAAGAGTCGACTTTTATAGACAGATGCGGTGTTCCTATGGTGCTTTTATAGAAATTCTTTCAATGTACTTAATGTCGACGCTGGTTGGGCGGTGAGCTGGGGTGTTTATGCCGAAATCTGGAATTTGTATTGGTTCAAAGGTTGCTGATTACCTGATTTTCTGCAGTACAGACGTATTTGATTCCGCTGCTACCTCAGTAAGGGAGCAATTTAAAGTTAATGAAGGAGGATTAAAGTTTATCATGGAATTTCCTCAGAGACGGGTAATACAGTTTCTAGACATTTCCTTGCTCTTCGAAGAAAACCACGTGTGTTGGCAGTACTGCCCTAGATATCCGAAGCCATTGTTAAACTTTCAATCCGAGCATTCCAAAGTAGTAAAAAGCGGAATTGCCATGTCGTGCCTTAAGGCTTCTCTCACCAGCTCGTGCATACACAAAATGAGCGCCAGCTTTAATGCACAGGTCTGGCGCCTATTAGAAGCAGGTCATCCTAGCTTAGCAGTGGTCACTGGGGCTGAACGCCTAAAGAAGTCGATTTCGAGGGGGACAGACGTTATTACAGAAGGCAGTAATAGCAAGAAAAGAGTAGTGGTTATTCCTTACATTCATTCAGTGTCGCACAGGCTTTAAAAAGTTGGAAGTATATATGGTGTTAATGTTTTTACTGCTCCCGATAAGCTAGGTAAGATATGCGCTGCCATGCAGAGAACAAATGAGCTGGTAAAAGGCAAAAAAAGAAAAAAAAAACATTTGTCCAGTGAAGCACATCAAGAACAATTTTACTGACTGCCATATGGGTGTGGTATATAAAGTTCCCCTTAGCTGTGGGCATTTCTACGTAGGGCAAATGGGGCGGTGTATCAATCATAGGCTAATGGAGCATAAAATGTCGTTAACCGGTGGATTGCCTTCTAATCTTTCCTTTCATTGCCAAGACTGCCAAGATTGTAACTGCACGCCTGAGTTAGATGAACGCGCGATATTGTGCAGGCATAGGAATGAGGACACGCATCTTATGGTCGAGGCAGGGCATATAAATAATGGTGGAACTGCGTGCGTGAGTCAGCCTTCTATTACCTTACATAAGGAAGAGATCAAATGCCTTAACAGTTACCTCTCACGTAGACCGGCACTTGTACCCAATTGACCCGTGGTGATACAATTCCAGAACATGCGCAGATGAGTTTTGTGTCTTCTTTCTTTTTTGGTCTCAGTGCATCCTTCAGTTGATAGTCAGCATTCTTGTTGTCCACTTCTCTTGTGTCCGTGTCTGCGCGCCTTACCCCTTCTTTGCATTATGAACAGGGAACTGCCCGGCCATTCCCGGAGTGGGAATGGGCTACGTTCTTTTTCATTTCGAGAAATTGAAAGGAATGGAACTGCAGCAACGTTCTAATTCTCCGGAATATAATTGGAATGGAATGGGGGTGCCTATTCCGCAACACTATGGCAACGCTCTGGTGGCTCAGACACCAGACCAACCGCCATCTGCTACTGTTAAGCCTGTCATATGAAACTGTTCCTTCAGAGGCCGAGCACAGACTTTACAAGCAGGTGGAGGCGTTCGCTCATGGTCAAGTGGCTGCACTCCAAGACGTGCCTATGCCGCCTCGACATGGATCCAGAAAAGGTCGAAGAAAAGGACGTCGCGGAATCAGCGGATGCACAGGAAAAGAACTTGATTCTCACACGCACTGTCACTTACTCGACATGACACACGGGCGCCCAACCAACCATGGAATACATGTTTTATGAGCGAACCAAATTTGAGAAAAATACCTTAGGCCGCACCACGAAACATACGAGGATTAGATAATGCCCATTGAAGATAATCGGGTGAGAGTCAGTGTTCTAAACCACAGCGCAGTTTCCTGACGTCTGAAAACTATCGGTACTTTTGTTAATTGGAAGGTCCGTAGGGCTCTTGAAAGATTTTTCGACTAAATGTAGCATTTTATTGCCCCAACCTCATATTTCTTGAAGACCTCAGCGGAGCACTAAAAATGTAGACACAAAGATGAATAAAATCCAGTCGCAGGCTCAATGTAATACACGCTCTTTAGTTAATCTTATAGGGCTACGCGTGATGATTGGGATAGATTGCTATCTCGCAGGTCTTCATCCGACCTAACGCCACAGAAATAATTGAAGCTGATCTTATGGCCGCGCATATCTTGCTGTTATTGGAAGACATTTACTAGCAGCGCGTAGAATGCAGGCGCTGCACAGACGCATAACTTAAAACATACGGACCCGCTGAAGCGCACGCGTCCGAGTTCACTGCGAGATATTTTTATCCCGCAGCTGCCACAAAGTTAACAAAAGGGTGCTGGTCTCGGGACTGCTTTCTCGCTGTTGTTCACAGCACCAGCGACGGCTCTTAATCTGTAGACGACGATGAATCTAACGGGAAACCGCCTAACCTTCCAAAACATCGCGCTCACTTGGTGCCTTATCCAGGAGGAATTGAGCAAGCGTGGAGAACGGATGGCTTCTATCCTACTGCCAACAACAAAATAACTGTAACTAAAGTCAACTGCCGTTATACAAGGTAGAAACATGGTGAAGAAAAAAAAAGCATACGATTCGCGCAATATATCTCCAGGTTGGCCCAATTCGCATTAACTTCACCCCATTCTAACAGTGTGGCTGGACCAATCTTTTCATGATTAGTGATTACAAAACAAAAAAGACTGGCACACTTGTAGCCGTAAATCTGCAGGTAATCCTGCTAATAATTTCAGCCTTTGTGGCTGTGTCAATATCACTGTGTCAATATCAGCGTCAAAGAATAGAAAAGTAAACTCCACCGAAAGATAATTACTCAACAGAGACATTTTCTTGTGTCATAGTCTGACGTAATCATGTATTGGCAAGGCAACACAATTTGTAAATAAAGCGCTAGTAATCACTTCTTTGGTCCTTTTAGCTGTGTTACCATATTCGTCAACGAGTCTTATTTTTGCGATTAAAGAGAGAGAGAGAGAGAGAGAGAGAGCAAATGATAAATGAAAGGTAGAGAGGTTAACCAGGACTGATCCCGGTTGCCTACCCTACACTGGGAAAAGGAAAAGGGGGACGGAAAGATTAAAAGAAGAAGAGAAAGTCCACTGGGTATAGCATTCGGTCACTCAGTCCGGATCACAGACGCTGACTCAATCCGGCAGCTTTCAGATATCTCAGCGGCGCTTTTGTGGCCTTTTGTAGCTGCGATATGCGAGACCATGGTCCCAAGATCTTGTTCAAGGTGAACGGCTTTCTATCTAGCTGATTGAGAGCTGCGCAGAAGTCATGTCTTTCATTTTCAAAAGATGGGCAGTAGCACAGTAAATATTCTATAGTTTCCTCGACACCGCTGGCATTGGACTCGGCGCTATCAGCCATTCCAATCAAAAACGTTTATGCATTGGTGAAAGTGACGCCCAAGCGTAAGCGGCACAGCATTGCTTCCTCATTACGCGGAAGCGCTGGTAACAGCCGCAGTTGCATAGATGGATCGAGGGAATGCAATGGAGGTTGAGTGAAATCAGGTGTGTGCCACTTCTCCAATGTCATACGGTGTTCTAGCTTGCTTAAGTGTTGGGCTGCGTCACTCCGCGATAAAGGTACAGCAACAAGGGTTGCTCCTTCATGTGCTTTCCAGCAGCTTCGTCAGCGAGGTCGTTGCCGGACATACCGCAATGGCCAGGCAGCCACTGAAACACGACGTTTGCGATTAAAATTTACGAAACACTATGTGAGCTGCTACTGCAGCCTTCCAGACTACAGTGTCACTGATGATACACGCGAAACCAACCACGATTTCCTAAAAGCTCAAATTTGAGCCGTGAAAGACTGTTTGATAAGCGTGGATGGGACGCATGTTACAGATAGCATTGCCATTTTAGCGATTTGCCCATTTCCTCATTCCGCAAGTTTAGCAATTTCGAAGCAAAGTGCTTGGAAAACACTTCCTGGAAGGCACTTTATTATTCAAAAGCTACAAGATTGGCTGTAAGGCGTGGGATCTCTGTGACCATTATAAAGCAATGGTGGTCTTGGCACACGGAGGCAATACACTGTTGTTATTTGTGCCGAAGAAAGCAGGCTTCATTTTGTGCTCATAAAATACATGTTCCTTTTTTTGATTGTTTATGAACCCGTTCGAACGGGCCGCTGCAGTTTTACTGAATACGTTTGATTGGAGGATGCTCGCATGTGTAGCGCTAAATTAAATCACGAAAATCTATTTCGATCAATTTTTATGGCATTAATTGGAACGCCCAGCAGGTCGCATCATAAAACCCAAAAACTGTAGTTTGCTACTGTAACTGCAAAAATTCGTACTTTGATTTAAGAAAGACGTACATATAGGTGCACTGGGCTGATTCACACGACGCTCATGCGAACCTGAAACAACTGCATTCCTTTTCTCACGGATTTAGGACAAATTAGTGCGTGGAGTAAAACGTAGGGTCAAGACGAAGGTCGGGTAGGGTAACAAATGGTTTTTTCAGCAGCCACGTACGTAGGGTCTTTTGAAAAATGAGTCAAAAATGGCCTGCCCGTCACGCTGTTTTATCAGTGGAAAGTTGCTCGCTAGGCGGGCATTGGCCCCCTCTTTACAGTTCCATTCATTATTTCTGCGTTTTCCTTTATGTATTTTTTTTTCTTGAGAGATATCCTCAACCCTTGAATTTGACTCATAGAAACACTTTCTATTAAAAGTCCATCATCACATATTATGGCTCTTACTGTTGAACCGACAATACAATTATGATCATTACGAGAGTGAGTGCAGTTCAACGGCCCACAAAACAAAGGAAACAGCACAACTGTAACTGTAAATAAATTTTATGTAACCATTATCACTGTAAAAGAACCATATCGCTTTGCAGCACAAATATGAAAATAATTAATGATATTGTAATCTATGAGACGCTTGAACATCTGACAAAGGCAAACTAAGCGTATAGTACGAAATAGTTTTTTTCAACGAATACCGGGACATTGCAAAATTTCATGCAACGCATTAGTGAATGCAGCAGCATGATATGTACGACGCAGCGATGACATGATTTCTAGCCCGCTATAAGGAAGTTAACTACATTGTGTTCAAATAGCAGCATCATTCAACACATGTAAAACAATGTTGTTTGACGAGAGTTACAAGAGCTCCGATCTAATTTGTATTGACCCGCTTATTGAGTTCAACAATCCATTAACTATAAAAGGAAACACGGAAACCCTTATTCATCCGTTATGGCTGGGCACCGCCTACACAAAACACTTTTTACACAGAATTGGCTGTGCTGAAATTCTGTAGTGTGACTTTGTTGACGAAGACACATACCACCTTCTTCTGGAAAGCTCGCCCCATAATACGCGTAGACCGCGTCTTAAATCGTCTTTAATGCCATCAGACAGTAAGCCAGTCAGTTTCATAAACTATAGGGCCCGTGGACAATAACAGCTACGCAAAAGTGCGCTTTATGAGGACTGAACTTTTTCGTGAAGACAACGACATTGTTGGACGTTATTATCGCATGTAAAAAAAAGGTTTCGTTGATAAGAGCGCTCTTTATTTGTACCGTCGCTGTGTTTTATGTGATATTATCATGATTCGCATCTTTCCTTGAATGTTCCTGTCAAATGTCGCTCTCTTATGCGATATTGTTCGCATTGTTGCTTTTGGAATTAATATTTTCATGGTGTCATCTCGACGTATACGTGAGAGTGTTTTTCTGTGTTCATTAACTGTTATTCGGCTCTTTCTAGTACACAAAGGGGCACACCTAACTGTACCATCTGTTCAACATCCAAGGAGCATCTGGCGCCGCATTTGCGCACCAACATCTCCCTAAATCATGTCAATAAAAATAAAATAAACGAATGGCATATGAAGTAACATTAGAGGTGTTCTTAATCCTGTTTCACAAGGAAATCAAGAACAAAACGTTCGTATTTCCTGCATTATGTTCTATGCTTTTGCACCTCCGCGCCCCTGTTGCAGTGGCACGGGCCGCCTTAGTCGCCGCGTATGCTCATTGTCACTGTTATCCATCAGCGTGTGTCATGAGTCGAAGTATTAATTCCAGTGTGAGCCTGATGCGTGCATTTGCCTTCGAACTATATACGTTAGCTGTGTTGTCCGAAACCAGTGTAGGAAGACCACCACAGCCAGAAAAGTCAGCTTTTATCTGCTTGTTCTTTGCCCTCCGGACAAATATTCGTACAATACTTCACAACAATATATATATATATATATATATATATATATATATATATATATATATATATATATATATATATATATATATATGTGTGTGTGTATCATAAGCAGCCAATAACCACTGACACCAAGGACAACATAAGGGAAATTAGTCGTGTTTAGTAGATGAAATAAAGACACGATAAGCTAATGGAAATGAAAGTGGATGAAAAAACAACTTCCCGCAGTTGGCGGTGAGTGGTGGCGCTTGGGGTTGTTTCATCCACTTTCATTTCCAATAATATATCATTGCTTTATTTCATTTATTAAGCACAAGTAATTTCCATTATGTTGGCCTATACACACACACACACACACACACACACACACACACACACACACACACACATATATATATATAGTCACGGCCTAGCCGGAGCCGCGAAAGCCGGCATAACAGCCGTATAACGGGACTATAACAGCAGTTCATAAGAACAGGCAACGCGACGTCGTCATCGTCTTTGTTTTTCTACCCGTGCGCTACTTCAGCGTCGTCTTCATGGCCTGGCACATACACATGGCGTTTGGCCCTGCTTTGAGAAAAAGGAGCGGGACTGGCTGCTCGAGGCACTTTGAGCGGATTCGCGGGCTACTTTCATGCTCGGAAAAAACACTTTTATGTAGCGCGTATCAAGGTACAGTAAGTTGTATCGGGTGTTTTTTATGTTGCTCTACAATTTTCCCATTCACACATTTCATTATATTATTTGAAAGTTGATTAAATAATTAAGGCTTATTATCCAATTAGGCGGAATGAAAAAAATTAACCTGAGCCCCTCCAAGCGACGGCAAATAACATTACCTTAGTTTTGTCCAGCTACGTGTCATTTTCATATTTTGGATGTTTGGCTCAAGTTTCGTGGGACACCCTGTATACCAGTCTACATTATATGCAAAAGTTCTATGTCGTTGTTTCTTGTTTTATTATACAGGACAGAGGGGGGTGCGCTTATTGGCACTACTTTTTGTGCAATATTTTGCGCTATATAAGCGGGTTTTCTGAAACCTGGCTGACGTGCTTATCAAGCGAGCAACCGATTACCAGTCAATCTGTTCCGAACCGCGGTAAAGTAGACGAAGAAAGCTTCCCTTTAAGAAAGTGAACTTGCGTTTCCATTTAAAGATGGGCGATTAGTGTTTGTTCTACGCAGCGTACACTCGTTGTTGGCGGCAGAACAGCCGGTTTCTCATGTCCCTTTTCCCCACTCGCGTCCTCCTCGCTCGCATATTGGTCTGTATTAGCACAGAATTTGCACCCACTTCTTTTTATACGACGGCTAGGAAGGTCAGTGACGTGCTCCGCCGCAGCTCGTCAGGTAATTTGCACGTGCCTGCGTTTCCCGAGACGACGTCATCCAGTATTAAAAACCATTTCAGTTCTTCCAGACCAAATGTTTTCTGCGAATCCGCGTTGTGATTCTATCAACTTTTCCTGATGCCAGCGTCACTGATGACGCTCATTTGTTGAACGCAGTTCAGCGGGTCACTCTCCTACGATGGTGACACAGACCAATTCTTTGGGACCATCAGAAACACCAGTATTTTCATTAAAAGTATTAAGTCTACATTTCATACGATGCCTATGTTGAAGAAGCGGCTTTAGTGTTTACAGTGAAGGCACTAAAATCAGATTACTTTAAAGCTACCCACGACGTCTGATGAACGACTCTTACAGCCACCCTAGTTTATGACTGCCTTTTCTTATGGTATTATTTCTTATGGGATGATTAACAGTGTTATAACAAGGAATATTGGTGATCTTAGTCAGGTCTGAAGTGTACTTGGCTTCAGTGTGGCTTCAGTGTGATTGGCTTCAGTCTGATAATTGGCTTCATTGTGATTCCTTCCTGTGAGCCACGCTCTTATTTTCGATTCCTGTTGGAATGGTCTTTCTATGATGTATGTTCGGGCAGAACATGTAGACGCGTGCACGAATTGCACGCGCCCACATGTAGACGCGTGCACATGTAGAACATGTAGACGCGTGCACGAACTGAAAAATATGAAAGGTTGGTGAATGATATATGTGTATGGTGTGGTTCTCAATTAAGTTTGTGGGGCTAAATAGAATAATCCCTTACAGAACAAAGACAGCAAAACATGTAGTGATTTATTTTATTTTGCTGGGGAATTTCCCTCGGAGAAACGTGAAATAAAAATATACGAGAATGACGAAAATAAAAGAATGCAGGAGCAATATTTTCCTGTTACCTTTCAAGGCAAACTCTTTTTTATGATTTCATGAATTTTAACTTCTGTCTCGCCGAAGCAGAATAAAAGGACTTAAAATACTTCAGACAGCAAACGTACTTGAAAAAGAAATGCTAAGACGTTCACCAAGAAAAAGGTCACATAAAAGCAAGAATACTACAGAAGTGATACTTGCAAACGCTTCGGCAGGCGTTCGCTTCTGGTTTCTTACGTGCCTTGACTACCTGCGTTGAAGCACAATAACTCTTTTTCATCTGTCGATACTTGTTGGACTGTATGTCGAAGCCACCGTAACACGGCACCGCAGAGTTGCTTTACAGTTGTGTGTCCGAACACGTTCTTGGGCGGCCAAGTGGTGAAATCCAATGACCCAGCATGAAGTGGAGACAGGAGGGAGCGGGGATGGATACGTGTTTTGAAATACAATGCAATGCCAAAAGTAGGCGCACACTGGTTCAGCAGTTGGCCGTGGCGCGTCAGGACCAACTTCTGGTTGCTGCGCCATCCCTGCACACGAGATTGCATGTTTTCTTGGTGTAATCCTTCCCCTGTAAAATAAGAAACACTCAATTTGTGCATGCAGCAGTTGGGATTCGGCCGAACGCGCCCGTGACAGGTCAAGGAGCTGTCCACTAAATAGGGGAGAAAATACACGCTCTCGGAAAAGAAGGCAGGCACATATAGCCTTCCAGAAGCACACATTGTTATGCTATCCAATGCACACCTCAAAGCAAGCGAAACGATTTAAGAATGAAATGAAAGCTGGCAGTGTGAATCAACAAAGGTTAACGTGCCTACAGAGGCAGCGGCTCTGAAAGTGCAGTAAAGGCTAAAAAAATGTGCAGTGGAAAGAATTAGGAGGTTCAGTGGGAGGGGTGCACGTTCATGCTTTGACCTGGAAAGTTTCTGGTGCAATATTGTTTGCCTGTTACTTTTTTGTAATGGACGATGTTGCAGCCTAGCTATATGCAACATGGAATGTTGAGCGAGCCTAGCAATCCTGAACACACGGCAAAACAATAAACGCGAACTTTATTGTGGATGGACATTCAAGTTACAGTTCTGCAGGAAAGCGAGGAGAAATAAACGCAAAACAAAAAAGAGGCGCATATGCTACTTCCATCGGCTGTTGCCCGTATAACCTCACTGCAAATAAAAAATTGCGCTGCGTATTCTTGACAGGAATGCCTCAGATAAGCAATTTGCGAGAAAGCACATTTGTGTTCTTGACTGGCAATAAACATGCGTTGACATTTGCCGATATCTGACGCTTTCACGGCACTAGATCTGTAACTTAGAGAGAGACACAAAAGGGAAGGAAAGACAGGGAGGTTAGCCAGTGTAAACACCCGCTGGCTACCCTGTGCTGGGGAAAGGGGTAAAGGGAATAAAAGGAGAGAGAAGAAAAATAATTGTGAAAAATTAAAGCGATGTTATGCGCTACAACGTTCAAAGACGGTCGCACAATTCCCAAACCCTTAAAAACTTCAGCAAAGCACTTAAGGCCTTGAGTGCCGAAACCCGTCTGGACCAGTGTAACTTAAGCAAGCGCGGGCCGTACGACATTAAGTGATAAGTCGGCCCCAAAAAGGCTGGAAATACCGGTCATAATTACAATGTTTACTGGATTGTAGCGCACTTGGGTGTTGTCTTTCTACCTTAACGTAATACACATAATGGTTTGTGCCAAATTCCTGCTGCAGGTATATACAATATATACATATCCACTACAGTGCCCTGCGGTTTTTGAAACAACTTGCAGCTGGCGACATCCTTCTTCGTTTTAACTAGAAGCGTGATAGCGGCAAGTTAATGTTTACATTCGTGAGACCATACTTTACAGATTCTAAGCGTCATATGTCCTGGATATTCATGACACAGGCTTGCTTGAATACAATGTTAGTTAAAGCTCTTATTGACATGTTTACATGGTGGACTGCTAAATTTTTTTTATAGCCAAGCGCACACTTAAACAACTGAGTGTAACTGATAATAAACCTCAGGTGATTAAAAATTTTGAGTGGCCTGCGAAGGCGGTAAGAAGATTCACCAGTGTATGCTCCCCAATTACTTGCAAATATGTGTCGTAAAGTAGAAATACTTATTATAAAATAGGACGCGGTGTTTTAGTGCACTTCTGCAGAAATGAGGACGCCAACAAATTCCATATACCACGTCTAAAGACAGGACACATTTCAGCTGCTCCAACATATCACATAATTAAAGCAGGCAATCAAGCAGAAGTGACCCGACGGAATAACTGGACGCCTCGACAGGCTTATTATTGCAAGGGTATTTATGCACGACTTGTATCAACCATGTAGAGCGAGAAAATAAAATTTAATAAAGTGAAGAGGAAAGAAACAAGTTAGAAGTCTAGATAGAAGTCTGAAAGCAGCGCTGGCACAACCGACTTATAGTAAGGGCTCAAATTAGATTCGCCACTTGCGGACACGAAATTTAAAGCTAGAGGGAACCATGCATGCACTGAACACATCACGTAAAAGAACGGCACTGGTCCCGCATGACATAAACTACCAGACCTTATCAAACCTTCAGCCTCCGAAAACAAGATCGTTGTCGGACCTTTATGAGACCCTTACAACATATGAAGGAGCGATCGCTTTCGTGGAGGTTGCACAAGATACCGCCTCTTCGCCAGCATAGAGTCCATGGCGTTAGAATAATTTCAACCAGACTCGGCATCATAAATTTCCTTTCTACAATTGAAATAGATTGTTGATAATGAATACAGCTTTGGAGTCGCGCACAAACCATATCTTAAGTGCGCCACGCAACAGAAGGGTCATGTTTCATTTCGTCTACCATATTTATTGTTGCAGGCACCGATAGAGTTATGCAGAAGAATTTATTTTTTATCAACGCTAAGGTTTTACCAACACTGAGTGGGAAGTATGATGAATTGGGTATAGTAAAAAGCAATAAAGCAAAGCTAAAGGTGATGATCAGCCCTCGCGAATACATGCAGTTGGTTGTTTGAAACAGCTTTAACCCAGCTGAAGTCTTCACTTGGCACTTGACAGAGGTGACTCATTTTATTGTATTCTTAAACAGGATGCACGACTACATTATCGACGCAACCTTGACAGCATTTCACTCTTGCTTCTTGTTCTCCTAAAGCTCAGTAATGGAAGACCTGCAGTAAACACGCCTTTTTTAGTTTGACAGAAAAAAACTCTTCGACAAATAAGCATGCGTTTTAAATTACTTGGGCGTCTTCCTTGATTTTTAAGCTAAAATGCTAGAGAATACCTATATATCCTACCCAAGTGTTCTAGTCAGTAAGAGTACTGACTCTTTATGACACGCATCTTTGCCATGACACAACTCACCTATAGGTGTACATGTTTGAGTGCATATATTTTCGATTTCTATAAAATGAGTGCCGCAAGTCTTTGAGCACCTAATCAAAGGCTCCAAATTTAACCAGTATAATCAGTGTGCAGGACTTGAAGCACCAATATAATGCTTCTGCATGGGTCCAATAGTCGATGTTTAGGTGACCTCCCCCTTCAACTCTCTTTCTCTTTTTACCCCCCTTAACCTTTCCCCCCATGCTGGGCAGCCAACCGCAACTACCTCTGGTTAAACTCCCTACCTTTCTATGCATCCTTTTCTCTCGCTCTCTCTCTTGATGCCTTGTGGTGGTGCAACACGGGGCTGACTTACGGGCTAGACTTTTGAACGCACCTCGGCGCAACCTGGTAGCGGTCAACGAAGTTGGCTGGGTAGATACACCGTCCCTTAGAGTGAAGGCTGTTTCACATGCTACGACTTGAACGACGAAAATCAGTGCAGTCGCATGTGTCGCAAAGCGATTTTTAGAGGACCCAGGTTTCGTGGCCCACACGCTGCATAATTATTTTATTGTAATGAATTAAATGTTTCCATTATAATAGCATTGACTTTGTTCTATTAGGAGCAAATAATATGCGTGTTTTGTCATTTAAAAACGTGTTGAAGTTAAGATTTGTTTTGGAGCGTGCAAGAGCGGTTTCTAAAGCTGAGCGCGATGAGACACGGCGCACGTAAACATCTATGCGCAGTTGGTTGTTAAGCGCTATGTGTTGTCTCATCTGCCTTCTATGACCATTTCGTTCTGCCTGCGCTACAACCATCTAGAAGATGACCTATCAAAAAGTTCAGTAAGCTACCCTCACCGCATATGCAGTATTTGGAATTCGGCTGCCACGAAGTGGTCGTGTCAGCCCAACAATATCCTTGCGCTACCCGTGATCAGCGTCAGCAGAAATGATGTTTGTATATTGCTCGTGATTATGCATATGCGGTGCCTGCTCCTAGCCATGTTCTTGCACGAAACGCAACAACAAGCACGAACCCGATAGCCTGCGTCTGCCCCTGAACGAAGCCGCAAATGATCTGTGAATACTTAACGTGGAATGGAAATTGTGTTGTGAAATTCAAACTTAGTGCTAGCCTGGTTCGTCCATCGCAGTGCGTGTGCTGTGAATATATATATATATATATATGGGAGTCCTCTCTATATATTTCTAAAGGCGCAAAAGCCGACACATCAAATATGTTGAGCAGTTACCCTCACTTTTGTAGAACCCTGTACGTTGTATCATAGCATTCTAAAAGACACTCTTCTTGTCCACTTTGTTGTCCTGTTTCTGGCGCTGGTAGTATACTCTGAACTTCTAACAAGAAGTCCATGTGAATATGCGCATTCTCTAATGCAGGAACGTAGGCCCACAGCAGGCGCACTTGCCGTAGGGTTTTTCACCTTTCTGCTCGGCCTCGCACGCCGCTCACGGTTAGCTTGTATTGTGGAAATTAATGTTATTATTATATTATTATTGCTATTAAATATTATAGTTCTTTCACTGTAATTTATAGCAATCATCCAGATGTCTTAAGCTAGTCATGCATTTATCACGTATTAGATCAACATTGTTACGACAAGCTTATGGGAGTCATTTCAAACTATATTGCCTAGCCAGAGAAAGTACAAATGCAAACCTGAATGTTTATTCCTATCTGGTATTCATGAACAGATTATATTTGCAGAATTTTATGGCCGCTTGCACTGCCTGTAATTCAATGCTCAAAGCTGGAAAAACTGATTCCTTTTCTTGCTGTCGAAAAGCTGCTTCAATGTCGATTGCAAGCTACAATTATTCATTTTGAAAGTGTTAAGCAATGACTATATCTCTAAGCTTATCAATGCGATTTTTTTCCATAAACACAAGCAAGTTTTCTTTATTCCTCTCATTAACAGCCATGAAATGAAGCTGTACACTTTCATAAGTATCAGGATGCAAACATTCTGGAGCTTGTCCTGAGAATTTGTCCGCATCCTATAACGTGCGTGTTTGTATCAAATTCTGGTGTTGCAATCGCAGTGATGTACGCATTTTTTAAATATGTTGCAACAAACTAATTTATTGGACTTTGTTTTCAAATCTACAAGACGTGGCCATGGAGTGACGACCACATTAATAAAAAAACTGCAGATTCAGTGAATCTGTTGGAATGTATGCGAATTGCAGTTTTTGTCAAGTGGTCAATTAAATGATGTTAAAGTAACTGTGATATATGCAATTGGTCTCATTTTCAACAATCCAGCATGTCATCTTTTGCAAGGTTTGTTTATGCACCCCATAGGTCACAACTTTAATGTCATCTAATGTTTCTGCACTTCCCTGTTCTCAAACTATACCGAAATGCAAACAGCAGTTAACGTAGATGCACACTGCGAGATATCAACACAGTGACGTCTGTTGAGCAAGGAATGGTGCGAGGTTTATGCAGATGAATGAATGACGTGTGCTTATGTACCTATATATTTATATACCTGACAGGCTGCAAGGTTGGAGTATTAGGTCAGGGGGAATAAAATAGTTACAAAAGGAAGAAGGGCACAACATTAAGAAAAAAACCATCAAAAAAGCAGCACCAATACACTGCTCCAACTAGCACAACAACGTGTTTTACTGGCACAAAATTACAAATTACTTAACAAACAATAATAGAAAAAATTACCGCCCATGCACCCTGTGCAGATAGTAAACCAGCGAACCTGAAATGTGCGGCCCCGGTGTTTATCACTGGGTTAATTCCGACGGTTTATTAAAGTCTTCCTGAATTCTTGGTCACGTCTATGTTTCTTAATGAGGTTACGCAAGCGTTTCGCTTGGGTTCATCACATTGTTTATTTGAAATGCCACACATCACCCTTCGAACAATCACCATCATGGAGGGTGCAATGAGTGGTTCATTGTGTTAACCCAGCGGGTCCATCAAAGTCTTTCTTAATCATGTTACGCATTTGTGTTTCGTAATGCGTTCATCATAGTATTTATGACTCGGTTATGCACTGTAGTTACGAAGTGACACACCGGCGCTGCACATTTCATTTAATTAAATACAGGGACACATTTTTGAACCTATTACAATGACGGAGAGAGACTGTTGCACGCGCGCTCTGCTGCAAGAGAGAAACGATGTCACTATCGGTGTAGCCGATGGCCCGCCACACCTTTGCTGCGAGTTAATTATGTCATCATAATCTCAGATTAACCCCGCCCCCCTCTGCGTCCCTTCCCTGCAAGCATACGTAGATAAACGTATATGTTTTAAATGCATAGGCATTTCTATGCCTACCCAACAAGAAATTTGTTTGTCCGTCACGTAAGACAATTGCAATTGCTCATACCCCCCTAAACAATAGATCATACTCCTGCAGTAGAGTTTCTGTGGTCGGACCACGAGTATAGACCCTTTTCCAAGAAATGTCCACCCCCAACACAATATAGGTCGAAGGTTGGCGAGGGCTAGAACTTTCTTAAAGAACATATCCGGAACAGAGACCTTTGTTGACGCGGCGCGACACGCCAGTGCCAACAAGTTCACCGTAGCCATAGTCAATGACAGGGGAGAACTCCTCTCGGCAGCCTCGTTGAAGACCTCCTCAGTCGATGTGGCGGAACAGGCTGCTATAGCTCTCGCATTAATGGACTCAAAACGCACTACGGTGTACACGGACTCCCGAGCAGCCGTTAGAGCGTTCGCATCGGGATTGATAGCCAAAGAAGCAGCCAGGATTCTAAACGGCAAACACCCCTCTGATATTCCCACCACATAGTCCGGATCCCAGCTCACATGGGCGCAGACGTCACCTGCGCAGACGTCACCAGGTCACCTGAACCCCAATGAGATAGCCCACGACCGTGCGCGAGGTTTCGTATGCCGCGACGGGATGGTGTCTCGGGTGAGTTCAGGAGAGCTCGTCGACAGTGATCCGCTAGTTACTTTTCATGAAATCACCTCTCATTACAGAGGGAATAGGCAGAGTTTTCATTTCCCCCATCATAAGCTCAACAGGCCACAAGCTAGCACGCTCCGCATGCTCCAGACGGGGTCCTACCCCTCCAGGGGCTTTCTGAACATGCTCCACCCGGAGATTGGCCCACCCTGCCCAGATTGTGGCACTAAATTTAGCTCATTAAATCAGATGCTCTGGCAGTGCCCTGTGTTACAGGATTTTAACAGAGAAGAAGACTGGACGAAGGCCATCACAGACCCGAGACAGGACGTCCAGCTCCTGGCTGTCCAGAGGGCCCGTGAACTAGCGGAGAGGCATAGCCTCTCTGTTCCGACATGGGACTAGCCAACGGCTGGGTAGGGACCTGCAGGCTCCCGCTTAGCTCCTCAGGACCCCAATAAAGTCTTTTACTACTACTATTACCACGAGTGTTTCGCCTAGGCATATACAGCTTGGCTGTAAAAAGAATGAACATTTTTCTGCTAGAGACCAAGACGATTTTAAGGCGCGCTAACAAATGAAAGTTTATTGAAAACATGCCGAGTTATTATTGGTTGACAGGCAATAAATCGAAGTTACACAAAAAGGTGAAGCAAAAACTGATGTGTGCTCAACAGAAAACGGATCCATCTTTGGAAATGTAACAGAGGCCATGCTGACGCAAGATTCTCCAAGTGTCTTTGCATCTACAGCTTCCATAATTTCTCTAGGCAGCCGATCTCCACAGAATGCTAGCTTCTTCCTCTACAATGCACTCTCGAAATCTGAACGTGCATTGTAGAGGAAGAATGTAGCCTTCTGGGCAGATTGGCTGCCTGGAGAAATTATGGAAGCTGCAGATCTAAAAATGCTAAAAGAATGTTGTCAGCATGGCCTCAGTTAAAGATGGGTGCATTTCCTGTCAGGAAACACAGATTAATTTTTGCTTCTCCTTCTTGTGTATCTTCGATTTATTGCTTGTCAGCCAGCGTTTAGATGGCGTGTACCCATAAAGTTTCGGTTGTTAGATTATTTCGGTTTTCTTGTTCGTCCTATGTGTTCTCTGGTGCCGTTTGCAGTCAGACTATTCTTTATCTTTTTCGACTGCAACAAGCAACTTTAGTGGCCCTTATGATGCTTCTGTGCACCTTATATAATTTTTTATTCGGGCAATGTTGCAAGAGCGTACAATGTGAAGCAGTAAGAACAGGGTACGCTAACTTCTAAATAAAAGGTTCATTATGAAAATGCAGTGATCTATAAAGGTTACCAGAAAGTAGTACAGCAAGAAAGCCTGTTGAAACTAGTGCTTGGTGAAACCAAACCTAATCAAAAACAGGAAAGAGAGAAAATGAGAAGAAGAAGAAGTCCCTCCGAGCGGCCGCTGGTTCTTTGGTGAGATATTATTTTCTCTTTTCTTCAAGAATCAGTGCATTGTTGAGACTTCGCTGTTGTCCAGAGAGAACAGCCATCCCGTGGGATACCTATGTGCTAAAGATCACGCACATTATCGCGTGGTTGTGCTGCGTTCCGCAGCGCATCTACGCCTACCACGGCGGTAGGCAGCAAAGAACACCGGCACGAGCCATATGTCCGACAGCGCGTTCCTAGGCGCATGAGTGCTGCAGAATTGGCGCCGCACTCGGAAGTGCCACAACACGCGCCTAATGTCATCAAGCCGGCGACGCTAGTTTTCAACGCTGCCCTACCTTCCAGCGCACCTTCAGTGAATATGGCTGAGACAAGCGAAAGTGAAGCCAAGAAACCACGGGTTGACAACGACAAGACATCTACCTATCAGCTAAGTGAAGATGAAGATATAGACTGTGATGAAATGCCGTTCTCTTTGGTAACGTATAAAAAGAAGCGGCCTGAGGGAATTCCAGATGTTTTTCGACCCTCACAGGAAGGGCGCAACTTCTGGCAAGTGAATCCAAACCGCGCTGCGTGGGAAATTGTCTCCGCGGCAAAGGAAGAAGTACAGTCATTCCGCGTGAATAGAGATGGAAGTTTCTCTGTCAACGTTACTTCTGTCTCATCTGCAAGACATCTACTGTCGATGAGCGAAGTGGCTGGCCAAGAATGTTGGCAAGATACGCCATGTGCCAGTTGAGCATACAGAAGAACAACTGGTTACCTTCCTGAAGGACTTTGGCGTGACATCTGCCCGTCGTCAGGCATGCTACGATCGCCAAGAAGACGGAGCGGTAGAATCACGCCCTCTGAGAACTGTCATTCTCCACTTTAGGGAAGACAAACCAATACCGCAACGAGTGCATTTAGATTTCACGAGTCATCCCGTAGAAGAATATCACGGTCCTGCTCTGAGATGCTACACCTGCCAGAGATTTGGACATTTATCGAAGAACTGCCGAAGTCCACGTCGCTGCAAGATATGCTCAGAAGACCACCACCATTCAGAGTGCAAGTCTGTATGTCAGCCAAAGTGTGCCAACTGTGGCGGAAACCATACAGCTTCCTTCTCCGGGTGCCCTCAGAGCAGAGCTGCCTCAAGGTTACGCAGACATGAGTTGAAATACGGAAGGCTGCCTCCTCGTAATGCGCCCCCACCCAACCTTGATGCTTTAAGATGCGTGCCTCCAACTGCCAACAGAGTAAAAGAGCAAGTGGTCAATATGAACTATCCTGCAGCTCTAAAGCACTCAGGTCGACAACGTTCTGACAGCGAGCGACACGATCCACCTCCAGAGAATGCTACTCACCTTGCCCAGGCTTCGAGTGAACTTCGCCGACCTTCTAAACAACGCCCTCTGCCATTGACACCGCAACCTCACCTAACATCTGAGCGACTACCTCAACATTCGCCTCAACCACACCAGTAATCCCAGTGACCATCTCAGTCAGCTGTTCAGCAACCTGCTTCGAGCACACATGGAGCTTCAGCGTCGTCTGGTGGTTACGCGTCTTTACCAGTGGCACAGATGATCTTGCTCATGTTATTCACAGCTCTGCGTGCAATTCTCAGTGCCATTCCACACGCAAACAACCTACCAGAGGTAAAAGCACTGCTTTCTATGGAATCGCTGGTGCTTCCACAACCACCAACAGCTCCACTGCAGTCTTACAATGAATAATCGTTATAACAATGTCTTCCTATTTCAGTGGAATGCTAATAGCCTTCGAAATAAGTCAGCTGATTTTCGCAAACTACTGGCTCAACATAACTTTCCTGTTTTATGTATACAGGAGGCAGGCGTGCGAGATTACTTTCATCTTTCGAACTATGTTGTATATAAATCATCGCGCATTGTTGGAAGTAGTAGAGCAATGTTATGCTGGAGAAAAGACCTGCCGTCCTATTTAATACAGTCGAGCGATTTAAATATACCGGAGTTCGTAGCATGCAACATATCTTTTAGAAATACAAGCGTCACCGTGATCAGTCTTTATCTACAATGTTCTAGCAAAATATCAGTAGTCATCTTGGTGAATGTGTTTGGTATTGCAAACTCACATGTGCTGGTTTGTGGGGACGTCAAAGCACATAACATCATCTCGCCTAGAAGACAGCAAATATGATGATACAACATCGAATTATGAGCTAAGTGATGAAGAAGGGATGGGTGAAGATGCACCATTTACTTTGGTCACGTAGAAGAAAAAACGAGCAGAAGGCATTGCAGTTGTCTTTCGCCCAACAAGTGAAGGTACTACTTTTTGGCAAGTAAATCCAAACCGACTTTCTGCTGAAATAGTTTCCGCTGCCAAGGAAAAAGTACAGTCTTTCAAGACGAACAGAGATGGAAGTTTCAGTGTCAGCGTTGCTTCCTTAGCATCCGCAAAACGCCTCTTGATGCTCTCAAATGTAGGTGGCCTGGAAGTCAAGCCCTTCATTCCAGAGTCAGACACGCGAAATGTTGGGAAAGTAAGACATGTACCTCTGCAGTATACAGACGAACAACTCCTACACTTCCTGAAAGACGCAGGAGTTATATCGGCACGCAGACAGATAAGGTATTCCCGCCAAGAAGATGGAGCAATAAAGTCACACACACTTCACACGGTAATCCTGACTTTCAGAGACGATCGCCCTATTCCAGGAAGAATTTACCTGGACTTCACCAGTCATCTTGTTGAGGAATACCTAGGACCAGCACTTCGCTGCTATAATTGCCAGAGATTTGGGCACATGTCGAAAACCTGCAGCAGCACACGTCGATGCAAAATCTGCTCAGAAGATCATGACCACAAGGAGTGCAAGTCACTTCTTCAACCTAGATGTGCGAACTGTGCGGGGAACCATGCCGCCTCCTTCTCAGGCTGCCCTCAGAACAAGGCAGCGGCACAAATGCGTCGACATGAACTTATCCACGGAAGACAACCGCGACGCAATGAACCCGCCCCAAACCTAGAGATTGTTCATTCAGTGCAAGATCACCCACAACAGCGGACACCGGAACCACCACAGCCAAGAGAATCAACAAGCTATTCCTCCTCGAGAGAACAAACGACAGTGCAATCAAGAGACCAATTAAGAGGATCACAGTCAAGCGCCCAGTCTTATGCATCAGTGTTACGGAAACCCAGACGACAACAGGCAAAAAGTAATACACAAGAAAGCTCCAATATTCGCACACATTCTTCTCAGCGACCTTATGCACCTACCGCAGGAGTAACGCCAGCTAACAGCGAACATACCACCGCATCGGTGACACAACTGATTTTGCCAATGCTTTTCGCAGCTCTTAAGGCAATCCTATCTGCTCTGCCAGAAGCAAACAAGCTACCAGAAGTAAAAGCCTTGTTGCCTATGGAAGCATTATTGTGTCAACAATCCGGGCCGAAACTGCAGCAGGCAGTACATGAATAACCACTACAAAAATGTCGCTATATTTCAGTGGAATGCCAACAGTCTTCGAAGGAAGTGTGCTGACTTTCGTAAACTGCTTGTGCAATACAACTTTCCAGTACTTTGCATTCAAGAGGCAGGAATCAATGGCGACTTTCGCCTCTCGAATTATGTCATATACAAGACTTCTCGTCAAGGTGCTGTTAGCAGAGTGCTCCTGTGCGTCAGAAAAGACCTACCATCTTATCAAATTCAGTCCAGTGACTCAAACTTCCCAGAATTCATCGCATCTAAAGTATCCTTTGGCAAGCTCTGCATAACAGTGATTAATCTACATCTACAACCTTCAAATCGGATTTCAGTAGAAGCGCTAGTGGATATCTTCAAAATAGCTCATTCTAATGTATTTATATGTGGCGACTTCAATGCACACAACATCATCTGGGGCACTGAACATTGTGATGCACGTGGTAACGTTATTGAGTGCGCCATAGATAAATGCAACTTGACTGTTTTAAACAATGGGTCGCCAACATTTTTTCGTGGGTATAATTATTCAAGCTGCATAGATGTTACCCTGTGTTCACATGATCTAGTGAATGGTGTGGGATGGACAACAGATATGGAAACTTGCGCAACTGATCATTTTCCCATCCTTGTAAATCACCCTAGCATGCACTATGATATCAGGCGTTACAGCAGACTAACCCACTGGCAAGCTTTCCGGTACTGCCTAACGAATCAAATTAATCAACATGCAACAGCGGAAAGATTTACAGAACTTTTGCAGGATAACATGAACAGATGCACAAAGAAGGTCTCAATTGCAAAAGGTTATGCTGCAGTTGACGGAGAGTATGAACACCTAAGAGCCATCAGACGGCGATCCGAAAGAGCGTACCGACGCAGCGGAAATTTAGAAGCATACAGAAACGCTCGGAAAATACACAAAGTAATGCGCAGACGCATGGAAAATTTAGGCAAACGGCGCTGGCGCGATTTCTGCGGCACACTGTCTCCTCACACGTCTGTCCCACGAATTTTTCTAGTAATTCGTTCTTTGAGCGGACCTGTAACACAAAGCTTCTCATTTCGTGCTCTCGCTGTAGCTCGGAACACGTGTGAGATGATAGTCGCAGATGAATTTTGTGAGCTTATTTCCAGACCTGCTTTTTCATCGCAATGTACAGAATTTGATATTTCAGTAGTGTTAGCTAAGCAGAAAATTACTGCTTGCTACTGGGCCCAACATCCTCAATTAGATCATACTTTCACATTAAGCGAGCTTCAATGTGCAATTGCATCGTGTCGCCAAAAGTCTGCTGCTGGGCCGGACGGCATTACATAAAATATGCTAAGAAACCTCGGACCGACAGGTACAAATGCTCTCTTAGACATCTATAATAATTCATGGATAGAAAAAACTGTGCCCGACTCTTGGAAAGTCGCTCGAATCATACGAATTTTAAAACCGGGTAAGACGCCCTTGTGCCTTGAATCCTTCCGCCCAGTTAGCTTGACAAGTTGTTCATGCAAAGTAATGGAGAAAATGATTGACGCGCGACTTCAGTGGTGGTGTAATCAAACGGATGTGTTGACCAACTATTTAGTAGGTTTTAGGAAACATAGCTGCACAATGGATGCAATATTAAATATAGTATCCTGCGTGGAACACGAGCGTGCACGTGGAAACATGACGATAGCAGTATTCCTAGACATCAAGAGGGCATTTGACACTGTTAGTCACGTTCACGTTCTGCTAAGTATGTTGGAACTTGGACTGTCTGGCAGGTCTTTGCGATGGATTTCTGAATTTTTATCAGGTCGCAAAATATTTGTTCAGACGGGCGAAGGAAAGAGTGCTGAACATGTCAAACAGGGAGTACCACAGGGAAGCGTACTCAGCCCCTTTCATTTTAACTGCGTCATGGCTGATTTAGCAAGAAGACTGCCATCACAGTTAAAGTTTTCATTGTATGCAGATGATGTGCGTATTTGGACATCTGGGTCTAATGCTCAACTACTTCAGATGGCATTGCAAGACGGCATAAATAGCATTAACCAATTTTTGACAAAGAGAGGGATGGTTCTATCACGCGTAAAAACAGCTGTATTGCCCTTCACTCGGATTAAAAAATTTCACCCTTAATCTGGAAGGACACCCTCTAATGATTGTCACATAGCATCGATTTCTTGGCATAATACTTGATAGGCAGTTATCCTGGACACCCCACATAAAAAAACTCGAAAACGAGGCCAATGCCATAGTGACTGTACTTCGCAGACTCGCAGGCACATCATGGGGCGGATCATTATCGTCCATGTTGACTGTTTACAATGCATTAATACGACAAAAAATTGCGTATTCCGCGCCCATCTTACACGGACTTTCCCACACGTCAGAAGAGCGACTTCAAAGACTTTTAGCTATAAGGACTACGCATATGTCTGGGAGTTCCACGAGCGACTTCTAGCTCTCTTGCAATAGCTGAGGCTCGCCAATCACCATTTCCAGTTATGCGAACTACAGAAACATGCCGACATTATTTTCGTCTTCAAACACGACATAAGAGTCACCCATTGGCTCTAGACATAATGAAACGAGATAAAAGTAATGTTCATATAGAAATTCGAAAAAAATCTTGACATATTGCCGAGAAATGAATTTTGGAACTCAGACGTCGAATATCCTCCATGGCTGCTTGCACTTCCAAAAATCGAATTGTCAGTAGACGGGATATTCAGAAAAAGAGACATGTTCATTCAAGCTGCGCAACAGCTAGCACTTTACCAGATATATATGCGGTACTCAGGATACACACACGTCTATACAGATGGCTCCAGTACATCAACCTCTTCAACTTCATCATTCATTATACCGCACCTCAACAAACAAGAATCATTTAAGTTATCTCGTGCGACTTCGTCTACAACGGCTGAACTGTTCGCAATCCTATGTGCGATAAAATTTATATTGTCAGTAAGAGATGCGCAAAAATGGGTAATTTTCAGCGATTCACAGGCGGCTCTAACATCACTCTGCAGCACAAAAGGGAAAACATTCAGTGATAGTATAATATACGAAACACTTAAAAACCTCACAAAGGCAAGCGCAGTGAAACATGCAATAGCATTTCATTGGATACCAGGGCATTGCAACATTCCTGGCAACACAGCAGCTGATGAAGCAGCACGACAAGCGCACCTCAAAGATGATGGGTTCCGCTCCCAATATCGAAAAATGAGTTACGTAGCATTATAAGGACAACGTCTTTCAAAATGTGTAGAAACACTTGGTTTGACCAGAATTCTAAGAGCTCGGACTTATACCATATTGATCCGTTCATTGAATTCAAATTTTCATTATCATTAGACAGAACTACAGAAACCCTTATTCATCGATTAAGGTTAGGTACTGCCTACACAAAGCATTTCTTACACAGAATTGGTCGTGCGGAAACCCCCGAATGTGATTGTGGATTTGTAGATGAAGATATATATCACCTCCTTCTAGATTGCCCACGTCACGACACACCAAGATGCTGACTTAAATCAACCCTAATTAAATTAGACCGCAGACCTTTCAGTTTAAAGAAACTTTTGGGTGCTTGGCCAACAACGTCATTGCAGAAGAGCGCTTTAAGAGCACTAAAGACTTTTCTGGAAGACAGCGGCATTGTTGGACGTTATTAACGCTTTTATTGTTTCTTTCATTTCATTGTCGCTGTATATATGTATGTATTTGTGAATTATGTTGACTGTTTTGCTGTGACTATACGTGATAGTGCGTTTACACGGTGAATGTACCACCCGCTGACTAGAGACTGTCATTAGGCGACAGTATCGTTTGTATTTTTGAGACCTTTATCTACATAACTGTGGAGACATTTACCTTGTATATTGTATGTACCATGTGTTTATTATGTCATAGTCTTTCTGTAAAAACGTTGCGTGAAAGGTCCTGGTGCTTGTGTGAAAAGGTTATACGATATGTAATCTTGAACCCTATGTGTTGTACGATGGAACCATTCAAGAGATAAGGAGTAGCCGGCGCCTTAAATTGTGCGTCAACATCTCCTTATATCATATCAATAAAAAACGTAATCTGGGGCAGTGAATATAATTATTCCCGTGGAAGCATTATAGAGTCTGCCGCAGAAAAAAGTAATCTGGTCGTGCTAAATGACAGCTCTCCAACGTTCTTGCGGGGTTTTCGTTACTCAAGCTGTATAGATGTCATGCTCTGCTCACAAGACCTTGTTGATGGCGTTGAATAGTCAACAGACATAGAAACGCACGGTAGTGATCATTTTCCGATCCTGGTAAAACATCACCTCATAAGGAGTGAGGGGACCCGGCGCTACTCAAAATATATTAATTGGCAAAGTTTTCGGCACCATTTCAGTAACTCATTGGTCGAAAATCCGAACTTTCAAAATTTTGCAAACATGTTGTGTGAGTCTTACAAGATCTGCACAAAGCAAGTCATTGCTCCAAATCAATACGCTGCAGTCGACGGAGAATATGAATGCCTAAGGGCAATTAGAAGACGCGCAGAACGGGCTTACCGCCGCAGTGGAAAGCTGGATGACTACAAGATGGCACAGAAAGTTCAGTCAACTTCGCGCAGACGCTTACAAAAATTAGGTACGAGAAGATGGCGAGAATACTGCGCGTCGTTGTCTCCATTTACTCCAGTTCCCAGAATAAGGTCCGTAGTCCGATCTTTTAGTGGTGCAGTTACCCAGAGTCATCCCTTCCGAGCCCTTGCCGTAGCTCGAAGCACCCCGGAAACATCTGTTGCTGACGAATTCTGTCAACTTATATCCAAACCAGGAATTCCGTTTACTTGCCTACAATTTGGAAGTTCGACAACACTAGCAGAACAGAAGGTTCGTGCGTGCTTTATGTCACAACATCAACTTGACTGAGTTTAGCTTAAATGAATTGAAATGTGCTCTTTCGTCATGCCGTACAAGAACAACCGCAGGCCCAGATGGCGTTACGTATGTTATGTTAAAGAACCTAGGTCCAGTAGGAAGAATGGCTCTTTCGGAGATATTTAATGATATCTGGATAAGAGAGACTCTTCCAGATTCATGGAAATTAGCTCGGGTAATTCCAGTTCTAAAACCAGGAAAGAGTCCGCTTTGTCTTGACTCCTACCGACCCGTCAGTCTCACAAGCTGTTTTTCCAAACTAATGGAGAACATGATAGACAGTCGACTGCAATGGTGGTGTGAACACACAAATGTGTTTTCCAACCACATGACCGGTTTCCGACAAAATCGGTGTACAATGGATGCATTGTTGGACATTGCCACATGCGTCGAACATGAACGAATCTGCGAAAATGTGACAGTAGCAGTATTCTTAGATATTCAAAGAGCATTCGACACTAAGTCACATACACGTCCTTGCGGGTATGTTAGAGCTTGGCCTACACGGTCGAACGCTGCGATGCGTATCAAATTTCTTGAAAGATAGAAAAATATTTATGGAAACAATCGAAGGAGAAAGTAATTACCACAGCATCACACAGGGCGTTCCGCAGGGTAGTGTTCTCAGTCCGTTTTTATTCAACTGTGTCATGGCCGCCCTGCCACAAAAGCTCCCGTCTGGTCTACAGTATTCTCTGTACGCAGATGACATCTGCATATGGGCCTCTGGACCTCACATACAAGAGATTCAAACAGCTGCAAGAGGGTCTTGATAGTATGGACACCTTTTTAAAAGAAAGAGGCATGAGTCTTTCATACACAAAGACAGCCGTACTTCCTTTCACTAGACGACAGCTGAATAATTTCCAACTTACGCTTAATGGGCCAAGTTTGATGTTTGTGAAAGCGCATAAGTTATTCTTGACCGCCAGCTAACATGGGCATCACACATCCGCGCAATTGAAAAGCAGACCAATGCAGTAATAAACGTACTTCGGCGACTCGCTGGCACAACGTGGGGGGATCAGTCTCTTCGCTACTACAAGTTCATAACGCACTCATAAAACGAAAAATTGCTTACTCGGCACCTATTCTACATGGTTTATCGCAAATTTCTGAGGAACGTCTTCAACGTTTACTAGCAAGGGGGCTACGAGTGTGTCTTGGGGTTCCGCAGGCTACCTCGAGTTCTTTAGTAATTGCTGAAGCTCGTCACCCCCCATTTCCAGTCATACGAACAGTTGAAACATGCCGACATATTTATCGCATCTTAACCCAACACGAGAAGCATCCATTAAACCTCGCGCTTACCGAAAGAAACAAAAGCAAAATTCACGATGTTGTTCGAGAACATTAAGCATTATTACCATGATTTGAATTATGCAAAGTGGATGTTAGTTACCCTCCCTGGATGTTAACCTGCCCTAAAATAGAATTATCGGTTGACGGGATTATATCTAAGAGAGACATGTCCATAGTAGCCGCACAGCAACTGCCACTCTTCCAAATTTACTCATTATATCCCCAGTACATCCACGTTTATACAGATGGTTCGTGTCATAAAAATTCCTCGACTTCAGCATTCGTCATTCCACATTTAGCGCTAGAGCAAACATTTAAATTATCCCGCGAGACATTTTCCACCGTGGCAGAACTATTTGCAATCCTGTGCGCTTTGCGTTTCATAACATCCGAGAAAGATTCACAAAGATGGGTTATCTTTAGCGATTCGCAAGCCGCTCTCATAATACTACAGAGCAATAAGAAAAAGTCTTTGAACACTTCGCTATTGTATGAGACGCTCAAAGAACTTACAAAAGCAAGCGCAATGAAACACGTAATTATGTTTCAGTGGATACCTGGGCACTGCAGTATTCCTGGTAATACTGCAGCGCACGCAGCTGCGAATCGGGTGCACAATAACGCAGAGACAACCAATCTTCCCCTATCGCGTAGTGAAGTCCGTCTGATCCTGAGACAGATTTCTTGTCGCCTCAACAAAACTACTTGGTTTGACCAGCAAACTAAAAACTCGGATTTATACTCTATAGACCCATGCATAAACTTATCAATGCCGGAAAATCTAAGAGACAACAGAAAATTTGAAACATTGGTACACTGGCTGCGTCTAGGTACTGCATTTACGAAACACTTCTTGTACAGGATAAAATGTGTCTCTAGTCCGCAGTGTTCTCGTGGCCATCCAGACGAAGATGTGCATCATCTTGCCCTCGAGTGCACAAAATACGCTACACAAAGAACGGTACTGCACGCTAATTTGTGTATATTAGACAGAAGACCACTCACTCAAAAAAAGATACTTGGCCCATGGCCATCTGGAGGCCTTCAAAAAAGAGCACTTCTTGCTCTGAAAAAGTTTTTAGAGGACACCAACATATTGGGAAAATATTAAGTTTCAGGTGCTCTGAATACGCTAAATGAGTAACATAAATGTTGTTCGTGGTTCATAATTGGTTTATGTGGAGATCGAAACTTTTCCGAAATCTGTATAATTCTGTTCTGTACTTGCATTGTATTACATGTGTTATGTGTTTTGTCTGTTCAAAATATCTTACTTTATATATGCGCACGCGTACTCAACTAATGCACAAAACTTTGCGACTCATGTAATGTTGGACTGTATATTTTTTATTCTTTCAGTGTTCTACTGAGTGTTATATTTTGTGTCGCCATTCTCCCTTTTTATAAAAATTTGTTTCGTTTGCTAAGTGACAAGGAGTAGCCGGTGCCACCATAAAGGCGCCAATCTCTCCTAACATTTCACTTCAATAAAAAAAAGAGAGAAAATACAAATGAATATACAAGTCCAGGGGAGAAAAAAACTGTGATCAAGTGCGCATGCGGCTGCCTGCCAAGAAACTCAAGTTTTCTTTTTTCCAATGGCATGGAACTGGAAGAGTGTGCTTGCATAAGCAAGCTGTCAGTCTCTGTATTGGAATAAGAACGGTGTTCCAAAGTGGGTACACCACGTAAGGACCACCTCGAAGTGGTGGAGAAGGCGGCATGAGGACGTAAGTCGCAGCATCAGGTTGCAGTCGAACAAATTCAGTAGAACGAAGTCGGGACTTGTGGTCGTCGGTCGGGTCGGAAAAGTAATGGAGCAGTTCAAGGTGAAGGGTGCCTGTTGCACAGTCAGTAAGTGCTGAATTGGCAGTCAGAAAGTCGATTCAAAGAATCACTTCCTGGGAACAATCGGCCAGTGCAGTGAACAGGACTAACACTGGACGGCCGGCAATGGTGTTACGGGCGGCGCACATTCCCATCACGGCTGTTATATTGCATTAAATACTCGGACGGCAGGTGAATCGGCAGGTGTCAGGACTTTGCGGAGACCGCTACGAAGACCTGATCGCATAACCGACACCTGAGCGCCAGTATCGATGAGGCCTTGAGCAGGTACATTAACAAAAATTTCAAGAAGTTTCGGTCGAGCAGCAGGGGTCAGCAGAGGTTGTGCAGTCCGAGTCGTCAATGTAGCCTCACCTCCGGGGGCTGCATTGCTTAGTTTCCCGAGAAGCTGCCCGCGTAGGATGGGGACGAGGGTCGTCGAGATGTATGGGCGAATGGAACTGTCGGCGTTGCGGCAAGGGCGAGCGGCTAGTGGTGTTTTCCTGAGAGGGAAGGCCTGCATGGTGTGGTTCAGAGAGGGGCGACAGAGGCCGAGAGTCTCGGTCGAAGCGGCGTTCGGGATATGGTCGAGGCGAGGAGTACCAGCGGCTATTACGGCAATGGCGGGAGATGTGACCGACCCAGGAGCAAGTAAAGCAAATTGGCCTGGCATCCGGGGTTCGCCACTCAGAGAGGTACCAATATCGATTCGGGAACGACTGTCGAGGTGCAGCAGAGGCAATGACAGGAGTGATAGGAGTGGGACGCGGGTGGACGGCATACTGAATGTCCATGTTTGCAATTTCTTGGTGGACGACAGCTTGAATGAGCGAGATGGTGATGTTGTCATGCATATGGGGGCAGTGAGAACTTGGAGCCATAGCCTCAAGTTCGAGACGGATAACCTGTGTCAAGCTTGTCGTTGTAGGTGGTTGTGACGCCGGAGGGTCGTTGCAGGAGGAAGTGGCAGCCGTATTCGGAAGTCGATCGAAGCGTTGTATGATGCGTTTGCTCTTCGCTTGCTCAAAATCCCGGCATTATTCAATGATGGACTCAATTGTTGAAGATACTCCTGCAAAGCAGGAGGTTGAACGCATCGTCCGCGATGCCCTTCAAGATGTGTCCAACCTTATCGGCTTCCAGCATGTGCGCGTCCGCTTTACGGCAGAGAACCAGAACGTCTTGAAAGTACGCAACGTACGATTCGGTTCATGTCTGGGAACGAGACGCTAGCTTTTGCTTGGCCTCGATTTCACGTTCCACAGGTCTTCCGAAAAGATCCCCTAGCTTTTCCTTGCAGGATTCCCAGCTTCTAATGTCAGCTTCATGCGTCTCGAGCCATACCTTCGCGGTTCTTCCCAAGTAAAAGATCACGTTGGCTAGCGAAATTGTGGCATCCCACCTCTTGTGCTTACCCACGTACTCATACGATGTCTGCCAGTATTCGACGTCGACCTTGCCAGTGCCGATGAAGATTCCCAGGGGGCGTAGCTGGGTTAACGCTACTTCCGCTGGTCTCTGAGCGGCGGCGGCAGCGTCAGTATCCATAACAGCGGAACCGATGTGACACCCCCTGATAAGATCCAGGGCCGGCTTGTAGCGAGAGTTTGCACGTCCTGCAAACTTTTATGGGGAGAATATATAGCTATTTACAATATATAGAGTTACAATTGAGGTTGTATCTCAATAGCCAGGGACGTTATAACGTAAAATTATTGCAAACTTTTCTATTCCAATTCTGCAATCAACCCTCCGCGATTGGCCAAAAACATTTTGCACCACCCCCACTTCACCTGTCTGTCACGCGACGTCACGAAAACCGCGATAGCTCCCCATCTTATATGACGTGTACACACTCACTATGCATGATTTGACCGAACAAAAAAAAAATATGTACTTCTTATTCGACGCCTTTTCGCCATTAGCCCTCGGCTATTGGTCAAAAGTTTTCGGGCTGCAGCCATTTCACCTGCCCGTCACAAGACTTCACAAAACCGTAAAAACTCACCGCGTCAAAGTGACGTGTACGCGTTAAAGCTGCCTTAATATGCCGAACAAAACCGAATTTTCTTCCGAATAGCCGCATGCTGCCCAATTCCCAAAGGAATAAAAGATGGCTGCCGCCGATCGGTCAGGCACTGGCTACTCGCACCTGCCAGAGAGCATGAGTTTATATGCGTATAATAAAGCTTTTCCGTAGCTGTGTAACGTTCTCGAGCACTTTCGGCACGTTTACAACCTCGTTCTGCCAACTATTCTTTGCTGAGGATCCGTTTTAGTGTCATTCTTAAGCTTCCGTTGCATGCCGCAGCGATTTCCTATCAACCACCACACACTAAGTAAGGAATAGCGGACCAATCGTAGACGCCCGCACCAGCCTCTGCAACCGGTAATTCATTTTTAGAGCAGTGGCTCTACCGCATCGAATCCCTCTCCACTTGAGCGTGTTCCTCGCCTCTTGTCAGCCAATTAGATAAGACAAGCCGCTCAGTGTAGGCAATGTTATACGTTTTTCATGCAAACAAGTGACCTGCTGTGAACGAGGAGAGCGTTGGTTGGTCTATTCGAACAACCCTGCCGGTGACCGCTCGATGCTTGCGTCGATGGGTACGCAAATTTGACGTCAGGAAATTGGAATAAAAACATATTGGAATAGTTTTACGTTACAGGGCCCCAGGGTGACACCATCGACAGATCCTCGAGACACATCAAGCTCCTCTTCACCTCCCAACGTCCTTTTTTCCACAGTGGCACAAACTCGAAGGTGACAATATATATATATATATATATATATATATATATATATATATATATATATATGGTCACGTTCGAGGGACAAGAAAGGCGTCAGGCAGGGCGATATGATCTCTCCAATGCTATTCACAACGTGTTTCCAGGAGGTATTCAGAGACCTGGATTGGGAATAATTGGGAATAAAAGTTAATGGAGAATACCTTAGGAACTTGCAATTCGCTGATGATATTGCCTTACTTAGTAACTCAAGGGACCAATTGCAGTGCATGCTCACTGATCTGGAGAGGCAAAACAGAAGGGTGGGTCTAGAAATTAATCTGCAGGAAACTAAAGTAATGTTTAACAGTCTCGGAAGAGAACAGCAGTTTACGATAGGTAGCGAGGCACTGGAAGTGGTAAGGGAATACATCTACTTAGGACAGGTAGTGACCGCGGATCCAGATCATAATACTGAAATAATCAGAAGAATAAGAATGGGCTGGGGTGCGTTTGGCAGGCATTCTCAGATCATGAACAGCAGTTTGCCATTATCCCCCAAGAGAAAAGTGTATAACAGCTGTGTCTTACCACTACTCACATACGGGGCAGAAACCTGGAGGCTTACGAAAAGGGTTCTACTTAAATTGAGGACGACGCAACAAGCTATGGAAAGAAGAATGATAGGTGTAACGTTAAGGGATAAGAAAAGAGCAGATTGGGTGAAGGAGCAAACGCGAGTTAATGACATCTTAGTTGAAATCAAGAAAAAGAAATGGGCATGGGCAGGACATGTAATGAGGAGGGAAGATAACCGATCGTCATTAAGGGTTACGGACTGGATTCCAAGGGAAGGTAAGCGTAGCAGGGGGTGGCATAAAGTTAGGTGGGCAGATGAGATTAAAAAGATTGCAGGGACGACATGGCCACAATTAGTACATGACCGGGGTAGTTGGAGAAGTATGGGAGAGGCCTTTGCCCTGCAGTTGGCGTAACCAGGCTGATGATCATATATATATATATATATATATATATATATATATATATATATATATATACATATATATATATATATATAAAAGTAGTTTCTGCATGAATACGGCTCGTCTTCCGCACGGGGAATGGCTTGCATTCCAGATAGTAGAAAGTGTTCATTGCGGTGGTGCTGATCAAACAAATGTAGCACAATACAATGGGCAAATCACGTTTATTCCAGGTTCATTTTGCGTCAAGGCCATCGACTTGAAAGTCTAGGAATGGAGC
Organism: Dermacentor andersoni; assembly: GCF_023375885.2. Classification (NCBI taxonomy): domain Eukaryota; kingdom Metazoa; phylum Arthropoda; class Arachnida; order Ixodida; family Ixodidae; genus Dermacentor; species Dermacentor andersoni. Next base: position 136,593,253 of record NC_092814.1, read on the forward strand.
CGTTGTCAGCTTCAATATGCAGGCAAAAACCGCGCTTCGTTATACATTTTCCAACAGCTCAATCGTTATTTTTACCCCCGTTGCCGCGGTAACCAGGTGGCCTAGCGCTTCGGCCCTGCCTGCCGCATTCCGACTGAAATGCAAAAACGGTTGTGTCACCCTTTGGGGTGCAGGTTAATTAGTCACTAGTGGTCACAATTAACCCCTACCTCTCCATTACTGCGTCCGTCGTAATCCAAAGTAGTCTCGGAGTGCTAAGTCCCACAATATAAATTGTTTAACTGCGCCTTGATTTCTTTCCTCCCTTCCTTCTTTGAACATCGATGGCACTGCAGGCACGGCCACGGTAACTAGTCGCAATGTTACATGTGCCCGGCCGGTAAAGAGGTGAAAACAAGCTATTGTGTGGAAAGCAGTGAAGCTTCCGATGTTTGCAATACAGTTACGGTAAACTGACGAACGGAGACAGTCACGCGCCTTACTGCTTTAAAATAAGCACTGAATCAGTAACTACAACGCAGCAGCATAAAAGGCACGGTTAGAGAGCATTTTTCTCGTACTCAGAAAAGCTATACATTTCAGTCTTACCGACGGGGCACCCCTGTTGCGGCCAGCGGAAGTGAATAGAAATATTCGTCGGTTGAACAAACTTAGACGTGCCGGCAAAATGCCGTCCGAATATTCGACGTCTCAGAATAGTGGAGCCGTATTGCCGTTATACCGTCGAGGCAGCGCAACTTTGGAGCAAGTGCAGTTATCTACATTTGCAGGTGAGCATGTTGGCGGTGGATCATATTTGACTGAACCTTGTGAACATGGTTCAAGGTTTCTCAGAGAAAGCCTAGTTCCCGGTTAAACAGTGACTGCAGCGAACAAGCCGCAGCATAGCGAATAAAGGCAAAACATTGAAGAACAACATTCGCCTGGCGAAACAGTTTTTGTTTTGGCGCAGCTCCCATGCTCGGTTAACTTACCCCTTTCGGCCTTTTCACTGCACATGACACCTGTCAGAGGCAGCCGTATACTGCTACTTATTTAAACAAATATTTACTATCACCAACCACATAAGAATCCGCAACAGTTACACGAACTATATGTATACCACACACGATCGCCGACGGTGACCAATCGACATAAGACGGCAGCCTCGGAAGCAAAAATGTGTGTACATATAGCAAATCCTTCGTGCCAGCCTAGTGATGTGGTGTAGTTGTTACTGTGTTCGGTTGCCACGCGGTGTATCCAGGTTTGCTTCCCAGTATGTCCATGTTTGTGCAATGCGTGTTCCATTGTTATTGAGATGAGTGTTACCAATTTCCTACAATGTGGTTCTAATCTATATGTATTAAACCCCGTGCAAAATGACTCTGGCGACATCTGTCCATAAGAAAAATTATCTTTTCATAAAAATGCCCGTTGGGCCGCGTAATCTTGAGCCGCATATTATTTGAGCCGCTTAGTAAGCTGGACACATTTGATCTAAAATACCGCATAAAGATTTGGTCTTATGCGTGACATTTTCCAAGCGGCCCTTCTCTGCAACGAATTGGGCCGTTTAAACGCGGGTCGCTTATGCAAGAGCCGAATAAAATGGGCCACGTACGCATAGGCCTCTGGAGTGAGCCATTTATAAGCGTCGAAATTTTAATCTACTTTCCACGTTATATGCGTTCTTTTAAGCCGGTATTGACTAAATGTATGAGCCATTTTGCTCCTGGTATACGTTACCTGTCGTCACAGTGCACTAAGGGGCCAAGCAGAAAGCGCAGTCTTGCTAAATACGCAAATAATGTAACGATAAAAACTCAACATCAGTGAAACCATGTGGTGTTCGACATAGCATTTTGAGACACCAGCTCCCAATAAACAAATGAGAATTTGCGCAGACTCGTTTAAAAAATATCAGGTAGCTCCTCCTGTTATTTCTTGCGCACTCTTCCTGCTTTTTCTTTATATTATATTCATATTCTCATAATACCAGTCTAATATTATAAACATAAAGCACGACGACGCGCTCAACTATTGCCAACAGCTCTCGTTTTTTTTTCCATCTTTTTTACACTACGTAGTTTATTTTTGCATTTGTGCATATTGATTGGTTTTTTTATCAGTAATCGCTGCGGCTTCATGTAACAGTGGCTGAAACGGAGCCTCCATTATCAGTCCGCTACCGTGACGGAGGAAGTAAATAACGTTAGAACCTGCCAGCAACGAAAATACTCTTTCGTGGTCTACCCACGAGAGCAGATTTGGAAAACCTCAAACCGTACCTAAATGATTAACGGACAGGAACATGGGAAATGAGATGGTTCTTAAGTAAATAAAACAAAGTTATGCTTTTCATAGTGTCCAAAGGCTAAATTGACATTCTACTCAATTTTGTTATTAGGGTGGGCAAAAAAAGGGCTTCACATATGCACTTGTTATAGAGGCAGTGTTGGAAAAAGATGTGCCGAATAACCTTCCTCGGCCCCCAGCAACATGGAATGCGAAGTGTTTCGTTAAGCTAACCTGGGTATTCTGGCTACTGCGTCATCATTTACCTGGTCAAAGTTTTGTGTGCACGTACACCTGGGGCCCTATAACGTAAAAGTATTCCAATCTGTTTCTATTCCAATCTACTGACGTCAAATGTACCTAACTGCGACGCAAGCACCGGGCGGTGACGCGCGAATAGCCCAATCCCACGCTCTCCTCGTTTGTAAGATGTTACTTTTGCTTGCTTCAAAAACGAACAACATATTCTGCATTGAGCAGTTTTTTTTAATATATAATTGGCTAACAAGAGGCGAGAAGCCCACTCAAGAGGAGAGGATTTCGATGGAGCCGAGCCAGCGCAGTGAATATAGATAACCGGATGAGGAGGTTGGTGCGGGCGTTTGAACTGGTCGGCCATACTTTATTTTGCTTTCGGTGGATGGTCGACAATCGCGGCGTAGTGCAACGGAAGGTTAAGAAAGCCGCTAAAATGGAGGAAGAGTTGGCAGAGCGATCATATAGAGTAACATTGTAAACGACAAGAGGACACGCGAGCTGTTTCGCGGCCGAGCTACCGAGATTCACCGATTCCCCTAGGTGGCAGAGCACATAAAGAAAAGTTCGGGTGCCTCGAACTAGCGCCCTAGGGAGCCGCCGTCCAGGGTGGCGACACCTTTTCGCCTGCGCCGCGACGCCTTTTTGCTCCGCGGTCGTCATATTGGGGCGAGTCGCTTGCTGCGCCCGTTCCTTCCAGCGTTGGTGAAGCAGCATTGTTGGGGAGTTTGCGAAGCTGCTGTGTTGTGCGCCAGGTGCTGGGCGATTGAACTGTGTTCAGTCGCAAAAACCAGCATGCCAGGGTGTGTGATTACCGCTGTGCGCGGGCTAGACAACGAAAGGCATTCGCTGTTTTCGCTTTCCACGAGATAAGGCACGAAGAAAAGTATGCACCTGTGCGCTTTTAGGTACCAGCATTGTGTGGTTGGAATAATGCCGTGAAGCTTGATTTTGTTTGTTTGGTCATTCTTAAAGCCGCCGGCACGCTGCATTATCAGTTTTTCTGTGACGCGCGATGCGACCACGTGTATCTCGTTAGATCCGAGTCACGCGCCACCGCGCGACTATGTGACGTTCCAGAATTTTGTCGTTGTCTTCAGCCTTTAGCATGTTATCTCGAAGTTTCCTTACCGGCTTTAAATTCAGCTCGGCCGAGAGCGGCGGGCATCCTGTTGAACGAAGACAGTCGAGCTTGTTTGCTGTTATCACCGCCGCGACTGACGCATTTTTCTTGAAGTGACAATGGCGTTTGTGAATAAGCATTCATGGTTACAAAGTATGTTTTCGTAAGGCGTTCCTTTATAAAGAAGTCGATCTAGCCAAGTAATTCATCGGTTTGGGAATCCCAGTTGGCCAACGCGGGCCTAGCTGCACAGTGGTCATTTCCTCTAAAATCTATGCATTCAAGCACACGCTATTTTATTTCTACGTGCAAGAAGCGCTTAGAAGTGTGAGTAAATCTGCAAGACCTTTATACACCTGAATTTGCTGGCACACGCGCATGCTAAACAAGAATATCCGCCGATGCTCCATCGACCGCCGTATATGCGCTCGACCCAATGTGGCGGCCATGAAGGCAGTGTCTCCACCCTGTACGGTGGCGCGCTACATCGAGGTTCCCTAAGAAAAATGTGGCTGCGGCTGCGGCCGTGGCTAGCAGCTTGACAGGTGGCTCGACCCAGCACGTGCGAAGACCAGTCAGGCCTCGTCACCGGGCTGGTAGCGACGTTATTCTGAAAAATGCGCCCGAGGATTGCTGTCGGGTTCTTCTGTCAGCGTCTGACACTACTGCTTCGTCGCAGTTTCATGGTAAGGCCACAGGAAGTTTTTTTTTTGTGCGTTTTTGAAGACTTATTCGTATTTCGTTGTGTCACTGTTAGCCGCATGAACGAGAGACGGAGGGGAGCATGGCGGCCATGAAGCCATAACCGGCTGCTGCACATTTGTAACGTTGAATTTCATTTTGAATTCTTTTTTTTATCATGCGAAAGAGTGGTGGTGCTAGCGATAACAGCGATGCGGCAGCGTCCGAGCTGCGAGGCACGTACGAAACAATTACGAAGTTAAAAAATAAAATAAAGTGGTTAATTTTTGCATCTGGCGCACAACACAAGATAAGGACAGAGTAAAAGCCGACTTGTGCGCTAAATGCAGAAATGCAACACCAACATGCCCAAACTTACGTTATTTCAAGTAAAATGGTTCGTTAAGAAATGCGGCCTATGAACACCTGCCGTTAGGTGCAGAGGGCTTTTTGTTGGTTTATTCAAGAAAGTTGTGCGCAGCGGCTTCTGTGAAGCATGATGCGCCAGTCTTGCAAAAGAAGTATGGCTATGTCTAAAGCCTTACACGTGGAATATCTGCAGTATGGCAATAACATGCTCTCCCTACCTCTGTACCAGGATATGTGCGCTCGAGCGTTGATTGCTCTTTTGCATTGGGCTGAAGATACGTGTTTTCACGTTTTAATTGTGCACGGAGTCCTTACCGTAGAAAGTTTCTTGTTTCTAAGCATTTATTACAGTGGTTCCTTGACAGCCATTCATTTTGATGACATACATTTATACCAGAGACAGTCGCTGTGTTGGATCAGAAAAATATGCATTACATGAAGGAACGTACCATCTCTATTCAAAAGCTTTGAAGGCTCCAGTATCGCTTACCTTCTGCCTCTGTCATTCCACGTATTGTAGGAATCTCCACTTTTCTTTCCTCAAGATACACAATACAGCCAATGGACATAATGCATATTCCAGGGCACATTTCCAAGTATCAGAAGCCGATTACAACGATTCGAAGACAGCAGGTGAAGACTTCAACATTGTCGAAGTGCTTAATTGGCTGAGATGCCAGTATCTTGCAGCTGTTTAATGAGGGACTCACTGCATTACACGTTAAAGATGATGATGCGTGTCCAATTGTTTATGTAGCCACTTAATTTAGGACCGCTACAATTTACGTAATTTTGCTACCTTAATCACCCTCCTTCATGGAAGTGAAAAAAAAATGCCTCATAACTCCCTTAACGAGTTAATCGAGGCGCACGACGTTGCGCAATACGAACGATTATCGAGGTCAAAGGCAGGTCGATGCATCCTCGAGTCGCTCAGCATCGCGTACCACACTCAGCATGGAGAAAAGACGGCGGTTCCCGCCTCTGTTCGCGACCGTCTGATCATCCCGCCGCTTCCCAAGAACATGCACCCGACGCACCACGCCGGGAGACGCAACAAACGAGCAAGCGACTTTCAGAAGTTTGGTAACAGCAACGAGGCGGTGTACGTAGACGCGGCGCGATATGGAGAAGGGAGAAGCGCACACGCGATAGCGGTTGTAGACCGCTCGGATAAGTGCCACGGAGACGGCCGAAGAAGCCGCGATAGCCCTAGCACTCGTCGCGGTGCCGAACGTTGCGATCGTGATCAGCGACTCGCAGGTGGCAATCCGCGGCTTCGCGCGCCGTCGTGTCTCGCGGGAAGCGGCCCGCATACTACAAATTTCTGACGACGGCGACTCGTCATCGCCCTCGCAACCCCAAAATTCTACGGTCTTCCTCCTCTGGACCCCGGCACACACCGATGTACCGCTCGCGGGCAACGAGGCGGCCCACGCCGCGGCTCGAGGTCTCACACGCCGAGCCGCCGCTGATTATGTGGCCGCCTCCGCCCCCGAGAGCGGGGCATCGGATCTGCCGGATTGGGACACTACAACAGAAACACAGCAACAAGAAATACACTGGGCGTGGGGCGATCGCCTAACCACGTTCAGAGACCTCACCCAACACTACAGACTCGAAAGACGCACATTCCCGCCACCGCACGATAAATTGAACAGGAACGAGGCCGTAACTTTACGCTTGCTCCAGACACACACCTACCCTAGCCCCGCTATTTTACACCACTGCTATCCGCGTTTATATCCAACAGACGCGTGTAAAACATGCGGACAGAGAGCAACGCTGCGACACATGCTCTGGGAGTGTGCCGACAACAACGGTAATCAAACCAGCTCCGTTGGCGACGCGTCCATAATCGCGGCCGTTGCCAGAGTAGGAGAAGGCTCGAGCTCGCTTCTTCCCGACGCCGCCCCGGATGTGGGAGCCGCCGGGGACCTTTTCCGTAGGCGTCGCCGCCGCTGGGAGGCGGCTATCAGAAGTTCAGAGCTGGCAGACCAGCTCTGGGCCGCCCGGCAAGCCGAAGATGCCGCTCGAGTCCAAGGACTTCGAGCCGTCACCTGAGGCCACCACATCAAGAACTGCCGGACTATTCTTTACTAAAGTTTCTTCTTCTTCGTGTTCTTCTTCATATTTATTCCTTCTGAAACAAACCCATATAGGGTAAATGCCTTGCTGGCTTATCTGAGTAGTTTTTTTTTATTATCTGGACACTTGCAACACGTCTTGTGAGTGTTATTTTGCTTGTTTAAAGCTGATTGTCATCACGCCAATAATTTCCGACTATTCTCCACTATACCAGTGTCACACGACCACTTTCGATCGCGATCAGGCCCGATCCGGATCGAAATTCTCGACTCCGATTGGCTCCCTCGCGGAACTTGCGCAAAGGAACAAATCATGACCGAGAAATTCAATCCTGATCGGGCTTGACCGCGATTAAAAGGGCGCCCTTTGACACCCGTATTACTTGCATTTGGCACTTTCTTCCCGTTCTCATGGATCTGGGATTTTTCTTACAATCTTGCTGCAATAAATTCTTGTGTACTATTTTCGTGCTCTTGGCTATCCAGCAAGCTGACTTATATTGAAGGAACATGACACATTTATTTACGATACTCCTTTTCGTGTGAATTAATAGAAGTAAGATATCACAAACGATAAAGTTCTACTTCCTCATTATCAGATGGCAGGATTATTGAGCTAAGCAACAGCTTTAAACATCACGAATATGGATTAAAAAAGAACTTGCTTTCAGTGAAACAACAGCTTTGTGCGCTCGTCGTCACAAAATATAAACAGCGACGCAAGGGCTTGAATGAAATCACTCGGTGCATGCAACGATACTGGTCAGACAGAAAAAACTAAAAAAAAAAGCGAAAATGAAATTATGGCCTCCGAGATTCGACGGCGTGCGGCGGCCATCTTGAAGGCTGGTGAGTTTCGCCGATTCCGCTAGGTGCCCTGAGAGCCAAAGTCCGCCGCAGGGGCCCTACGGGAGTGTCCACGTTTCACGTTTGCTATATTACTCTATGGAACGATGTCGTATACCTGCTGAAAGGTCTCGGTAACGTTATACTGCGACGCAAGTAAGTCCATGCTCTCCGGAAGGTGCGAGTAGCCAGTGCCTACGCAATCGGGGGGGGGCAGCCACTTTCTATTCCTTTCGAAATGGGACAGCCTCTGGCTATTCAGAAAAATAATCATTTTTGTTCGGCATATTAATGCATCTTTAAAGCGTACACGTCGCTTTGACGCGGCGTGTTTTCGCAGTTTTGTGACGTCACCTGACAGGCGAAGTGGGCGCAGCCCAAAAGCTTTTGACCGCTAGTAGATGGCTAAAGAATATTTTTTCCTTTGTTCAGCCTAACCATGTATAATCAGTATGCTCACATAATATCTGATAGGACATTTTCGTGGTTTGGTGATGTCGTATGACAGGCATGTGAAGTGAAGGTGGCACATATTTTGACCAATCGTGCAGGTCTGATAGCAGAGTTGGAATAGATTTACGTTATAGCGCCCCTGCTCTGTCTTTAACATATGTAATATTATACTGGTGCCACACGGCGCTCTTTTGACCACGATCGAGCCCTATCCTGATCGTATTTTTCGATTGCGATTGGCTGCTTTGCTCAATCTGCTCGAGGGCACGAATCGCGGTCGAGAATTTCGATACAGATGGGGCTCAATCTCGGTCGAAAGTGGTCGTCTGACACCGGTATAAATCTGCCATCAGACAGAGCATGATTTAATTGCACTTTGTGCTGTGTTTTTCTCTTGAACATGTCTCTGAATTCAGCCTTTGAAGAAACGTAAACATTTGCCGAAAGAGTAGCGAGTTCATTAGCTCATCCAATAAAATATTTCTGTTTTCTTTTTCTCATCTCATAATGGCATTTTCATCTGGCTTTTTCCTAATGGCATTTTTAGCCATCTGAAGTGATTTCGCAAATTTTGCGATAAACTCGGGCAAAACAAGAAAATATGAGTTGATACACGCTGTGAAGGAAGTAAGAAACCTAATGATGGTTTACCAGGCAATATTTTCAGAGAAACAGACGTTTTAAAACTTGCCTGTGGAAACTGGCTTATACACTGGAGAATTCAAAGCATATTTCGGGAGTCCGAGTGAAAGGGTAATTTTTGTTTTATTTGGATGGGTGGTCAATGCTACAGGTAATACAGTGACAACCCAGCAACACCGTATTAAGTACCTGGTAGTTAACATCCTCTATGTCGATTTTACCTCTCCTGTTTTTTTTCGTTAAGTTTTTAACTTTACTATCTTTTTTTTAATCTCTTTGTAACCCAAAATGTTTGAGTTATTGCTTTGCGCGTGTAGAAGCCTCCTAACATACGCGCCAACTTTCAACAACTATTCAACAAGTTTGCCGTTGAAGCCCACATTATGAAGTTGTTGAGTGGCTGCTTTGCAACCCTCAGCCCGCGCCTTCAATAGGCAGGCTGAAGCCCACTCTGAAGCCCTCTGAATTTGGGTACCTATCCCCTTCTGCTGAGCAGCGGGGAGTGCACCATATACAACTGAGGCAGGTCACCGGGAAAGAGTCACTGTGGGTGTACAGCAAATAACATTGAGTGTTTTCCTCTGAACTATAGGAGCAGTTCAGTATATAGCAAAACAAACACATGTACGCGCACATGCACGTACAGGCAGACAAACCCAGATGCAAACGTGAGTCATCAATGAGCTTGCATAGACCGCTCATCGATGTGTTCCGATTTAAGAAAGGAAAAACCCAAATTTCCTTTTCTGCCTTTGTATGTGTGACCTTTCCCCCATATTGGGCTTTAGCATTGTGAGAGATCGATGTCCACCGCTCTGATTGTGGCGCCGTCTAATCGAATAAGCAATCGCTAGGCCGTCGCAGCATGAGCCAATCAACCCTGACCTACTACAGCAGCTCACGCATGCAAGGCATTCGCGTGTCACCTAGGGCGACATTGAGGGGAGATTCTGATTTCTTATACTTTTTCCAAGCGCACGCACTGAAGGAACCAGCTAAATTGACATAATTAAATAAAGCTGAGTTGATTTCGATTTTTCGGAACGAATACGATGCGGATTAAAATGACGCCTATTATTCTGCGGAAATGATTGTTAAATCAGCTAGGCACCACAGGCAGCTTTTTTTCTTCACCAAATTCTCTATTTGAATATCGGCACATTTTCAGCATCAGTACGAAAATTTACTTTGAACCCGTAACCCTGTGCAAGAGTAACACAGGACCAAAACAGCTTCAAGATACCGTTCGGACTTTTAGTAACTATGAAAATATGAAAAGAGAACCTTGCCCTTATATATGTGAGTTTTTCCTCTAACCTTTCCCCTGCTCTCGTGAACTGCGTGAAAAAATGGCTGATAGCGATTTGCCATATCCTCAGGTTCCTAAAAGAAAATACCTGGGGAGTGTCAGTACACTCTATGCTACAACTGTACAGGGCTGTTTTGATTGGATTCCTGCGGTACAGCGTGACTGTCATCTCCAACACTGGCAGAGGTAACCTTAATACAATACAAGGTATCTAAGCCCGAGCCTTCAAGATATGCTTTTGTCTACCGTGGGCGCATAAAGGACAGAAACTATTGCAATCGATCAAGATTACGCCATGAGAACGCACATTAATGTTGAGACAATGCTTGTGCACACCCGGCTCTTCGCCTGGAACCGTACCCACCACCTAGATAACCGCCCGGCAGAAAGATCCCGCACGGCATACAATGCAACTGCCTTCGCAGATCCGCGTATGCACATCTGGCTAAGCCGCTGATTTTTCCATGATATGTGAATCGTCATCAAGTAAAGCTTCCAATCACAGAGCTTCAGAAAAATTCACTTACTGTCACCTGCACTCAAGCAGCTCAGTTCACTCCTGTTATATGCGAAATACAAAGGTTTACAGACCGCGCGTACCAAACAGGCTCACCTCAACACTTCTGGTGCGTCAGCTGCCGTCGAGAGCAGCGTTGCGGTGGAGATGGGTCTTCTTCGTGTTCACTGGCGTGTCAGGTTTCTTGATCGACACAAAGATTTTCTATTTTCTCTTTCTCACGCAACGCTGTCTTCACCAGCCCTGGGGACGCGGTTCTGTCCGGAAAGTAGCATTTTTGAACTTATGTGCACTCTCCAGATACGCTGCCGGCGTCGAATCGCGTATTTTCTATACCTAGCCGTAGAGCTGTGATGAGACCCCAGCTTATGCGGTTTCCGCCGCTTTCAGCTTTCCCTAATGACGGCAACCGATCGACGCACGAAAATAACCGCAAGGTCTGCCACATAAGTCGTGCGTCGGTCAGAAGTCGCACAGAAGTCGTGAAATATCGGAGAAGATAAGCCTACACCATCTTCCGAAGGTTAAGAAATGAAATAAGTTGTGAGTGATAAAGCTGTGCGCGCATTGAGAAGAATGTAAGTGATAAGGTGTTCGTGTGCAGCGAGTATTTCAAGAAAGAAGACTTCTTCTGCATAGGCAATTTTGGTTAGTGTTTTGAAGTTTGCGCCGGGCATTCAGTGTTTCTAATTAGGTTTCTTGTGAATTAATTGTGATGCGCTGTTGACAAACAGTTGAAATCCTTGTAAATGCGGCTGAAGAAGAATTCTGTCCCTAGAAAAATATCCAATTTAACCGATACACGTTTTAAGAGAAAAAGTGAAACTAAAGAGCCAGCTTTTCGCAAAATTACATTATAGTAGTATGCGAAAACACTGTTGCGCACATTGGCTGTGGAGACAGCCCGCTATGGCACAGATAATTGTATAGCGCGTATTTTCTTACTCGGCACTTCTAAACTGCGCCCATATATTTAAAGAAAAAGGACGTACGCTATAAAATTAACTATGCATACCGGTAGACCAGTCATGATATACAATGAATTATTAGCAAAGGCTGTGGTAAACAGCACTTACGAATTAAAAGCTTTGTGCATTCGGCCCAGTTTTTCTTATTTTTTACGATTCATAAGAAAGCATCGCACAACTAAGTTGACGCTGCGAGAAATGCCTCTTATGGTGAACCGGCGTGATGTTTACTTCAGGTAACAGTATGACTGCCAGCGCTGGCTTCGTTCATCCTGCAGCGGTACCGTGATCAGTATACGACTAACTGCTGGGTGCCTATACTCTGAAATATTACAGGGGCAGTAGAAAACGCGACAAAAAGTCTACTGCTTTTCGTGGCACCAGTGCTGTCACAAGCTTCTACCTTCATCTATCTGGCGAGCTTTTTACTGCGCTTATCATTTGCAAGCAAAGAGACCAAGCGTGAACTACATGGGGCTCGTGGGCTCCTTATTTCCACGACAGATAACGTGGCCGGTGTGAAGCGTAACATCGCGTTCGACGGAAATTGTAGACTTGCGTCTCTTTAGAAAGGCCAATAAATGTGCTGAGCCGCTCTACAGGCTCATAAGCCGACTGCTTCCTGAGACAGGCTTGTTTCTTTGACCCCTCCTCCGTCCCCAGCCGCTGCGGCACCTACAGGTACGGGAAAGTGCCAAAATCAGCTGTGTGGCGTAGGACTTGGTGCTTTACATGAAAACAAGGAAGGTGAAAAGCATCGTGCGGCAACAGAAAATATATTCGATGGCGACGAAGAAAGCACATTGGCAGTTTCGACAAGTGCTGCCGGAGAGGCAGTTTGGCACGGCCGTGAGGGGTTAATCAACTTTTGCTGACGACTCTACGTTACCGATACTACCTGGTGAATCTCTTCCTTATCATCAATAACTGTGTGAAGCCAATATAACAATTATGTGGAGAAAGGCCACACTAATCTTACAGGTTTTAAAGAGCGCTACTGGCTGCCTGAGCGAACCATAAGATAGCGTTAGCTCAATGTTAGCGTAGTAGCGCGGTAAAGGGAAATAGAGTTACCATTCAGCAAACGAACTTTGCATAAAGTGGGTTTTCGTATAGCTTGGCATCGTAGTTTGAGTGCGGAAGGCTATTCAATTACGCCTTAAATGTCACATGCTTAATGATTTTATCTATTCGCCAACTTTTGCGGGTGCGTCAGCAATGTTGGAGAGGGTGCACAATGACAGCGGGAAACACGTTCTATTTGTACCTTCCACATCTGCTGATGCGCGGCAAAATAAGTACAATGGCCTCAAAGGTCGTCCGATATGAAAGGCCACATGCTGTCGCAGTCAGCTCTCGGCTTCGCGGATAGGTGGCGCTGCAATCACGAAAATTTTATGTATTTATTTATTCATTATTTTCTGTGATCCATTTATTTAATCTTACCGCTAGGGTATGCGGCTCAAAGGCAAAGCCAAACTTCGTCGTCCTCGTCGTCATTCTCTTTAGGCCTCGACGCGTTCGAAATGAGAGGCTATCTCGAAAGCTCCGCAATGTAATCATAATACTCTGGCATCGAAACGGCCTGAGACTAAGCGAAAGCCGTTTAACCCTTTAATGACAAGACATATATATACCCAGAAAAAAATGCTTCTTTCTCTCTAAATACGCAAAACATCAAGAATAATTGTATGATCAAGAAAACGAAAAAAATATTTTGCAGAAATTTTTGCAGCAATAGGGAGAACACCCCAGGCAGGAAACTGGAAGTGGGCTTCACCTCAACACGCCTAAGGCTTCGCTGTCTATTTATATAGATAGGTCTCATGATATGTGAACCATAGGTGTACATTCCATTTGCTTTACGTACCATGTGGGACACCTCTGCAGCTGGATATGTTGTATCGGCCTGTTTCCTCTGCCCTTGCTTTCACAAGACAATGAGTAGCGTGCCAAACTTCTAGTTCCTCGTCCAGTGTTCCGACTCCCACCAACAAATGACTCTTGCTGCCTGTCATTCGGTGTTGGCCGAAGACACTCAGCCAGAGTCTTCGTAATCAATGCAGAAACTCGGCAAGAAAATGTTTTTTGTATGTTGCCTATAGGCAACGCTCGTCAATAAAGGTTAAAGAGTGATTTTCTACTATCGAAGTCAATTCTACAAAAACTATACACAATTCAGTTTGAAGCTGACGGCTCGGACCTCCGTCATGTCTTCTGTCGGATGTGTGGACTTGGAACATTGACCATCCGTATGGAGGTGCACTTGATGTGTATACAAATTTTTTAATGTATTTTACACTATACAAACACAGCCCTGTGATAACATAAGGGCACTGAAATTTGTATAAATAAATTATGTATTATGGAAAACTCACCATTCCTGTGTCCTTCAGAAAAGGTTGACAACGGCGCTGCGCTGCTGCCTTCCTCTGAGGAACACGTCGTGTGGTGCCAGCACCTGGATGTCTCCTGGCTCCTCTGGCTCCTCTGGCTCCTCAGCTGGTGGCACTTCCCCACCATAATCGTCCAATGTCCAGTCGCCCGCGTCCAAGGTAATGTTATGGAGAGCGACGCATGCATAAACGATTCGCGCTGCTCTATCGGGGCTGTATAGCAGTGTCCGAAAGTGCTGCAAGCAGCGGAACTTACTTTTCAACACCCCGATACACCTCTCCACAACATTGCGCATGGATGCGTGCTCCCGGTTGTAGTGGCCTTCAGAGGTGGTGGCGGCATGGCTCCCAGGTACTGGAACAAGCAGCCATGGCTCGAGGGGATATCCTGAGTCTCCTATTACAGAAAAGTGACAGCTGAGTGCTGTGCCCTAGTTAGGGATACGCATTACGAATACTAACCAAGCAGATACTCGCCAGGCTGCAGTTGTGCGGCTAGGCGTGCACGCAGTGGATTATGCTGCCACACCCAAGAGTCGTGGCACGAACCAGGGAACCGGGGGTCCACAACAAGAATGCGAAGTTCCTCGTTGCACACCTGCAACGCGGAGCAATACAATATAGCTCTGCAGATATGCTCGAAATCCGTTTTGCCATTCATATGCAGAAAAGAGTACATGTACGCTGGTACAAGTAGCAGACTGTTTCAGCCATAGGCGTGCACAGGGTCTTGCAGTTGGGGGAGGGGCAATGCGCCTCCCCTTGTGCGCACGACTATGGTTCGCACTAATTGATAGCTGAATGAAAACTTGAGGCCCGATATTGCGCAAGAACACCCATACAAGCCAAAGCCAGCCCATGCAATGGATGTAAGTACTTCCGTGTTCAAAATGCTTCCATCGTATCTTCCCTACAGTGTATCTGTTTCTGCTACGACTGCTGCCCATTTAAAACACAATTTTGGAACGGCAGACGGATTATGCACACAAACACATGGCACTCATCATTACTCCCGACATGTCAGACTTCAACGAGCTCGTAAACAGTTCCCCGCATGTCCTCTTTTAATCGTTACATTATTAGTTATGCCCCCCAGCTTGGGCATTAAACTGAACAATTGCGACTATGGGCGAGTAAAAATGGCGACCACAGTTTGAAGTAAAACATTCCAACGGTGCTTACGACCATGACGTTTAGGGCGTAATAACCGTTTCTCGACATGGAAGCTCGCCGTGTCGGCCGGGCTGAGTCCCTCTGGCTTCATGATGGCGATCAACGTGCCGTCGACGCACGCTAGCACGCCTGGAATGGCGCCGCGTCGCGCAAACGCCGCCTTTGCCTCATCCTTGGCAGACGGTGCGAATGGAAAGTCCACCAACTTTCTCCGGGCAGACACGGAAATGATGGCCTCCGTCGCCTCGTGAATGGTGCTGCTCACGGCCGACTGTGCCATGCCTATGTGCTCCTCGCGACCAACGCTCCTCTGGAAGCTTCCGGTGCCGACGAATTGCAGCGGCCACAACACCTTCCTTTCTGTGGAAAGGCCACTCGCTCGCTGGCATCCACTGATAGGGTCAAGCTCGTCGCACAAGCTACGCACTGTTCGTTTGGACAGACGAAAATACTGCCGGAACTCTTCTTCCGTCAAGTCGAATGCAAACCGAATGCATAATCTACCTCGGGTCGTCGTCTCTGCGCGACTGCAGCAACCGCACAGGCGACACGAAAAGGCACGGCAGAGAAAACAAACGCAATGTTGTCCAACTGTTGGGAGTGCGGAATCGGATTGAACCGGATACGAAAGATGCTAACTGTCCTAAGCGCTTACGTTCTGATCCAATCCAAGCCGTCTGGTAGCCGTTATAATCCGTTCTATCGATTCGGACGGACTCTGCGTCTGTTCCGTGGCGTTCGTCCGTTAAGGCCGATCCACACGACGGGCAAAATTGCTCTTTTGGACCGCGGCCCGCGCATCACGTGATAGGACGTCACCAGTTCGTGCGTACCGCCGTTGGCCCGCGCAAGACCGCGGCCCTCGCGGTCCAACAAATCGCCGAGGCTTTTCCCGCTTCAGTTTTGGCGGCGGACCGCATGCAAACAGCAGCGATTTTGGCGTAGCCAACGAATGTTGTCCGGCAACAGAGTGTCTTCAGCCAAATCCAATCTAGTTTTCGGCTCAGCAAAAGCCAGTCAAGCCAGTCGTTTCATGCTCGCCGTGCCGCCTACACGTGCGTGCAGCAGACATATTTTTTCAACGCCGTGTCCTCCTGGAGGGACGAGGACGTTTTTTCTTTCGTACCCCTCGTTGAGCAGTTCCCGGCTTTTTGGGACTCGAGCCGGAATGATAACAATGATAACCCTCTGGCCGAGAGTGTAGCTGGTTGGTCTGCTCTGCCGTCTGCTATGGCGGTCCGCCGTGTGGATGTGCTCTGCGCCGGACCGGACCGCGGCGGGCCGTGACGTCGCATCACGTGACTGATCGGCCCGCAGACTTGGTCCGTCGTGTGAATCGGCCTTTAGCAGACGACACGGAATGATTGATAGCAGCAAGACGTCACGGCTCACGTGATAATGACGTCATGGCGTTCGTCGCAGTTCAAATTGACCAATCGTGTGCGGCTCCATGGAACTGACCGCCTCCGTTCTATTTTAAAACAAGATCGCTTCCTGCGTCTTCCGTTCGTTGCACGCCTGATCACGCTTCTCTGTCTTATCTTTCCCATCTTCGCACTTGGCACGACAACCGAAGCAGATGCCCAAGCGCGATCCGACTTGTGATATCACTGAGTGAGTGGCAAGGTTGAGCGGAGGTAAGCTCGACGGACGCACGAAGACAACCACTTCCCGCGCTTCGTTCCATTAAAAATTCCCAAGAAGAGAAATAAAACTATAGGTTCGGATGGCTGGCAATCCGATGTCCAGAGCTCGCATGTTACTTCAAACCGAAATTTGCCCTTGCCATCCGGGGTTTGCGTAAACTACTTAAATCACGCAGAAGACGGTAACATTTAATCTGAGAAATAGCTTGCGTAAACTGAATGCTACGGGTCGGTTAGGGTTCTTCGCATGCGCTTTTCGATCTCGCTGTTCTACCAAGCCCGCTATTAGGCTAAACACGCTACACAAAACCTATGCACTGGTGCTTGCCTCCTTCATGCATGCGTACACGAATCTGCGATTCTGTAACACATTTACTCTATGTACGCCCCCCACAAAGTCCCAAACGTGCAGTCATACCTCAGTAGTTAGCACGTCCATCCAGTAGCAACGTCTGGCTGTGTAGAGACGCGCGAGTTCGATAACCAGATGAACCGGTCATCAATGTTCAGTTTTCTTCACCCAATGGCGAAGAGATTACCTGCCACAAAAACAACACCGCCCGTGTTGTTTTTGTGTTCCCTTCCGCTGTCCCTGTCTTCATTTGCGGTCAATATGATATGCAGTAAACACCAACTAGGCCAAACTGAAGTTCTTCTGGACCTCCTGCCGGCCGCGCATACCTCGGCGCACGCAAAAGGGTGAACAGCTGCCAGCAAGTGCTTAAGTTTCCTGTTGTTTCATAATTGACTCATGCACTGACGAGGGCTAAACTAATTTCCCACTTTTTCGCTTTACTACCGTCACTGCGTTGCTGGACTGTCACGTACACTGTTGCGCGAACCACAAGTATTCCGTGAGTCCGCGATGATTTTCGCTTCCTCGCTTCTTCAATACGGTCATAGTCTTACAGCGGTCCTCTAACACATTTTATTGAAACGTGAGACAACGTTGCCGTGAGTGGGGCACACTTAAAATAATATATTCCTGGGGATTTTTTTGAGACTGACCAACTATGAATGGAGGTATCATGAGTAAAATATCTTTACTTTCAACATCCACCCTCCACTGATCCATCGTTCTGAGCGGAGGCGGCACCGGTAGCCATTGTTTGGCTATCACGCTTTTTTTTTTTTTTTTACCGCGAGAGCAGTTAAAATCTAAAAGCAGGGTTTGGTTTGTCCGTTCATTGGTCTGTCTGTGCATAAGTTCTCTCTTTCTTTTGCGTCGACGGTATCGTCGTCATCATCCTTAAGCTAATCCTGAGCGTTGGCTTTCCATAACACGAAGAAAAAACTTTGCACCGGTTCTGCATTACTCGCGCCGCACGCAACGGAAGTGTTCACTTGATGCAAGGCCTGGTTGCACGGTTTTTTTTCTTGTTTTTCTTTTTGCTGGAATAATACGAACTGAAAATCGTTGGCACTATTATTGGTGCCGGCTACTCCTTTTCGCAGGGCAAGCAAAACATGAGCACCAAAGGTGATCTTCACTGGTAACAGTCAAATAGTACTCACATTTGCAATGTTCTACCTACAGAACAAAGTAAGAAGGTAACTAATGGTATCTTCGACTGGTCACTTCCATCCCCCGAAGCAGAGTCGGGCAGATCCTGCGTTCCCTTAGCTCAGAGGTAGAAGACAAGCGCGCAATCCGAACGTGCGACTCGCTCTCGGAGGAGGAAATGGCAGATGCGAAACTACTGCCAACGTCCGATGTTTCGTCTATCAAAAGCTCCCGGGGCTGCCGGGAAAACCGGCAGACGGGCCGGTTGGACGAGCCTTCGTTGAGACGCCAGCATGCACTGGCCTAGGTTGCGTAGGTTACGGTGGGTCGTCGCCAACAGCAGCGAAGCGGCGCTGTGATGACGTTTCAATCTCGACGACTGCTCCGACGGCAGAGCTCGGAGCACCTCAGAGCGCTCCAAGATGGAGGAGAGCAATCGAGAAGAACCAGCCGGACGCAGGGCGGGCACACTCTTTCAACCAGCCGAAGACACCGCCGCTTGCGACAGCGCTTCAGAGCGCTCGAAACGACCAGCCGAAGATGGCATAAAAGATATGCACAGTTTCGTAAATGAATGAAAGTGCACGAAAGGGTCTTTCTCTCACAACTTGAGCACCTCGCTACGTTGAGATTGCGGTGACGTTCTTCGCGTCGTTGTCTGCTCAGCTTTTCCTCGTTGGTTATTCCGAGAAAAAAAAACACTCGAAACATGCAAAATACGAAATAGATAAGCCCTCGCGCGCCGCTACTCAAGCACTCCCAAGCGAATAGCAACGGATACACGGCTTTACTAGCGGCGGCCGCTCGATACAGGGCTTCACGCTAGGTGATGGTCGCGGCATCATGGGAACACGCCGCTGACCCATTGATAACTGCAGCGGAGCCGTAGGGGCGGAGGGAGGGGTGATTTGGATATGTCCATCTAATGCATTTTGGCGGATCTGTACGGCCAGCATCTGCTGTTGTCGACTACAGACATCATTTCTACTTGACGTGTCAGTGCGTACATAATAACGATATATCTCAATGGTAGCACGGTAGCACGCCAGTGCCCTTCTCTTCAAGAAGACAGTCATGCCATTCACGAATGATCAGAAGGCTTAAATGATCCTGGCTCGGGGGGCGGCGTACGGCGACAAGAGGAAGGCAGCCAAGCTATTCCGGATGTGGCATTGTGGAGGCCGCCCTAGTCCATCAACAATACTTATAACGTTTGAAGTCCTTTGCGAGACGGGTAGCTTAAAGAGACACCAGCGCAGGACTGCGACGGTAGTTGAAGAAGCGCAAACGGACGTTTTGGCATTCTTTCCTGCTCACCCTCACGGTAGTGTGCGCGTCGCCAGTGCGTAGGCCGGAACCTCAAGGTCATCAGTGTGCAGGACTTAAAAAAAAAGGTAAAATGCACCCGTACCGTGTACGTCCACATCAAAAACTTGAAGACCGAGATTTTGAAAACAGACTTGACCTTGCCAATTGGATTTTCACGAAATGTGAAGAAGGACCGTACTTTCTTATTCGCGTCCTTTGGACGGATCAGGCTAATTTCTCCACAAACACACAAGTTAATCTTCACAACGCGCACTACTGGAGTGATAGGAATCCACACTGACTCACACAAACACGACACCAATACCAGTGATCGTTTAATGTGTGGTGCGGTATTTTTGGTGGCAAGAGCATCAGACCCATCTTTTGACAACACACTATAACGACGCAACGCTATGTCAACGACATCCTCGAGGGCCCCGTGAACGACCTCTGTTGCAACGTTCCACTTGCGCACCTTCGAAACATCTGGTTTGAACAAGATGGTGCTTCTGCGCATAGTATTAGTATCGAGCATGGCTCGACAAGCTTTTTCCTAGGTAGTGGATTGGCCGACACGGACCTGTACCCTGGCCTGAAAGGTCGCCGGACATGACATAGCTGGACTTCTTGTGGGGCTACGTGAAAGATCGTCTGTATAGAAGCGAAACCACCACGCCGGATGTGCTAAGGACAAAAATAAGCAGAGCCTGCCGCGAGATTTAAACGTCGTTTGTCAAATCTGCAAAGCACAAGTTTTGAAAAGAAGCAAGCACTGTATTGCTTCAGACGGTGACCTGTTTGAGCACGTGCTATAAGTCTCAGTGGTAATTAAAATAACGAGTTGCATAATTCCCGTCTCATAAAACTCCTTGGGTTGCTGCTCCAAAAAGTCTGTAATTGAGTCTTCCACGTCATGGTCCGAGACGAATCTGGTTCTCTTGAGCTGTTTTTTCAGTTGCCCGAAAATGTGGAAGTCACAAGGTGGCACGTCTGGCCTGTATAGCGAATGTCACAGCGTTTCCCACCTGAACTTTTCCACTTTTGTGTTAACCACATCAGCGACATGGGGACGGGCATTGTCATGGAGCAACATGACCTCATTCGTCAATTTTCCTCGTCATTTGTTCTTGATTGCGATAAGCAGCCCATGCAGCGTTTCACAATATCGGAAACGATTGATAGTCTCTCCAGGTTTAACAAAGTCGAACAGTAATGGCCGCTAACGATGGAAAAAAAAGTCAACAGCACCTTTCCGGCGGAAATTACGGCCTTCTGTTTCTTTGGGGGTGCTGAATTCGAATGTTATCACTGTAAGCTTTGCCGTTGTGTTTCAGGCTCATTGTAGTGGAACCATGATTCGTCCCCTGTCACAATTGCAGACAAGAAGTCGTCACCCTCATTCTGATACCGGATCAAATGAGTCAAGGCAGTGCCGAACCTCTCCGCCTTCTGGCGGCGGTTCAAAATCTTGGGCATCCATTGCGCAAACAACAGCCAATAACCGAGATGGTAATGAATTATGGTTTGAACCGAACCGTGACTGATGTCCACACGATCTGCCAGTTCATCGATGCTTATCCTCCGTTCTTGTCTAATCAGCTCCTCAACCTTTGCAATTGTATTGTAGGTGATTGCATGGAGGCTTTGGCCCGATCTTGGATCATATGTGCAACGTTCACGAGCTTCTTTGAACCGTTTCCTCCAACGCTTCACAGTGGCCAATGAAATGCAATCTTCACCGTAAACGGCCGCCATGCGGCGACTAATTTCTTATTAGGCAACACCTTCAGCTCTTAAAAACCTCAGGATACCACACTGTTCAACTTTTGTCGAGTCCATTATGTCACGCAACCATGTTCAACCCAGTGTATGAGAGCATTAAAGAATATTTATTTTCACTCCTGCGTGTCACTTTTGTAAATGAGAGATGCATGTGCGCTAAGCGCATGCCTCGCAGATAATTGACCGAACCATTCTGGCGCGGGGTGGGCTAGCTCACTTTCATTTGACGCTCTCTCGTATATGACGCACTCCGGCGCGTATGTCTCGTGTCTCGTGCGGTGAGCTACAAGGTTAGAAGAATTAACAATGACCGCCCTTCCACTACTGTGAAGAGGGGCGCAAGCGAAGCTCGGGATCCGCGGCTCTTCGTTATCGTAACGCCTCGGCTTCGCGATCTCTCACGGCGAGGTCGGCACGTCGACGACGAGCCCTTTCTCGCGCGAGTTTCCGGCGGCGTTCATCAAACGCCGTCTGTTCTTCAACTGAAGCATGACGCGCTGCCTGCTCCCGCTGCCGTTCCTTCAGCGCAGCCTGCTCTTCAGCAGAATGAACCATACACAGCCTCCCCATCTGAGTGCCGGGCCTGAACTGGCGGGAAACGGCGGGCGCAAGGCAAGCGAACACGTGAGCAGACCCTTTCCCTCCTCCGGATGGAGGGGACGCCTGTGATTGTATCGCGCCTTCCGCTGCGTCTACTTCTTCATGCATCTCAAACAAAGTGAAATTTCAAAACAAAGTGAAATTTCAGACCTTCGAGAAATATCTTTGCTCATCAAGCTCTACAGGTGGTTCTCGGCTAATTTAGATTTACTATGAGTTATGTCTCGGCAGAAGCCTCTGACACTTCAGCGAGCTTCTTCCAACGGCATTTTATGTCTGGCTATAACGTTTGTATGTCACATACTACTGGTCTATCAGCCAGTATATTTCTGTTACTGAGAAGCCATCTTCCTTATTTCACACTAACATATAAAGTTGATGGCGTAAGTAGGCTTAAAGCCGTGATTTTATGTTTTATCGTGCAGTGGCGTCTGTTAAATGTTTGCGCCTTGCATGACACAGCAAAGGGAACTAATTGATTTCTTTGAAAGATTCCCTGTACCTATTGGCATAGGTTCGCAAGATAACCATAACTGACAGAGGCTCACTCACAATAGATATATTTAGCTCAGTGCTCACTCATACTCAGACTCACCGAGACCTTACTCGACCGGGCTCAGCCCTACTTAATCACCAAAAAGCACACCTAGCCAGGCTCGCTCGGCTAGTCTCTGCAGTTATCATCGAATTTTTCTCTCGGTCTGTTATAGAACGCGAGCTATCTGCGCATACATAAGTGTATCGAGTGTGTCGCGCGCACACACGCTCACGCACACAAACGCACACACACAAACGCACATACACGCGCGCATATACACAGGGTATTTCACCGAACACTTTCAAAAATCTTTAAGAGTTGCCTACGGCAGGTATCACAATTCTAGTTCATGAGCTGGTCTACTCGAAGCGGCGGACAATACTTGCCCAAAAAATTGAGACGCGAAATCGACTAATTAATAAAAATTCATTAGTTAAGTTTCTAACTATTTGCATTATGGCCCATATTGCAATTTACAAATTCTAGCCGTGAAGTTCGCAAGGTGAATCCACTTGGAACGAATTTTCAAGATGACACCAGTTTCGAGATATAAATTCCCGAACTTTGCGGAGAAATGCATTGGCATTCCGGTTAATTTGTTAACAAAACGTCGTTTCATGCACTGAAACAAACAAGTAATTGGAACACCCATGCATTTCTCCGCAAAGTTCGGGAATTTACACCTCGAAACTGGTGTCATCCTGAGAATTCGTTCCAAGTGAATCCTCTTTGTGAAGTCCACTGCTAGAATTTGTAAATTGCAATATGGGTCATAATCAGCTAAAATTTAATTAGTGAATTCTTGTTAACTAGTCGATTTGGCATTTCATTTTTTTGTGCAAGTAGTGTCTGCCGCTTCGACTAGACCGGCTCATAAACTATAACTGTGATATCTGCCACAAGCAACCTTTAAAAAAATGTGAAAGTGTTCGCTGAAACACCCTCTATATATATCCCGAATAAGGAATAATTTTTCTTCAACTGCGAAGTTTACTTTTTGTGAAACCCGTAAGAATTTATAGGTTCGCGCTACCGTCGGATGGATGACAATATTTCTCCTTCATATACATATCTGACTGCAATGTATTAATGTATTCTTGTATAATAGTGGGAATGGTGCATTTGCCTGTCTTTCATAATTGTAATGCTACAGGATGTGGTAGCTTTGTTTAATGAGGCAGGACACTTGCTTGCATAACTCAATAGGTTGCATAATGGAAAAGGGCGACTGCCAGGCCCTCCAACATGGCGACAGCACAGGAGGTTGCATGAGGGACACACAAACACATTCAAAGTCTCCTTGCTAATAACCTATTGAGTGGCTCCTTTGAGGTACGGGAAAGGCCATTTAGAAGTGGGGCAGAATAGCATATCTTTTGTCTTACGAAAGCTCTGTGAAACTGCGCCATTGATGACACTGACCTACCCCACGTTCTACATGCAAGTCTGCGTAGTATATTGATTGTATATTTTACTTGGTGTTCAATAAAGTTTATAAGCGGAGCACACGATTATCATTGATCTAGTGTGAGGCCAAGAAATCAATGTCGTTTTGCGATGTTTAAGGATTTTCCCTACAAGCAAAAAGGAAGCGGTTTCACTTATTGCTTTTGCGCACAAAAGGCAATACTGCAGTTTCCTCAGTTTGCAAGGAGATCTCTCGTTCCCTAAGAAGCATTTTAACGTCACATAATCCTTCATGTAAATCCTTTGGAAGTAACTTACATTTGATCCAGAACACTAAGAACAAATAAGAACACTGCAACCCAGGTGCTTATCGTCGAGGTAAATTCACTATCATGAAGTTCACAAGACAAGGGCTTAGGATACTACCCTGTAGTATTCGCTGCGCGACCTAATGCTGCGCAGAATTCCCTCCCGTAGTCTGCATAAATACTTTTCTCTCTCTTAAAAACTCGGAAATCCACCGTAGTGACCTTCCGGACAAACAAACATCCCATGGGTTAAGCAGGATATTATTGGGCATGACCGGGTCAAATGCTTGCTTAAAGTCTAAAAAGACTCTTATGGTTATATTTCTTCGGCCACGTTCTTCTCCAGGAAAACATTCATTGTACAGCGGTGCTTGCGAAATCTTGCATTGAGGCACTATACACCTGTTTCATTATACCAACAGCTTCGGTGCGGAGCGCACAATTAACAGATGAACGCGGTAAAATTAGTTACTATAGCTAAATCCACACTTCCAGGACTGGCGTCGCATTCCCCGCAAGAGGAGAATATAAAAGAATTATCGAGCGACGGCATTCCCGCGCTCTTTCAACTTATTGTAACATAAGGTGACCAGGACTCACTTTGGTGGTCATGATATGGAGCGATAAAGGCAGCAATACATTTACATCAGCCGCAAAAACGCGTGATATTTGAATAAAAGCCCACTACTTTTTTTTTTGCTGTTTCTTCTTTTTGGTTCGCTTTTAGCGACTGCCGACGTCATTTAATACAGTACGCTCGTATTTTTTTTACTAACACAACAACAACCTTTGGAGGCTGGACAGCTACCAAACAGTATTTATTCCTCGGCCCACAACAGCCGCAAGCTCATTAAATTACCGTTATTTGAAAGTTGCGGAGCCACCGCGCCGGAAGCAAGATGAACGGGGCCACCGGAAATTTTAATCCCCCATCAAGTCGTTTTTCTTTGATGTTGCCGCGGTTTTAGCTGCATGTATTTTTTGGCGAAGAGAAACAAAGTGTTGCAAAAACATTATTTTTTTATCGTCCCCTGCTCGTCAAGGCTAATCGTGTTACTCGCAAGAGAGAAACGAAACAGTTGATCCTCATTAGCTAACGGTGCTGTTAATCTGAAAAAAATATTGTCGTGAAGTAAAAGACGCGTTTGAGGAGCCTGTAACAAAAGAGATGCCATTTAAGACCACCATTTGGGAGCTAAATAACAAGCGTTTGCTGAGCTAAGCAAAAGACAAATGCCATTGTTTGAAAGAAAGGCTTCGTTTCACTCGCCGCGGTGGCCTAGCGGATATATGGTGTTGCGTTGATATATGTATGAAGTCGCGGGATGAAATCACGGTCGCGGCGGTTGCATTTCAATGAGGGTGAAATGCCAAAATGCCCGTGTACCGTGCATTGGGGTACATTAAAGATCCCCTGGTGGTCAAAATTAATCCGGAGTCCCGCAATTCGGCGTGCCTTATAATCAAATCGTGATTATGACACGTAAAACCCCCGAATTCAATTCGTGGCTTTGTTTCATTATATTTATGACTTTCTAGCTCGTCAGCCATGTTTTATTATTCTTGTGTTTTATGGAGGCGTTCGCTAGAAACGAATTAGGGCGTGTCATTCAAATAAAGTAAGCGTTCACGTGGAGAAGGCGCTGAAATTCATAGTGAAAATTGTAATGTATTCCCGTCGTCTTGCCGTTAACATCACAGTGTCGATATACGTCTCTCATTTTCTTTACCTTTAATTATATCAATCATTTACTCCTCCCTCTGTGTCATAGCGTTGATATGTTCTACGACGCCGTTTTGTCTCGCTACTGTCAAAACTGCATGTCTCGGGAACCTGCGTTCGCGGCCCGAGATTTAGGCAAACGTCTAAATCGGTATAACGCCCAAACACTGTTTCGAATCAAGAACAGGTGCAACAACTCCTTCACATTTATTTCTAGCCAAGAAGTGTACAAAAAACATTGTTAATTAAATTAAATTTTGACGTACTACAGTAATTAAGTAAATTATCATAGGAAGATTTACGGAACTATGCCCGATTAAGTGGATGAAAAACGCTACTGTAGAAAATGGTTTAACTTTGCCGTGGCTGAATCTGAATGTTAAGGTGCCAAACTCAGCGTGACACGAATGGTACGTCGGGCATTGCAGCGCTAAAGAACCCCACGTGGTCACAAGTCACCTGGAGCCCTGCCCTGGAAATATAATTACTAAATATCTCCTGCGGTAGATATTGCAGGGTCACATCAACTGGACCGCATGAAGATGCAGAGATAACTTGCAGGAGTAGACGCAGTTGTGCTAGATAATTAACCACTTTCACGAATTAGCTATCTATGTAGTTATCGCATTAAAAAACTTATGCCTCAATTGTGGTAGGTAAGTCGCTCAGTAATGAAGTAATACCCATTTAGCAGAAATGCCGTGCTTAGCATTTGTTTCGACAAATACGCCTTCAAAATCTTTGGCAATTTTTTTTTTCATTTCCACGTAAAACTAATTAACATTGTGGAAAATGGATTGTCGATAAGTGTTAACTGTAACGTCAACACTTTGAAGCGTTGTCGTTCCAGCTAGTGGGTCATTTACGGCATGTTCCTCGATCTAGCGGCGTACACATTGAAAAGGGAGACTTTGCAAGCTCTATAGAATGTCGGAACAGCGTTAGCATTACAGGTGACTCCCTACATGCGTCAGCAGCAAGCCCTGTGCGAAGTGACCTCAAACATTTATTTAGGAATGTTTCATTCATGTTTGCTGCATTAGTTTCAAAATTAGATTACTAACTGAAGGAGAAGTCAGAATCAGCATGAGGATTGCTTAGTGCGTACTGTACTTACTTTGCTGAACGGCAGAGTGCGCGCAATATCCATGCAGGCTTCTGCAAAGTTCGCTGCTGAAGCATTTTGTTATTACCTTCCAAATCAGTTTATTAGCAAATTATTTTGATAAATAAACGCATGAAAAGCTGCCACTTGGAGCGTGGTGCAAAAGCATAGAAACTGCGACTCTAATCGCTGTTTTAAATAATCATCTGCAAGTTATTTCCGCGATCGGCAACCTTTGTTCACAGTAAAATTCAGGCGCCCGGTCACACACACAAGTTCCGCGAGCGCCTGAAGGCAGCTCTACCGCACTGGAGCTGCCGCGTTTCTTCGAACACAGAATTGTGTTTACACTTTTGCGAGACTCGACGCGCACGACAGCATTGAGAAAAGGGAAAGTGGAACGGAAATGCTTCTTTCTTTTCTTTTTACTCCTTGTCACGCAACCACTGAACCTGGCTGAAACACTAGCTAGCTGTTTCTTGCGTTGCGGCGCCATCTCTTGATTTGACCTAGAAACCGCATGGTAGTTGCTCTTATCCTCATGCACAGACCGCCTTTAGCTCCCGACGATAGAGGGGGCTATAGTGCGCGTTGACGAAGCATTTTAATATCTCGCGCGTAATTCTCCATATAATAGAACACATTGGCTCTGTATGTAAAAAATTACAGCCCTTATCAGAAAAGCTACGAGACGGAGCTCGTTAAATTTCATTTATTCAACTTACAAACTAATCACTCATGCTCTCACTAAATTATTGTACTCATTATCTACGCACAGCTGCCACAGTTTACGGAGCACACGAAAGCAAGCAGATAAAGTATCAGTCGGAATGCTTTTCAGAACATAGGTCACCGCAGTTTAGATTCCTGCCATATCTTCATGACCCTCCCCTTCCAGTGGCAATTTCACAGGGGAAGACAAAAAACGAAATAACAGGGTAGAGGACAGGGTGCATATGGGGGGCGTGATAGAGCGGGAATATGCTGTTTTGCCAGATATTGCTGGACTGATGGAGCCTCAGGTTATCTAACGTTGTCATGCAGCAAGACTCAGCCACTCTAGAGAAGACGACTCACATAACGGAGCTACTGAATTGCTTGGAGCAAAGTTTTAGCACGACAATGAAGAAGTTTTGGCTTATTGTCTCTCCGTCAACGATATTCATGGCGCACCAAACCTCTAGTGTCAAAATTGCGGTCAACATTCTTTGTTTTTTATGGTGGTCGCTTAACATATTTAACGCGAGGTGAACTCTGACTTCGCCCTTCCGCGTTTTCTCGCTTCGCTAGTACCAACTGGTTGCACCAATGCTAGCACAAGCTTTTTTTCCCGGCAGTAATGGTTAACACAAATGGGAAATCACTTCTGATTCTTTCCAAAACTTCAGCAGCAACTGTTCTGGTTTCTTTATTTCTGTTCGTCGTGCAGTGTGTGAGGCTGCGATTTTCGCCTTCAATTTCTCTTTCCCTAAACTACTGCGTAAGACCTGGCGATACACATCCTTGTACAATTTCAGATCGGATATCGTGTGCACAGTAGCAATGCGATCTGCATGCAGTAACTGCCTCACCATTTCCAAATTTGCAGTGGCATGTGACGTTGATGAGCAACCGACTGTGGGATCGTCTTGGGCGGGATACGTGCCGTCCCAAAACCTTTGGTGCTAATTTAGGCTTCAATGACATGCCTTCACGGTAACGTAATGTCACCATATAGTATTTGCTGACTCTTGTTACATGTCTCAATAGGACTTTTTCTCTAGCTTAACGTAAAAATGAATTTTAGCCTTCTATTCGGAGTTTGTTTTCATAACGTCTGCCGTGTCAGGGCCAACTAAATGCGGCAAAGAGTCGAACCGTGGGTAGCTAAACACAGCACTGCTGCCTAGTGAGTCTACATGTAAACCCTTCCGAGGCTATGTCTGTTCTGTGCACATACAATACTACTCACTTAAACCACTTCTTCAGTTTGAGTATTGCAGATAATAAATAAGAGATCAGTTCTGAAAATTTTATGTCAGAGGGCATAGAACAAATGTGGCCCCTGCCCCCCGCCCCCCCCCCAAAAAAAAAAGAAATGCGGTAACTCTGGCAATTTCATGCAACCTGGTCGTGAGATATGCGTCACTTGCACAATCACTGGGTTTAAGTCGTTCTGTGCATCTGCAGTATAGAGGGATAATATGCGCTTGAAGTAGGAAAGTGTCAGTGGTGGCGGTGGTGTTACAGGCGGGGTTAGCCAGGCAGCTTGGGCTGGAAATTGCTTCTCCTGAAAGTTTCTTTCCATGTCACGAAGACGTGTCACCAGTCCATCAATTTAGTCTCTCGCCGAGCTGTGACAAGAATATGAGGTATCTTCTTGCCCGCTATTCGTCATCAAAAGAGGGAGGGGCGGGACGTATAGTGTCGATGAACTACCCTGCTCTATCCATGAAATGGCCTCTCCGCTCCCTCTTATCTCGATTGCGGTCACACACCCAACATGAGCATCGCGAACCTTCCACGTTCCAGGCATAGTTTAATGTTTAATCCTTTATCATTTGAGGTTTATTTACGAGGACTATTTGACAAGACTGATCTCTGGAACGCAAATAACTTCCCGAGTCGCCCGATGTTGTAAAACTCGGTGTACATGCGTCGTGGTCCAACTTTAAGGAGCCATGTACTGTTCCAGCCTCGTCAACCTCTGATGATAATACTGAAGAGGGGAGGAGTATTGGTCAAAATAAATGCGTCTCAACAACAACATTAACTTTGCTCATAAATAGCGCAATCCACAAATGTGTACAATGCAGTGCACGTCTCCATTTTATGGAAATTAGAAATTAAGACACAATTGTGTCAGAATTACACGTATATTACAAGCGTGAAAGATTATAAGACGTTGTGAAAATGCTGTATACAGGCGCACCATAGCGAATAGTTAGGATATTCAGACCTTATCGAACTTGATAAGTGGCGCTAGGGCAGAGTAATAGCGGTAGGTTTTGCAAAACTAGGCTCTTTTGCAGCTACCAACACTCCCGTCTCCTCAGGCTCCTAACCTAAATTTAAGGGCGTTACCTTAGCTCATTTCGTTCTTCGCAGCAACATTCCTGCTGAAGTGCGCTTTTACACGGTGACATTGTCCAGTAACACACGATTCCTATTTTTATGCATAACCGCATTTGCTGAAGTGTCAAGCTTTTAATTTTATATATCTGCTTTCTGAAAGTGTGCTGACCACATTTTCTCAGGCCTCAATGGCGGCAATATTTTGTCGTGGCCCAAATTTGACTCACATTCATGACAAAAATAAAAAAAACATATACAGCGTCCCATCTCTTTCGCCGCAGAACAAAACCTTTTTGTTAACTGCTTACTCACTCTGCTGCAAACCTTTGCTCTTCAATGAATAAAATTGCCTCTTTCCGCCATGTCCTGGTGAGTGCACTGCTTCCCCAACACGGTATGATGATTGCGTCACCTCAACATGACAAATTTATCGCCAATAATTGCGATGCATTTGATCTGCACTTCTCCATACCCTATTATAAACTGTAACGTCATGGCTGATATCGCTCGTAGGAATACAGGGAGAGGGTGAACACTGAAGCGTGGCCGTCGTTCTTGCAGCAGGTTTCAGTACCATGCTGGCTTCCCGTCTGTTGAAGATTACAAATGATTTTTACCTATGTCAAGCAAAACTTCGATGTAAATATTCCTGGGAGAGTAGGTGCAATCTTGCAGAATCCCTCCGAGATTCCAGTGAAACAGAGATCTCTGATGCAATGAGGCAGTGGAGCATGGCGCACTCTTTGTTATCAACTGGATTAGTTTTACCCCCGAAGAGGCGTTTCAGGTTCCTGTAGGAATATTTTGCTCTTCTGAAGCACCCTACGAACGCTTATGCGCACCGAACCGAGCTACAAGTACCGCGCTTGCCCCACTGTGGGTTGTACGCGCACTATAGCTTGCAGTTCATCCTCCAAATTAGTAGTATATTCAATTGGTTTCCGTAGTAGAGAGTGTTTTGTATTCTGCCAGTTATCAAGATTAAACGTTCGACTGTTAAGTCACAGAAAAAATTGTGAAATTTCACTACTATAGAAGGCATTGTCTTATACCCTTGTCACTCAGGGAAACTTAAGTGCTCCTTGAGCTAGTGCACTTCGCCGCTAGTGCACTTCACCGCTAGTGTCTTTCGAAGGATGCCACACGGGAACACTTTGTGATGCCTACTGCAGAGCGCACTCGTCGGCGAAGTGTGTAGCCTCGTTAGCAATGAGTAAAAGATAAGTAAAGTACTATTGAAAGCAGAGTAAAGAGTAATTTTTAATAACATTTTTAATTGCTATAGTTACAAGGTAGTAAGATGTGCCACGCTGCAAAAGACAAAAACAAAACAAAACAAAAACCAGCAAGACACTACTCTTGCGCTCTCGAGCTGTTCGGCGTAGTTGTTTGGCGGTACGTTTCGATTGGACTGGTACGGGTCAAGTTTTGTCTTGGCACGTGATGATTTATCTTGTTTTGAGGCTGCAATGGATTACTTGCACTTACGAAGGCAAATCAGAAAGTCTTTGCACCTTATTTTAAGCTAAATTACGGCTGTAAATGCGAAGCCAACATATTCATTGCCAGCGATGGACCTTTCTTGGACCAGCCCGGCCTTATGTGCTGGTAGCTGCGCGGCACGGCGCTGCTATCAGTTGTTGAAGATGGCTGTTGTACTTCTTCGGAGTAAGGGGCGAACGCCCATTGAAATCGACAGGGAAATTCAGCCCACGTATGGGGAAAGGTGTCTCACTTTGGGAAGTGTGAGGTGGTAGTATCGCGAGTTCGCAAAAGGCCGTGAAGACATGCATGACAATGAGCGTTTGGGGAGGCCCCGTGCGTCGCTGACTGACGACATTTCCCACGTGGATTCAATGGTGAAGGCGGATCGGTGTGTGCGCCTCAAAGACATTTCCCGGGAGCTTGGCACTTCGTACGGGAGTGTTTACGACATCGTTAAGGTACCGGGAGGTTTCATATCGGTGGGTGCCTAAGCAGTTGGATGACATGATGAACGGCAAGCGATTATTTCACTGAATCATCTACAACGGTATGCCGAGGCGGGTGAAATTTTCCTGAACGGCATTGTTACTGGCGATGCAACGTAGATGCTGCATTTCCCGCCGGAATCGGAACATCAGAGCATGTTGTGGAAACATCCGGGTTCGCCTATGACAAAAAGTTCCGTTCAGGGCCTACTGGTGGGAAAATGATGTTAACGGTCTTCTGGGGTCGCCGAGGACTGCTCCTACTGTATTTCATGCCACAAGGTGTAACCATCAATAGCACAGTTATTGTTCCACACTGTCACGTCTGCTGGATGTCATCAGGCGAAAACTACCAGGGATTCTTGATGTGGACCATGCGGTTATCCTCCACAACAACGCAAGGCCACATGTGGCAGGACCACCGACAAGCTCCGGTCATTTCCCTGGGAGAGTCTGGACCACCCACCATATCAGTCCGGAACTCGCCACTAGTGATTTCACTGTTTTCGGTCCGCTGAAGAGGTTTCTGGCAGGACAGCGATTCACGTGCAACGATGAAGCCGAGAAAGCAGTTCGAGAGTGGTTTCACAGTAAGCCGCACAAAGAATACCACAGGAGCATCTAAATGTAGTGCTGCGATATGAGAAATGTGTGAACCGGTGTGGGGACTATGCTGAAAAACAGTGTAAGGTGCGTAGAATTGTACATATATATGTAATTACCTGTATGTACCTTAATTTGGCAATTAAAAATAGGGGCAAGGACTTTCTTATCCGCCCTCAGAAGTTGATTGTAAAGGCTGTTTTAACATAACAGTAAGAGGAGGAGGAGGAGGAATAAACTTTATTCAGATCCTGTACAAGGTGTTGCTCCTTGCCTGGCTAGTGCCATGTTGGGGCCGGGAGGTGCAGTCACCTAGCCCTATCACGGATAACTGGACAGCCAGGACTTGAGGTATGTGATTGTGGGATTTAATCATTCCTGAAAACCGATTCCGGGAAATGCCCGGGCTGAGCGACCCACACTCCCAGAGCCTATGTTCAAGCGTACATGGCTCCTTTTTGCATGCTTTCCATATAATATTCATGTCTGCAATGTCATAAAATTCCTTCATTTGTGCAGGTGAATAATAAGACTGCGTTTGTAATTGCCTAAGTGTAGCTGCTTGTACTCTGTTTAGCCTATAGTGAGGTGGTGCAATGTCCCTCCTTCCCATGAAATAATGGTTTGTAATTTCATTGTATGTCATGAGCGTATCTCTCTGTAGGTTCTCCGATCTAGCAGAATCAAAGTCATATGTAAAAGCGGCCTGGTCTGTAAGTTCGCGAGCGACGCTCTTGGCCGATTCATTTGGACTGACGGGAATGTAATCAAGTGAACCAAGGTGCACCGGGAACCAATAAATGTAATGTGTAACATTTCTTTGTCTTATGTTCATTACCCTCGCAGCCTGTGGAGCAATCTTGCCCCTATTGAAAGCTCTAATAGCCGTTTTCGGGTCGCTATATATTTCTGTGCATCTCTCGTATGTTAGTGCCAATGTAATGGCAACTTGTTCAACGACTTCAGGTTTGCTAGTGTAGACCGTGGCGCAGTTGGTGCATTTGTCCTGGTGATCCACTACCCCCGCCGCGAACTTAGTTCTATCCTTGTAGGCAGCCGAATCAACAAAGTAGGCTCCTCTGCCCCTTTTATCCATTTTCTCGATTAACGCCCTGGCTCGTGCAACTCTTCTGTTGATGTTATGTGTTGGGTGCATATGCCTGGGTAGCGGTGCGACAATTATGTTGTCTGCGAATTCTTGATGAACTTTAGTTCACTGTGCTGCATCCGTAATGCCGTTGACCATGATCTTGTCCAGGAGTGATCTTCCCGTGCTGGTTGTAGATAGTCTCGCTATTTGTGGTATTTCTTGAGCCTCCGCGATCTCCATGGTCGTGTTGTCTATTTGTAACTTGAGCAATTTTTCAGTCCTGGTTCGAAGTGGGAGCCCCAATGCGCTTTTAACGACCTTCTTGAGCGCTGCGTCAAGCTTCTTGAGTTGAACCTGCGTCCAGTTGTACATCGCAGTGGCGTATGAAATATGACAGAGTACGACAGAGTTGATTAACCTGATGAGGTAATCTTCTCTCATGTCCTTGTGTCTTCCAGCCAGGCATTTGATCATCCTGTACGCGCTACCCGTTTTAAGGGTGATTTTCTTGAGCTCCGTATGGTTTCCACCTTTCATATCAATGAAAAAACCCAGTACCCTTATCACGTTGACTCTGGGTATATTGACACCATTTTCTGTAAGTGGATGTATATCGCTTTCCGATAGAGGTTTGCAGCCCTTAGGTCTGCTCCCTTATTCACGTCTACAAAGTAGCAACTGCGATTTATGTGGTGAGCGCCTGAGTCCAGTGGGTTTCAGGTATTTCTCCACCGTCCTGATCGCTTCAGTCAGCGCGTCCTGTATGTGCCATTCACTGCCACCAGCACGCCATACATTGAGATCATCAGCATATATGGTATTGTCAATGTCCTCAATGTTTTTGTGCAGCACGTATCTTTAAATTAACAAATAGATGCTTTGCCTTCTGACTCCTGATTGTCGTCGCCATCAATTTGAAAGAACACTTGTCTGAACACTTGTCGGTATACTGTCGTATACCGATCCGGGAGGAAACATAGCGATGCCCACTGCTTGTCACGCGCACCAGTCGAGACTACTGTGTCAGAAGAGGATTTCTCGTTCCTTGGCATTGTTGACGCGTCACAAATCGCTCAATAACAACGAAATGACCCAGACTTGCTTCCACTTATATAGCGCCTGGAGGGACGCGACGTTCAACTCCCGCGTATTTTCTCTAGAGGGCTATCCTCGTTCTGTATGCGAGGAAATGTCCTCTACAAGAGAAACTTTGAGGACAGCGAGACAAAGTTTTTACGTGTCGTACCCACAGCAATGCGAGAAGAACTTATGCATGCATGTCACGATGAACTGACATCTGGACACATGGCCGTGAGCCGTACATTCGCCAGGATTTGTCTGAAATACTACTGGCCTAAATTATTAGCATCAGTGCAGCACTACGTCAAGACTTGTCGCGAGTGTCGAAGGCGCAACACTCCATCCGTAAAACCGGCAGGCCTCCTCCAGCCAATAGAGCCACCAAAAGCCCCATTCCAACAAGTCGGTATGGACCTCCTTGGACCCTTCCCAACATCATCTTTAGGCAAAAAGTGGATAGTTGTGACCACGGACTATCTGACCCATTACGCAGAAACTGATTCCCTGTACAGTGCAACGGCTGTCGAAGTTGCAAAATTCCTTGTCAAGAATATCGTTCTCAGGCATGGCGCTCCCACAGTTGTTATTACCGATCGTGGAACAGCCTTTACTGCGGACCTATAATGAAATGCTTGTTGCAAATGACACATACTGATCATAGGAGAACTACGGCGTACCACCCTCAGACAAACGGTTTAACTGAACGCCTCAACAGAAGACTGACTCACATGCTTTCAATGTATGTCGACGTTGAACATAGGCTGTGGTACGAAATGCTGCCGTACATAACCTTCGCATATAATACGGCCGCTCAAGAAGCAACACGAGTCGCTCCCTTTGAACTTGTATTCGGCCGAGCAGTGACCACAACTTTTGATGCTATGTTGCCGTTAGATGAAGAAAACAATAACTCATCCGACCTCGATGGTTTCTTGCGAAGAGCCGAGGAGGCACGACAGATGGCAAGGTGCCGAATACGCCGCCAACAACGCAACGACTCCAGCCGGTACAACCAGCGCCTTCGTGAAGCTCATCATCAGCCCGGTGACAAGGTGTGGATATGGACCCCAGTGCGTCGCCGTGGACTGTCTGAAAAGCTTCTGTGCCGATACTTCGGCCCTTGCGAAATACTTCGTCGTATAAGCGACGTCACTTACGAACTGAAATCCGCAGGACACGAGAGCCCAAGACGGCGCAACTCTACGGAAGTTGTGCATGTTGTCCGCATGAAACCCTACCAGGAAAGGTCATGGACAACAACAACAACAACACAAAAAAAAACGTGAAAGCCCACAGCAACCCGTACTTCCTCTCACGCATCGGGCCGATGCGGTAAGGAGGGGGATAATGCCGCGACAACTTGGGCACCTTCAAGTTGCGCGCCCTTCGTATTGGACACTGCACGCCGTACCATGGTGTTGTTCAGCACCAGGCAGCGATCTTCGTGGCACGGGTAGCCGGTTGGACCCGGCTCGCATGCGCCACGTGCACGAGGTGTCTCACGAGAGGAAAGAAGAAGACGGATCGAGCCCAGTTTGAGAAGGCGACTGCCGCGGATTTCTTCACGACCGTAGTGACTTTTACTTGTGGGCGCAAGTTCGCCCTTAATAAATATCGTTGTTTTATTAACATCGTTACAATATATATATATATATATATATATGTGTGTGTGTGTGTTTTTCATTTCATTAAATATTTAGTTGCGAGTTAGCGCTCGTCCTGTCTGCTTCGAGTCTGTGTCCGTGTTCCGTCCTGCTACAATCGAAGGTCATGTCATATATTTGTCGTTATCGCGTCATGCTCATGGGCGACCTTGGCAAGTGAGTGGGATTGCAGAGTGGGGCGATACCAGTATATGTGGCATGTTGTCGAAGCAACGGTAATCTTAGAATGACTACTATATATGTTAATAAATATATCTTCAGAAATACGGTGTGTCGCTTCTTAGCGCGAATGCTAATCGCATTATCACCGACAGTCATCGTCAGGTGAGTTCTGGCATAATTTTTTTCTATTCTCACTGAGACCAACGAACGATCAATTGAAGCACACACCCAATTCCTACAGAACAGTTCAATTCTTAGATTTCTCAGCGACAGTATGAGTCCTCTTTTTCGATGATATATGTTGCCGACTTCGTACATGCCGACTTTTTACATTTGTTGCACGTAACTTTGTTTATGCTCCAACCAGTGCCTTCCGTATGTGGATACTTTATCATCCAGCCCTCAGAATACGTGATCACATAGCTGCTAACGTACTTTTCGCTCGCGGTCTACGCCATCGTGGCGACAACCATGTTATGCCTGACGCTGCACTCTTACCATTACATTACCTAAACATTCATTAACATAAAATGAACACATGAAGGAGTTGACTGCGCTCATGCAGAGTCGATGCCTACACAGTAGTGCGAGTGCTTTTTTGTTTTTGTTTCTCTCTCTCTGGCTTGTAATACGAGGATAAAGGGAATGCAAGTTCAGGCAAATTAATTTCCCCATTCCGAGTCGTTTTTCTGTACACCACCTGAAAGTAGCGACATAGTGGCGTTATGTAACAGTTTATTGCAACAACACGGACAGAAAGAGGCCCGCTCTGTACAGCATTTACAAGTCCAAGGGTATCGTACGGATGGTTTGGCGACCGCATGGGGTGAAACGTCGCTGAGGCATGATTCCCTCAAGGTGCACTCAGTTCTCCTGAAAGCAGGAATGAAAATCCACATTTCACAAAGCTGTAACACCATTGGTTCCTTGTCTGTACAATCCACGCACATTTTTTTTTTCGATTGGGAGGCAACTGCTAGCTTGTGCTGCGACGAATTACAAGCACCATAACGTTAGGCTAGTAACCTATGCACCTGTAGATTGAAGAATAATTTCATTGATGCAATATAGCAGATGTTAAACTTGTTTTCATCCTTAACAAAAAACGTCTAACATGGTTGTGGTAGACTCAGCGAGTTCTACTGGAGCTGGGTTATTGGTTATAGACAGACATTACTACCGCGAGAAAACCAAAATAAATAAGTTACTAACATTTCGCTCCTCAACCTTTCTTAATGCTCTCATTAGCCACGAATGCATCCGTTTTATCTTCACACATGACACAGAGTCACGATGGTAATAGAAATTACACTTGTCAAAGCGTTACTTCGTTGCTAATGATGTTGCATCTGCTTCATTTAATACCCTCGCTACCAGGGTTGTACTAATGTATAGCATACCTAAATGTTTCTTCCTCCCAAAAATCTGTGAGAAACGCTCCACAGATGCACTTCACTTCACAAAAGAGAAAAACTTCACAACACCTTTAAGCCACCTACAGTGTTTGACAACATATTACGATGTATAGAATCTACTAATTCGCTAATGTTCCTTGATCGCAAGTGTTTCAGGTTTATAAAGCAGTGTGCTTTTCATTGTCTTGATATAGCATCCCACTGATCATAATATTAGAATGACGTAAGCGAATCGTACACCACGTGGTGCGTGTAATCTAATCTGCCTTTCGCTGTAGCGCGTAGAGTTGTACTGTTTTCAACTACACGTTCTACTCCTCTGTGACTCGTTCGCATCGCTCTCGAAGATAACTATTTATTCTGATCAGCGAAACTCTTTATGGCAAGTAAAGCCTACAGAGATGCTCAGCAAGGAACGCGTTTGCTATAAACTTAACTAGCCAGAAAAATTAAAGTACTGTTTATAGTTAGCGGTGTGCCTTTTCTTGTTGTGATTATTGTTGCGCAATTCATCCGACACTACATCATGAGATAATACCAAATGGTCCACACCTAGGCACATTTGCCATTTTCACCACACAGAGTTTAAGAAGTGTTTGGGTTTTTATTTTATTTTATGCCACTTGATGAATAACGACCGTCAAACCTTTATTTTATTACTATTTTTATAATGTAACTGTTGGCATTGCGAAACAAATCAATAATGACGTATTATTCCTTTCAAACTTTCACAATGCTGGTAACATCAACACTGTACTTTTTCTCCTTTCCTAAATGTTTCCTTCCCTTTTATATTCCCCCAGTGCACGGTAGTCAAGCGGGTTCAGTCCTGGCTAATCTCCCTGCTTTTAATGTATTATTACCTCTCTCTTTTTCTCCTACTCACACAGTTAGGGTGGATGTCATTGTGTTTCCTCCTAACATATTCGAGTTTTGCGAAAAACGTTTGCAGTCACTGACCAAGTCACGGGTTCCAAACGTCTTTCTTTTCATTTGACCGGGTTCCGAAACGTCTTTCTTTTCGTTTGACTTGGTCAGTGACTGCAAACTTTTTTCACTTCAATGCCTGACCAGACGAATTATCGTCGAAACCTAGACTACATATTCGAGTTTTCCTTTAAGGAATGTGCACTTCTCTCCAAGTTATATTTCTACGGGCAACCAATGACTTGCGGAAAGCCGCTTTTTCTTGGTTGAGCGAGACGTTTACACACAGACGCGTGGAAAGGCAGTAGTTATTAGGCCCTTTCTACAGTATGTCTACCTGTAGCTAACAACTTTCCCCAACCCCTTCCACTGTTAGGACAACGAGCTTACACGTCCGTTGCCCCCCCCCCTCCCCCCGAAGTGCTGAAGTTTGTCTTTCTGTTGTAAAAAAAAAGCTTTCTATATTAGCGCACATACACTTCATATGTCTGTGGCTAGTTGTGGTGTGGCCGATCACTGCCATCCGCCGCCGCCACCACCTGCCTGCCATCCGCCGCCGCCGCCGCCACCGGCTTGCCACCCGCCGCCTCCGCCACCTGCTTGCCATCCACCGCCGCCGCCACCTGCTTGCCATCCGCCGCCACCGCCGCCACCTGCTTGCCATCCGCCGCCGCCACCGTAACCGCCGCCGCCGCCAGTAGCGCGAGGCTTGAGCACATAAATGGTGCTTCCCTTGAATTTGGAGGCACTGCCGACTCCAACACCGCTGAAGCCTCCGCCACCACCGCCACCGCCGCCGCCGAAGCCGCCACCTCCAAATCCACCACCCCCGAAACCACCGCCGCCGCCATAGCCACCTCCTCCTCCACCGGAAGTTGTTTTCGTTGTAATCACGAACCTGTGAAGAAGATTCACATTGGGGTATCTTTTCACAGCGATTTACATAGCTGGTTCAAAGTAATAAGTTACATCTTTTTCAAGGACATTAATCAACATGAGACTATCTATAGGCCCGCGAGATTTCAATAACGCCCTGATTGTCGCAATGTGTTCCTGAAATAAAAAAAAAAAGATTATTGTTGGCCAAGTTGGCCTTGAAGTTTTACACCTGCTGAGTGGGGCATTAGCGCCACAGCTCCGCAAGGTCTATATTCCTAAAATTTCTTTATGCTACTTTTAATGTGAAAGCATTATACGTCCCATTACGCGAAAATCTGGCGTTGTAGTCGGTGGCGTGAACGAATGATGGAACCGAAAATGGCAGATGGCAAAGGGCAAAAACACGTAAACAAATACTCGGATTGGCGACAAATTTCTCAGGGAGGTTCCTGTAAACAAAGTAAAGTAATTCCTTTGAAAAAAGGAAATAGGCAAATTTCGGGCAGCGTGGGAACCGAACTCGGGCTGCGGGAGGTGCGAGACGAGCACGCTTGAGCCGACGTTAGGGCTGCTCCACGGGTCTGGTTGAATAAAGGTGTGCTTAGTGCGTGCGTCGTTGCGCACGTCACATCGCAGCCGTCTGGCTGAGTAAACGTGGGGCATAGTGCGTGCGTCGTTGAGCACGTGGTGGCGCAGCCAATGGGTAGGAGGTGGCGCCACGTCATTAGAGTATAAAATAAAGAGCACTAATGTCCAATTGAACGCCGCTGAGCGGTGCTTCGAATTGTGAACTCCTCGGGGGCAAGCGAGCGCATTGAGACGCTTGGCGCGTTTTCATTTGTCTTTACCGAGGCACAGTTAGAACCCAGGTGATAGTTTGCGCAGACAGGAAACGCTCAGAGAAAAAATCATTTCACCAACAGGACTATAATGCTTTCGCATTCGCGCACATAAACTGTCGTAAGCGTCTCTGCTGATTTTTTTTGTTGTTTTTATGCTAGATGTATTTAGGAATTGCTGGTAGTCTTAGATGAATGCGTAGCCATTGTGAACACTGAAGGAGCTTGCGTCCTAGTATACGTAACTATGGCACTGAGGAAATGCTATCCTATGCCGTTCTTCGTACGCCAAGCATACGCTCGGAGCCCCGGCGACGCGAGTATTGTATATGTAAGAAGTAAGGTAGCTGAAGCTAAATACGTCAGAGCTCTTGAAATTTGGAAAAAGGTAAATGTTTTGCGATGCAACGAACTCTTTAGTGGGAATTAAAAAGTTTCTGCGCAATGACAATATTTGCCAATTACACAACATGAGGTTATCCTATTTTATTGCAGGCGAACATTTAACTTTATTGATCTGATTTTCAAGGGGACTTCTTGCATATGATCTACAAACCAAGGAGATTAAGCAGGTGCAGTATTCTGCACTTCTGGACGTTAAACTGTATGCTGACGCGAGGAGAAAATTTTGAAATAGGAGATAACTATTGGTGTGGTTCATGTTTAAAAAAATACAATGTGCGTTAAATTATCGTTACCGGAATACACCCATAGAAGTATTCTGTGTAGACGACTTAAGAAACAATCGCTATATCGTATTCCAGCATTCCTTGCGTATTGCAATTTGTGAACTTTATGCCAGTGGTGCTTTGGGAATGAGTTGCAACAAATTATGCAGGAATTAAACCGGTAAAGTCCAAGAACAGGTTCGACGAACAGTCTGCAGGAGACTAAAGCCACGTGCAATAACCCGGCAAGGAATCAAATATTGGTGGACAGTAAACCACCTCTGGAAGCAGTGAAGTACGATCATCTATAAAGGATTGAAATAAGACCCAAATAATGAGAAGTAACTTTTTGCACGAAATAAAAATGCTTCTAGCGCATATGTGAGGTACTCTGAGCTCACGAATGACAGCGTGCGGGTATTCTTGAAACGAAATGTACACAATCGCAGCATTCTACCATGACTATTCTGCAAGGCAAGATTTCGGAAAGTTTACAGAAAATTTAGGACATGCGATGTATCGTACGGCTGATGGAAGCAGAAATGATAGCTGAAAGTTTAAGAAAACGGAAGAGGGCAGTGGGCACGTAGATCGTAAACCCAGGCAGCTGACACTGTAGGTGGGACAATAGAAATAAATGCGTTTGACAGGTCAGGCAATGTAA
The DNA here is from genome assembly GCF_023375885.2 of Dermacentor andersoni. Taxonomy (NCBI): domain Eukaryota; kingdom Metazoa; phylum Arthropoda; class Arachnida; order Ixodida; family Ixodidae; genus Dermacentor; species Dermacentor andersoni. Next base: position 136,635,285 of record NC_092814.1, read on the forward strand.
AGAACGGATATCCATTAGCTTAATAATAATAAAGTAATGGGTGCCCAAGAAAAGGTAATGCATGTTTTAAAAAGTAACAGCGATAAACGGACAATGACTTAGGCAAAGAAGAAAAGGACACTGGCGATGACTCAGAATGAGTTTATTTCCAGGAAAACGACATTTATAAAAACGGGTCGAAAGGGCCACAGAGTTTCCTGCAATATACTAGAGGGAACTCTGGCGCTTGAATCGTTGAGTCACCATGGGAGTAATGGAAAGTACATGGATTTCGCTGATCTTCGTGCTTGCTGATTCAGACGTTCTTGTGGCTTTGTTCATTACACTTTTTATGCCTTCATTGTCGTAAATTTCAGAGCCATGTATACTTTTTTAAGTGCGGAAGACGCTACGAACACGCGCAATCACTACTAATTGCAACGGTTCAGCTAGTCTAGGTGGCCAAAGCGAAAAGCGCCAAGCATCTCAAGGCACTGGCTTAAGGGTGTTATATGGCGCTTGTCGATGCATGCGTCTGTGATGTAATGGATTCATTATCGGGCGTCTGGGCTACAGAGGCCCTGTGTTCGAATCCTACGGTCGGACGATTTCAATAACGTTTATTTCATGATTTATTACGCAGTACATCGTTGAAAATGACGAGTTTACAAAGTCACGAAGCCGTTTGAGGTCAGAAGGAGGAAGTTTAGGCAAATACATGTACTTCGCATAATTCCCATGCTCGCTCAAGCGCCCTCATTGTAGCTCCCATAGACACTGGCGCCAGAGTTCCCTCTAGTAATTATTGTATGAAGCTCTATGGACAGGGCAACAAGTACGCGACTGTACATGAGCAGCAGGTGCCATCCTGGTGACGTGTCCAACCGCATCACCACGTGTGGTTCGACACGTCACTAGGATGGCTCCTGCTGCGCATTTACAGTTGCGTACCTGTTGCCCTGTCGGCTCGCGTTTATGTATTGATTGTGCCATTACCGAGAAATGTGCACCCCACACTCAACAAAGAACGCAGGGAGCACAGAGCTGCATACCCAAAATCAAACGGTATACCCAAAATCACGGCCTCCTCGCGCACTAGAGATGCTAGTACGAAGTCGCAATAGCGCTCGCTCGCTGGCACTGGTACACAGGCGAACATAATCATTAGCGATGGCAAAACAGCTATTTGAAATTTTTTGTGACGGAAGAATATCGGAGGAAGCTAGTCGCATATTCCTCGGTAACCCACTTAATAGAAAAATATCCATTATATTAATACCCGTGCACGAATCTGTCCCAGGCAATGAGGCTGCACACGAGCTGGCCCGAGATCTCTACCACCGGGTGGCAGCGGAACAGACCGAAGGCGGGGGAATGCAATGTAGTGTAACCACATATCATAACATGACTGAACATTACGAACTTTAAAGGAGAAACCTCCCACCTCCGGATCGGTCTCTCTCCTACAACGAGGCGTGTATATGGAGGCTATTGCAAGCCGGTAATTACATCTGCCCATTTTGGGTCTATCTTACTCAGAGAGGGGACGAAAATGACGCCAAATGCAAAGATTGCGGCGAGAGGGGTACGCTAGACCGCTTAATCTGAGAATGTGCCGGCTCCGCAGGGATCAGACAATACATAGATAGTAGAGAAGCCTGGAAGGTCTGCCTGTGGAGTGGAGACCCTAAGCTCCAGTAGCAAGCCATCCACCTGGCGGCTGAGACCGTGAAGAAGCAACTTCCCTAGTCCTTATTCTGCGGGACAGTCCCTGATCCCCCCTCGGCCTGCGTGCCGGGGCGGGATCAGACAGCCCCTTTTCGGTGGAAATAAAAGTTCTTCATTCATTCATTCATTCATTCATTCATTCATTCATTCATTCATTCATTCATTCATTCATGCATTCATTCATAAATGTTATTTTCTTCGAAATAAAATTCAGTTGTGAGCCAGCGTCAGTGTCATGTCCTTCTTTGAGTAAGTGCTTGTCCGTTTACAGTTGTTACTTTTCAAAACATGAATTACCACGAACTCGCACAAGTTTTCTTTCTAATAAAGGCAATACAGTCAAGGGCGGCTGAGGATTAGGTGTTGTGACAAGGTAAGATAACTTTGCGTATCGCCATCGCAATGCAACCGCCACGACCTGCAGTGGAATAGAAGCCACGACATGTGCACTGTGCAGGAGAACACATTGGCCACTGAGCCAACACGAACGCTGCGCTAGTACTGTCGACTAAAACAAGAGCTGATGGTATTCTTACCGTATACCGGATGACTACATCATCACTTAGCCTGACAGGCTGCAAATTTTGCAGGCAGCCCTTCTCTGAGAGAATCAGTGAACTGAAATAGTTAGCTGCGCCCAATGGTCAAGGTTAAACATCCGATACCTTTACAATACAGATCGAACCTGAATAGTAGCACTGCCTTTTACATTATTTCCAAATGTGAGTATTTGTGACGGCACAGGGATCGTATGTTCTTTCTGTAGATCGTACGAGTATTATATAGCCACTGTTTCTGTACGTTAAGACCTTACTAACATATTTTTCTCTAACACACAACTTCCAAGTAAAGTGCTTTTCTACTAACCTGTGAACGGCGCCATCTCCACCTCCGCCACCGTATCCGCCGCCGCCACCGAATCCACCCCCGCCATGTCCGCCGCCGCCGAATCCGCCACCACCGCCGCCGATGTCACCGGCGAGCACCATGCCGACCATGGTGGTCACAAAAATCTAAGGCAAGAAAAGTAAACCAGCATGATTTAGTTATAGCACATTTGCATCAGTCTTTTTCCTGCTTTTCTCTCATCATTCTTAGCCTCCTACCCCTGTTCTCCTTGGCCTGTACCGAAGAGGCAACCGGCAATACCCTCTAGTTAAACTCTCCCTTTCTCTACATTTATCTCTTGCGCCCCTTGAATTGTGTGCGCAAATATTGCTCCCTTCGTCCTCTATTTTACCCCCTTAGTCTCTTCCCTCGTGCCGGATAGCGAATCGGACGTGCATCTCGTTAACCTCCCTGCCTTTCTTTGCTTCTCTCTCTGACCATCAGTGAAAGCACAAGATCGTAGCTAAAATTTTCATGCTAGTGCTAATATTAGTACACTAGGGCAGTAGTGCAGTTCATGAAGTGCACCGGCCGGAGTGACCTTTTATAGTGGTTCTGCGAAACCTGCCACGTGCACGCAGTGTTCACTCTCCATTTTATTTCCCCTTTTCCTTATCCCCAGTTGGAGGGTAGTAAACCGCTCCCTCGACTGTTTGACTTGGCCAACCAGACGGCTAGCCGAAGCGTCTAACCCCTTTGATAACGCCATTTTAGCGGGCGTTCTGTTAATTGTCTTTCGAATATGAAACTACTTCTTGACTAGACAATATCTCATCCAGTCATTGATTTCAATCAGCTTAGAATACCTGAGTAATTAACCTCGGTCGTCGCGAGTGATTTCAATTTCCTAATTGTGCGGCGCATTTGGTTTTCTCTGCAACTCATCAACCTCAAGGCGCAAAAGGAAATCGCGAAGTCCCTATACGGGTAATCTAATATTCCAAAATAGAGAACCTTTTCTCTTTAGTGTTCCTTTCACAAATACTGCTTCAGGATAAATAAATTAGATGCACGACAATGCATTAGGCATGCTGCGCCATGCTGCACAGATCAACGCGCACAGATCAAAAGAACAAAGGAGGAGAGCTGAACGCGTGCAGGAAGCTCTACTTTCGTAGGTTAATTATCCATCTGTTGAGAAGAAACAGCTGCGGCAGATAAAAATTGTGCGAACTGAAACGCCTGGTAGCCGGTAGAGGTACCACTGTTGCGCAATATGGGAGGTTACAGGCGGCAATCAGCCAGCAGTCCGGAAGTAAGCGAAGAATACAATGCCCCGCAATAGAAAAAAAAACGAACTGAAGCTAAGACGTGGGTAGGCGGCTTTGTTGTCACGCAGGAAAGGATAATAGCATGGGAAAGTAATTGACATAATGAGAACCGGAATCTCTTCCTTTTTATTTAGACGATATTACAGCCTGCTGTTTCGCGAGTCGACACGGAAACGCGTTGAAGTGGATAAGCGACTTTGCCGCACTTGATGAGTGGTTAAGAGGGCGTGGAAAGGGCAGACGGTCATGGCACAGTATTCAAGCGCGCGAGAGATTCACGCTGGATGCTTTAGAAGCAGCATTATTCACTCTACGCGAGCATCTAATGTGGAGCGAATTTCTTTGCTGTTCTTTTCATAAAACATAGAAGGCATTGTTGGCACTATAACGAAAAACTATTCCAATCTGTTTTCATTCCAATCTCCTGACGTCAAATGTATGAAACTGCCGACGCAAGCATTGCGCGTTGACCCTCAGGGTTGTCTGAACAGCCTAATCAAACGCTCTCCTCGTTTATAAGAGGTAACTTTCGTTTGCTTTAAAAATGAATAAAAGGGCCTACCTTTAGCAGCTTTTCTTATATAATTGACTTACAAGAGGCGAGGAGCAAGCTCTAGGGGAGAGGGCTTCGATGGGGCCGAGCCAATGCAGTTAAAATAGATAACTGGATGAGGAGGGTGGTGCCGGTGTCTGCCAATGGTCCGCTGTCCCTTACTTAGCTTGCGGTGACTGGTCGAAAATCGCGACAGCGTGCAACGGAAGGTTAAGAATGCCGATAAAATGGGCCCTCAGCAAAGAAGAGTTCGCAGAGCGGTGTGGTATACGTGCCGAAAAGGCTCGATAACGTTGTACTGCCACGCAAAATGCTTTATTATACGCAAATAAATCCATGCTATCCGGCAGGTGCGAGTAGCCAGTGCCTCAACGATCGGCGGGCAGCCATCTTCTATTCCTTTTGGAATGGGGCAGTCTCCGGCTATCCAGAAAAAAAAAGTTTCGTTCGGCATATTATTGCATCTTTAACGCGTACACGTCACTTTGACGCGGTGAGCTTTCGCGGTTTGGTGACGTCGAATGACAGACAGGCGAAGTGGGTGTGGTCCGAAAAGTTTTTGACCAATCGTGGAGGGCCGACTGCAGAATTGCAAAAGTTTGGAATAGCTTTACGTTATAGCGCCCGTATAAACACGCTTTTTTCTCAAGTTAATATCTCCTTTTGATTTGCTAAGTAATTGCACGCGGAGCCACATGAGTGGGTCCCATCTGCCGAGGTCAGGCTTCAGGCTTCCGGTCCCACACCGTGAAAGAAAAGACATGTTTGCATGACACAACATTTCTTTTTGTCATAGGATTCAAAATAAGTAATGACATCACATTGCAACTACCAAACAATTGCCGACATCATCGCCATCCGTGCATATTAAGGGCAATATGTACTTATTTTACAACGAAACCAATAAGCCATTTCGAGCAAAACGCGTGCCCCTGGGCGAATGACCAAAACAAAAAATTCAAGATTCCTAAGCCTGCACGAACTGGGAAAGCAGCCCGTAATAGAACAATATGTTGCTTGAATGGTGGCTGGCCGAGCGCGCCATTCACTGGACCGAACGAGCGCTGCTGCAAGCTGAGAACGATGATGATAACAGCATCACTTGCAGTGTAATCGTGAGCAAGTAATCCATGTGGCGGAACCGAACGAAAACATATCGCAGACCTCCCTACAGGCGAGGTATACAACACACACAAGTGTGCACGAGAAGCAACGCACTGACCAGACTCCTCATGGCTGTCCTGGGCCACTGGCAGTCGTAAGGGAATACGTTATGGGGGTCCCGCTGAGGCGCTGCTGCTTCGGGTTGTGGTCGCTGAGGTGCCGAGAGCGCAGCGCCAATGCGACTTCCGCGAGGCTTTTATACGCACATCGGCAGCCATTGGTCAGCAGGCGACCTCTCCTCTTGACGTCTAGAGACGGTGGAGGGGGGAGAAAGGAGCCGCTGATCCACTTTCGCCGGGATGCCGGCTGCTTCCGCCGGAGTAGCATCGCTCACCGCTTCTCGCCCGACTGGCTGCTTCTTCCGCGCGGCGAGCGGAAGAACGAACCGAGAGGCTGGCCTTTGTGCGCATGCAAAAGTGGGTGGTGGCCAGAGAGTGGAAAAACTGGCGAGAAAGAAGAAATAAATAGAGAGACTTCTCGCGGAAAGGGTTCCTTCCGTCAGTCAGCTGCCGAGGAGAACCAGCTCCCAGCTGGGATTGAAAGCCGATGACCGCTTCTTTCGGGGTCGCCCTAACCGTTCTCTGGGTCACAGTTTAATTTATGGACGATTTCTTGCCTACACCTGTACGGACATTCTTTCGGGTGTACTTCGCACTACCCGGCAGGATTGCTTGTGCAAGCACACGCGACTATGCAAATTTTATTGCTGGCTATACTGTCGCGTCAATAGCCTCGTGTTCGCAAATACTTTGTGCCAAGAATGCTCGTAGATTGAGATTGCACTACATCAGTGAAAAACAGGTCGCCATAAAAAATAGGCCGTTAGTTTTCAGGAACAAATCTAGGCGAGGGATTTAATGGACACACAAATGATGAATGAGAAGAAGGAAAGCCTGTCGGCTTGCTGCCACATAGAAAAGAATAGGTTGAGCATATTGCACAGCCGTCGCACCAATAAATAAATAAATAAATAAATAAATAAATAAATAAATAAATAAATAAATAAAGGAAAAGTGCAGGGGCACCTAAGTTTTTCTTATTATGTGTGATTGCGAGAGCATTTCTTATCGCTGAATGTTTCGCTGATTAATGTCGCTGAGTTTAGTGTTACGGAGAAATGTTTTGCTGAGCTAAGTGCTGCTGAGTTCTGTTTCCGAGTGTAATGTTGCTGCTATTGACGCCGCCACAGTGCAAGTCGACAGGCTTGCCATTTGCGATCTCTCAGCTCAGTTTTATTTGCGGAGTTCGCATTAAAGTTGTGTTTCACGCACATTTCATTAAGTGTTCTTTCTCGGCGAGCAACCGCTGCAGCTGAGCCGTGCTCGCTCCGCACCCGGATTCATTTTGAACACCAGGGGATCTTTAACGTGCCCCCAATGCAAGGGACACGGACGTTTTTGCATTTCACCCCCATCTAAATGCGACCGCAGCCGCCGAGGTTTTATCACGGGACCTCGTGCCTATAGCAGCGCAACACCATAGCTGCTAAGCCACCGCGGTGGGCATTAAAAAAGTTACTATCACTAAACTTAGCCTAGACTATATGAAGATGAGTGTTACTACTACAACAAGCAAACGAAAAATATCCAATGCGGCTCAAATAATTTTGATCCGAAGACATCGCATTGAACAAGTCGACTACTCATGCGAAGTAAATAAACGCTAGCTGAACATTAATTGTCGCCTTATTACCTCCATGGCAATCACTACAGGGCCATGAGGAATTCGAAGAGCTTAGTGTGGCGGCACTTTCTCGTGTGCTGTTCCTCTCCGTCGCCTCACACCATATACGGTACAAACGTTTGCGTGTTGTGTCTCACGGTTGCCATTTACAACTATAGTTTCCTATTTTTGCATTGACGGTACTTTTTAGAGAAGGCACCTACTAGCTTCTCCTAGTGGTCGCATGAGCCAAACTATGCCACCTTCTTTGAGCAGGACATTTATTACTACTTCTGGATTAGTCGTTAAAATTTTATTAGCGTATTGCACTAAAGACGAGACTAACAATGATCGATAAGCAAATAGCCTATTTTGTCAAAACTGCCGTCTGTGTACATGTTCTTCAGAGCTGTTCCCGCAACGACGCGCTCATGTTTGATGGTATTCGTAAATCAAGTCGCATGAAAGCTTCTAATTTTCAATGAGGCAATGACTTGCCACAACTTGAATTACTCCTTCTCAAGCGCACTTAGTATGCCACACTGCCTTTAAACTTATTTGACCGCTCCCAGTCGCTTTTTTTCTGTTTCTTTAGAACAAGCTGTCAGCATCTCCAATACGTGCCAGCTCCTGCCTCATATACGTTTAACGAGATCACTATTCTGAAGCGGTTCACCACACGAGATCCCGTGGCCAGGAGGGGTATTAGATATCTCTCGAAAATACCAACGTTCCGATTTGCGCACTCAAAATATGCACTCAAGGCTACACATAAGAGCATGAAGCAGAGAACACATTGACTGCTTTCGCAAGTTAATTGGTACAACTACGTACAGTATACGGCACCCCTGAGGTCAATGGCCACCACCGTGGAGTACCCTCGTTTGTCTTCTATAAACAGTGATATCGTACAGAAGCATTGCTCTTAATTTATACGTTACTCATGGTGCTACAATTAGCTTGGCACTTTGCTAGTGCGAGGGCATGTCGCTCCCTTTATTAATCCTAGGACATTCGTTTAGACGCCTTGCATCAGATATGGTTGTGAGCTAGATGAAGCACAGCAACTTATGTTGCGATTTTACATCGAAGCTGTTTGGGGTGTACCTAAATTGGTCATAAGCATAGGGAGAGACGCGTCTGAAAAAGTGTAAGCAAGTGTATGCAACATTCCACGCCCAGTGCAAGAAAACTAGGAGCTGGATAGGGGCAAAACTTTTCAGCAATGTGTAGGACTTTGTGTGTGATGAAACGGGGAGATTAAACGCCTGGGCTTACTCTGGGAGTCACAAGAAGCTATAAATGTCCCACAACTCGTAGACAACAAGAACCAGGACGTTTTATACAATTGCCGTCATGTGAACTCTAATTCACAACAAAATAAACCTAAGAAAAATGGAGAGGGCGCTTAGCAAGATATTCATGAAAAAAACTATAAACGAGAGAAGCGATTGGTGTAGTAACTAAAAATACTAAAATTTGCATGAATATAGAAACCTCAAAGATATCAGAGAGAGATGAAAACATTAGCTTTATAAAAATGAAAACACACGAGAGTGAACTTTTTTGACACGTACGGAAGACATTTACTAGCAACTATTGAGAAATTTCAAGTGTGTCAGGCAATTAGGAGATTTAGAGAGAATTAGCGAACTGCTGCGGATGCAAAAAGCGGCTGCGATGGCACAAGACAACGTGGGCAGCGCGCGTCCTGGGAATGAAGTAGTGTGCACCAGGCTCGGTGCGTCAAGGTAAACTGATAATGTTTTAGCGAGAGTGTATCAACTTCGCTGTTCTTTATTCAGTTATCTACAAAGTGATATTGGTCCACTAAAAAGCATTTCTTTGTTTGTTGCTAACAGTTCTAATTAAGTTGCATCAATGGTTTCGTATTATAGCATTGCGCTCGCTCGCAACGGCTATATGATATATGTCAATTGTAACGATGACGATCGTGTTAGATGTATTTAGATGTGTGGTCACTGAGTACAGGAACTATTTGAAACGAAGTTTCAGCTGCTTTTACCACTTCTTTAGGTCATTATCATAATTTGTACAGCAGAAATACTGAGACTTTTTTTACTACGGCGACTAGACTTCGTCTTACATACAGTGAATTAGCCACGAAGCAGCACTGGTAGCACAAGCCGCACACCTGCTTTGTGCATGAATCATAGGACAGTCGACTCCCCTCCACAACCGCGACATAGCCGTGCGAACCCAATTCACACTCTCACGCACAATCTCACACGTTCTCACGCTCCCGTGCACTGCAGAGAGCATTGATCGAGACGGTATGTTCTCTGCACTGCGGGGTCTGGTAATCACAAGTGTGCAACAAAGTACAGATATAACGTCGTCAGTTAACATAACATGGTTACTTAAGCTTGCCTTATAGCGGGCGTCCTGACCATTTGTTTCATGGAGACATGAAACTGTTCACCATAGATATGAAAGTTCAACGTAGTCCAGATGACGTGTAGAAACCCTAGTGCAACTAGAAAAACAATGTAATCTAGCTGTTTGAAGTATAAAAAATGTGACGTAGCTGCAGTTCATATTTTCAACTATTGACCGTTTTGCAAAGGTCAGCAAGGAAACTCCGAACCAAGTTGTCAGCAAGAGCCGCAGTCGCGCTAAAGAATGGTGGTCTTTTGAAGCGCTAAATACAAAATTGCTTCTGTCGTTCGAGAGACACCGCCAGCAAGTATACAAAAAGGGAGCGGCGTTTTACTGAAAAATAAGATTATCATTAAAAAAGAAAGTTAGCACAATACCTTTATGCATTCTGTTACGTCCCAGGTACAAAAATGTGGTTTTGCTAACCATTACAGATGTTTCAGGAGAAAATAAAAGGGTGGTTGCTAATGCAAGGAAAAATTTTAACAGTAGAGATGGTTATGAGACGGGTTAAGCAGCTTACAGGCCATATTGTGACGGCGACCTAAATTGAACGACTCCCAGTAGCAAAGTTTAATGTTTAAGTATAAATAATTTTATATAGCGGTGAAACTTGAGCTAGTCGGTACGTACATATAACAGATGGAATGGCGCGAGAAATAAGGGCCAATGAAGACACACAAATGCACACCGTAATCGCCAACTTCAAGCTAGATTTATTCCGAAATCCGCATATATATATATATATATATATATATATATATATGTGTGTGTGTGTGTGTGTGTGTGTGTGTGTGTGTGTGTGTGTGTGTGTATGTGTGTGTTCTAAAATTCACCACATGGTCTGAAGCCTGTACGTTTTTTTTTTGTTTTGTTTTCTTTGCCGATAATCATTTACACATGGCCTAGCTAAGCATCAGCCTTCCATATACGATACAAGCGTTCTGTTTTCTCCTCATGTTAACCTACCCGCAAGGACGTCAGTAAAGAAAATAATCTGTTAAGAACCATGCAACTGTGTAGGTATGCTATACATATATTTAACTTGTAGTCTATAACATACCCTTGAGCTGTGGCAGTTTATATGCGGGGTCCTTCGTTTTTTGGGTCTTAAATATATCTTTTTAGTTCGGGCAGCAATAGTCGGGTATTATTTTCTAAGGAGAAAAACCGTGAAGAAACCGGTGTTCTTGTTTTCTGGCAGCCCAACTCTCGACATTTTTTGGTAACTTTCACAAACTACTTTCACAGGCAATGATCTTTTTCGGACACAAGATTTCTAAATCACTCACAGGTACATGAAATGGAAAAGAGAGCTGCTCGCAAAGCAGGTGACAAGCTCATAAAAATCATCGTTGGCATGTAAACATTATTAATAGTTAAAAAAACACCAATTAAATAGCAACGAATAGAGACGCGTGTGGCAATCCCTTTGCTGTGTGTGTGTTTTAATTTTTTTTTGACAAAATAAGAAGAAAGTACAAATAGTAGTGCACAAGGGCATGATTTGACCCCGGTGCGATGCTTTTCCTTATCTTGCAAGTACTTGTTGACGTATGTTATCATACAAATGTTTAGCATTTCTGTTTCCATGTTAGACCTGTCTGACTTTTCGTCCTTCTCTGTTGTCCTGTTTTGCTGGTTTTCGCCATACGTTCTTGAAGCAAAATTAATGGAATGTCATCTAGCTCAATCAGCCACCCTTTTTAGAATAACATTATGTTATAGGACAAGTTGGCGCATTTAGATGGCACCGGAAAATCAATTCACATGGCAACCCTTCTATTTGTAGATAACATAGTTGAGTGAACATCCTCTCAAGGCAGAACAACGTCAGTTCTCTGTTCTTTTCCCAGCGCTTTACCGCCGTTTACATGTCTGCGACAGACAGGAAATGCGATGCAATGCGCCATTGTTGTATTTATGTGAATGTGGTTACTAAAAAGTCAAGAAGCTTTTACTCACTCAAGGCCGTGGGCGATCTCCATTTAAAAATTAAATAATGGGGTTTGACGTGCCAAAACCACTTTGTGATTATGAGGCACGCCGTAGTGGAGGACTCCGGAAATTCGGCCACCTGGGGTTCTTTAACGTGCACCTAAATATAAGTACACGGGTGTTTTCGCATTTTGCCCCCATCGAACTGCGGCCGCCGTGGCCGGGATTCGATCCCGCGACCTCGTGATCAGCAGCCCAACACCATAGCCACTGAGCAACCACGGCGGGTGATCTTCATTTGAGTGCTAAGTGCAAAGGAGGCATATAAAATTGTCATATATTCATCAAAACATTCTTATTAGGTATATTGGCGATTTGCTCACATAAGATGGACGTGTTTCCAAAACTTGCATTTATTCTTATCCTTTACTGACAGGCAACCATCGGAGAGAAATTCGGTTTAACCCAATTTTATTTTAACTTGTTCAGGGTATAAAATTCATGAATTATTGACTTTCACTCCAAAACAAAGGACCCCATGTAATATAGGATAAACAGGTTGATATTTTAATGACATTCTAGAGAACACAACTTCAATGGGCGCAAACAATTGCGGATGACCACTTGGAAGAACACTAGAGAAGATGTGGGCGTCATCCCGCTATAGAACCACGACATTCTTAAATCGAGAGAACGAGAAGCTGACGCGTGAAATCATCAAGGTATTCTACCTATATATCAAAAATGAGGGAAGAAATTGTGCTCGCATACCATTCTTTTTCTTATGGCATAGTGAACTTTACTTTCTAAGATAATATCTCCTTCCAAACATATACGCTTGAAATTGATATTCAACGCAGCTGTTGTATGATTAGCAGCTAGGGCCACATGTAAATGATTATCGACAAGAAAAAAAAAAAAAAAAAATATAAGGAAAACAGGAAACATCACGTTATTGGGGCTAATTTTCAGCATATATGTATGACCGCGTTTCCGGAATAAGCTTAGTTGGAAGTTGGCGCTTGTGGTGTACATTTCGTGTGTCATCGTGGCCTCGTCTTTTCTCCACAACTGAATCTACTGTTACTATATACAGGGTATCCCAACTAAAAGTAACCAAGGTGTTAAAAACGACGGAGTTTGCTAGTGGGCTAAAACGAACTAAAAAGTGGTGTTGAAGATCGCGCGATCTAGTCTGCGGTATGTCTTTCGTTTTGCAAAGTCAGTTAATTAGTGTATACTAATTGCCTAACTTTATAATTATTGGCTTCAGCAAAAAAACTGGCAGCATGAAAGATGCAGATCACATTTAAAAATAGCCGACAGAAGTGTTTCCAACTAAGTACCATTGTTCGAGCTTCTTGTAGTTGTTCTTAAAGAAAGCCCGCAGAATGCAAAAACAACCGTATGATAGTGCCGCTATTTCAGCGCTCCAAGACAATCGATCAATAAACGACATCCGCTTGTCTCTTCAGCACTGTCTATGACAGGCTTGGCGTTTGCGGTGACCGCAGGAAAGGCGCTAGAAGCTGCTGGCGTCTCATGAAAAGCAAGTGGGCGCCGCTTCTGTAGGAAGGAAAGCCTGGCCCACATGAAGCCTTTTCGTACGCGACAACGCACGTCGCGTGACGCGTGCATAGCTGTGCCGCACAATTTCACCGTCGTGGGCGCGTGACGCGGGAAGTGCCTATGTTAGCACCACTTGGGCAGCACGACCGCGCGCGTTTCTCCTGCAATAACGCTGCATGCGGGCCAGGCTTAAATTGTGAGTGCAAATAATAGAACAACATGGCTTTATTTCCGGATTGCAAAGATAGCAGCCAGGGCATTAAGTTTCTAAACGTAAGGGGAAATAGAGCACAAAAAGCGAACCATGCGTTATGTTATCTACACGAAAATAAAATACGAAGCAGCAACGACATATGGCTCTCCCGTTTCGCTGCTGTCTTGGGGCAGCAAGTTCACCACAAAAGCGATAGCACGCGTTATACGCTGTGACGTACACTGTGCATTTATACTATCTACGCATGAGGTGCCTTGCCAGGCACCTCATGTAAGTGTTTCCACATTACAGGATGCGCTCAAACAAGACTCTTTATGAAGCGATGCAGCGCTGACACCGCTTCGAAACGTCTTCCGCTGCGCTCCTGATGACATCGTCAGGAATTTCGCTGCAAGCTTTGACGATTCTAATTTGCAGTGCGTCTGGTGTGGTGGTCTCGGTTTGATATACGTGGTCTTTGACGTATCCGCACAAAAGAGGAGTCGAGTGTGGTCATGTCCGGTGATCATGCAGGTCATGACATTGGTCCGTGCTTCCCGATCCAGTGTCCTTATAAAGCCATGTGAAGCCAGTCTCGAGCTTGACTACTCCTGTGGAGGGGTGAGGACGGGGAGGGAGTTGCACCATCAAGCTTAAACCACGCGTCCCGACGACCCTTCAGGGGACGGTTATAGCAGAAACTGTCCACTGAACCATTCAAAATTCCGTCTAGCTAGCGCAGTCAGATGAGCAAGTAGTCGTAGAAGACGGTATCAATAATCCTCCCGTCGATACTTTCGCACACGACATTAAGTTACAGCTGGTACTGGCGGTGAGGTTGTGCCAATTAGAGCGGGTTCTTCTTGCCCTAATGATGGTCCTTATGGAGCTTGACCTGTGCGTTTCTAGAAAACCTTGCTTCGTCCGCCCACAGGACATTTTTGGGGAAGCCTGGCTCATCGTCGCACTTGATCAAAATATAGTTGCTGAAATCCTGTTTTCGTGTCTGGTAAGACTTCATTATAGTGGGTGCGGTTGGTCTTCCTCCATACCGACAAGACTGCTACAAATTTGAGGCCTTTCTCCTATTGCTGCCCGCCGCTTCCAAGGCCAGCACCATATTTGCCTTTCACTCGTTTGTAGAGTGCATTCTTCTCGTCCCGGAAAGGCAAAATGAACAGATGCTGTTCTTTGTATAGGTATCTTTGTTGGAGAATCGAAATCTGGGCCAATCGGTATATCAGTTACAGGAAAAACCAGTCAAAAAGACGATGGACAAGAGAACGGAATTCACACCGCAATGACTGGTGTAGTGTCAATCGCTCCGGTTCGGCATACGGTAAACCAGTCATGGTGTTGTGATTTTCCTTCTCTTGTCCTTTATCTTTTTGACTGGTTTATCCCTTTGCTATTTGGATGCCTTTCTTGAGACTCACTCGTGTACCAGGTCACGATAGGGCACACAGAGCGAGCGGCAGGTTATGAAGGTGTGTCGCTCTTTGACGTGACGTGGCATAAACATATTACTCGCTCCACTTGTGGAATGAAGCCCGAACACACAAGGGGAAAAAAGCTTGGGTTTGAGTAAATGTTGCCTGCAGAACTTTTTAATCGGGAAGGAAAATGCAATTGCCTTGATCTTCTATTCGTTCACGATCACACTTATAGCTAGCGAGAGTTGCTGGCGCATATCTTGCGGCTACCTAAAACGACAACCCCGTCACGGACAGCGTTGCAGAGATAATCGGATTTCGTTTCCTTATCGGTCGTCTGGGGGTGTTAAATATCACGCATTTGTTTTTCTGAAGGCAAGTACAAGAAGCTCCATCAATGGGGGGGATTTACAGCTTTCGCATTGGCCCTTCTTTGGTGAATCCAATATTTAGAAAGTTGGGTAATTAGTTCAGCTAATTAATTGACTTTGGAAAAGAAAAAAAAAACATACCGCAGACTTTTCCGCACGATTCTCAACACCACTAAGTTGGTTTCAGCCCCGTGGCACACTCCGTCATTTTACAAAATTGCTTACCTTTAGTTGGGACACGCCTTATATTATATAGAATTAGTTAGGTTTAAGCCAAGCTGTGATAAATTCTTTCAGTCTTTCCAAGCCTGATCCATAATCAATCGTTATGCAATGAGGCAAACGAAAGCAAACTGAAAAAGCAAATAGGCATCATCATCATCATTATCATCATCATCATCAGCCTATATTATGTGCACTGCAGGACGAAGGCCGCCCCCTGCGATCTCCACTTACCCCTGTCCTGCGCCAACCAATTCCTACTAGCACCTTCGAATTTCTCAGTTTCGTCGCCCCGGCTAGTATTCTACCGTCCTCTACTGGGCTTCCCTTCTCTCGACACCCATTCTATAACCTTAATGGTCCACCCGTTATCTTAACTACGTATTTCATGACCTGCCCAGCTCCATTTTCTTTCTCTTAATGTCAATTAGAATATCGGCTATCCCCATTTGCTCTCTCATCCACACCGCTCTTTTTCTGTCTCTTAACGTTACGCCTAATATTCCTGATTCCGTCGCTCTTTGCGCGATCCTTGTCTTGTTCTCAAACTTCTTTGTCAGTTTCCACGTTTCTGCCCCATATGTTAGCACCGGTAAAATGTACTGATTGTACACCATTCTTTTGAATGATAATGGCAAGCTTCCAATCATTATCTGACAATGTCTGCCGTATGCGCTTCAACCCATTTTTATTCTTCCGTAAATTTCCTTCTCACGATTAGGGTCCCCGTTGAGTAATTGACCTAGGTAGACGTATACTCTTTCACAGACTTTAGAGGCTGACTGGCGATCCTGAACTTTTGTTCCCTTGCCTGGCTATTGATTATTATCTTTGTCTTCTGCATAATAATCTTAAACCGCATTCTTATACTCTCTTAAGGTCCTCAATCATTTGTTGGAACTCATCCCCAGTGTTGCTGAACAGGACAAGTTCACCTGCAAATCGAAGGTTGCTGAGATATTCACGTTGGTCCTCACTCCTATGCCTTCCCAGTTTAATAGCTTGAATACGTCTTCCAAGCATGCAGTCAACAGCATTGGAGAGATTGTGTCTCCATGTCTGACCACTTTTTTATAGGTGTGTTCCTACTTGTGGAGAATTAAGGTTGCTGTGGAATTTCTGTAGATACTTTCCAAGATATTTACGTAAGCGTCCTGTAGTGCTTGATTATATACGTACTGCCTCTATGACTTCGGTTATCTTTACTGAATCAAATGCATTTTCGTAATCTATTAAAGCCATATAGAGAGGCTGATGGAACTCTGCAAATTTCTCAATTACCTGATTGATGACATGGATGCGATCCATTTATCCATTGTACAGTATCCCTTCCTGAAGCAAACCTGTTCTCTTGGTTGACTGAATTAAAGTGTTACCCTTATTCTATTGGAAATTATCTTGGTGAATATTTTATAAAATACTAGAAGTAAGCTATTGGGCCTGTAGTCTTTCGATTCTTTAATATCTTCCTTTTTGTGTATTAGTATATTTTTGCATTCTTCCAGTTCTTTGGGACCCTTGAAGTCATGAGACATTTCGTATAAAGGGCCACAAGCTTTTCAAATATTATGTCTCCTCTATCTTTGATTAAATCAACTGTTATTTCATCTTCCCCTGCTGCTTTTCCATCTTTCATGTCTTGCAAGGCCCTTCTAGCTTCATCGCTATATATAGGAGGAGCGTCTGTAACCTGTTCATTACTACTTCGAATGGAGGTATCATGGCTGCTGTGGGTACTGTACAGATCAGTATAGAATTCTGCTGCTGCTTTTACTATATATTGAAAATTCCTGATAATATTATGCTGCTTATCCTTCAATGAATACATCTTGGTTTGTCCTATGCCAGGTTTTCTTCTCTCTCTTTTCATGCTGCGTCCATTTTTACTGCTTCCTCCGTCTTTCTTAAGTTCTAATTTCGGATATGCCTTATTTTTTCCGTGTTGATCAGTTCTGACACTTCCGCGAATTCTATCTGATCTCTTGAGTTGGACACTTTCACTCCTTGTCAATTCATTCTTTGTCATTTCTTTATTAGGTCCTTTATTACTTGGGAGAGCTCACCTACTGATTGCCTTGGTGCCTTACCTCCGACTTCAATTGCGGCTTCTGAAGCCAGCCTAGTTACGTTTTCATTCATTAGGTCTATGTCATCTTCATCTCTCTGTTCTAAGGCTGTATATTTGTTTGCAAGTACGAGTTTGAATTAGTCTCTTTTTACCCTTACGGCATCTAGGGTGGCCTGTTTCTTCGTGACCAATTTTAATATTTGTCTCTTCAAATTAAAGTGAATCCTCGACCTCACCAACCTATGATCACTGCACTTTACCCAATCTAACACTTCTACATCTTGCACTATCCTGGGATAAGCAGAAAGTATGAAATCTATGTCATTTCTTGTTTCACCATTATGGCTTTTCCAGGTCCCCTTTGTGTCACCGCTCTTCCTGAAGAAGGTGTTCATTATTCGCAGCTTATTCCTTTCCGCGAATTTTACCAGCATCTCTCCTCTGGTGCTCCTAGAATCGACGCCGTAGTTGCTAATTGCTTGCTCACCAGCCTGCCTTTCCCCACTTTTGCATTGAAGTCGCCCATGACTACAGTATACTTAGTTTGCACTGTTCGCATCGCTAATCCACCATCTCCATAAAACAGCTAAATTTCTTGATCATCGTGAGTGTTAGAGCGCAGGTTTGTACTGCCGATTTTTTTATAACTCCTATTCCGCTCTATTACGACTACTGCTACCCTCTCATTAATGCTGTAGATTTATTTATTTATTTATTTATTTATTTATTTATTTATTTATTTATTTATAGAGAGTGCAATGCCATTTTGGGATTTCAGCAGGGTGGGAAAAACAATAAAATACAGAATACAACATAGCAAAGACAGAGAGAGAGAGAGAGAGAGAAAGCAAGGGTAGGAAAGGCAGGGAGGTCAACCAGAACAGCATCCGGTTTGCTACTCTACACTGGGGGTGGGGGAAAGGGGAATAGAAAGAGGAAGAAAGGAAGAGAGTAAGCACTGAGTACGTGTGGGAGGGACACCGTACACAATGACACTATAAGCGGTCTCTTAAGCCCGTGCACTTCAAGTACCGCACTAGTGCACGAATCGCTTTTAGAGCTAGTGACGGTTGTGGCCATGGTCCGAGTATCTTTGACTCGGTGAACGGTCTCGAGTCTAGTCTGCGTAAATTTGCGCGCAGAGAGAGGCGTTGGACATCGTAGCGAGGGCAGGTACACAATAGGTGCTCGATGGTCTCCTCGCACCCACAGGAGTCGCACATCGGGCTCTCGGCCATTCCCATACGGTAGGAGTATGCGTTCGTGAACGCCACTCCCAACCACAAGCGACAGGACAAGGTTGCTTCGCCGCGGAAAAGGCTAGATGACAATTGTAGCCGTAGCGTGGGGTCCAGTTTACATAGCACAGTTTACATAGCAAAGTGCAAGTAAAAAAACAGTGGCCGGTTGAAGCAAAGAACATTCATGCCAAACACTTATCTAAGAAGGTAAGCAAGCACAGCGAGCGATGATTGCATAACTTCATTGTCACTAAGGTTATTTCAATCACTGACTATTCTAGGAAAAAGGAAAACTTAAAACAGTTGTGGCGCCGAAGAAATGGAGTTAGTGTTAAAGCATGCCTTTTCCTAGTCGGATATCCGCTTTAGAAGGTGATCATTTCCGAAAGATTAGTTTTATAGCGTCAGTTAGATATTTAATTCCAGTTTAATGGCGCAGAATAGACTAAGGCTATGCTGCGCCAGTCACAGGACAGTACAAGATCCAATGTTAAGGCAGCAATAGCTGCGTTACCTTAAAGTCGATGTAAATACCCAGTTTCATCTAAAAACTCGAACAAGTTAGTGAATGGCACTAGCGACTCATCGCCCTATATTAAGGTAGGGTGTAAAGGTATATGCAAGTGATACAAATGGTTGAAATGTTTCCGCCTCTGTGTTTCAGTATGTGGACATGACATAATGATGTGGTTTACTGTGCGCGATTCATGGCATTTCTCGCAAGTTGGTAGGGTTTTATAGTGTTCTTTAGTTATTTCAAATAAGAACTTCAGTCGGCTGAGACGATTTCTTCGACTGATTGATGGCAAGTTAGCTCTTGTTATTAAATCAGTAACTGAAGTTCTGTTAAAGCAGTTATATAAACCTTACCCCCTTCTCTGCACCCTCTCTACCTTATTAATATTAGTTTTAGTGAAAGGGTCCTAGATAATAGAAGCATAATCTACCGTAGGAGGAACAATTGATTTGTAGGTAAGAAGACGAACTGAAGAAGTAAAAAAGTAAAAAGTTTCAGAGCACGCCTGAGAAAGAACAGCTTGAAGTTTGCAGTTGCAGTAGTCAATGTGTTTAGTCCAACTCAGGTGGTCGCTGGTAATCCAGAGTCTAAGGTATTTATAAGCATTCAATTCAAATAGATGGGTAACATTAACACTGTATACAAATTTCAAGGGGTTTCGTTTATGTGTGATTGTCATGGAAACGGTTTTCTGAAAGTTAATCGACATTTGCCAAGATGCACACCAAGCAGCAATATCTTGAAGAGCCCTGTTTGAAAGACATAGATCGGTTCTGTTATCAACCTCAGAATAAATCACACTGTCGTCATCAAAGTTTGACTTTAACAGAAATATTACGGACAATATCATCAATAAATATCAGGAAAAGCAGAGGACAAAGCACCGACCCTGAGGAACACCATAATGTACAGTTAAAATGTTAGAACAGTGTTCGTTGAAGATTACGTATTGTTTCCTATTGGTAAGATACTCTGAAATCCATTTGACCAGCTGTACATTATGAAGTATTGTGTCCCATTCGTTAATGTTTCCCGCTATGTTCCTTACGGATTACGAATACTACTTTGTATTGCTTCTTATCTACGAGTCCTCTGTAGCAAAGGACGCGGCCGTTAGTCAGCACTGTAAAAGCCTCACCAGTTCTTATCTCACTAAGGCCAATGATATCCCAAACAATGCCTTATAGTTAACCAAAGAGTCCTATAAGCTAGCTTCTCTACAGAGAGCTCGGGTGTTAAAAGTTGCCAGGGTCAGTTTCCTTTGTCGGCCTGTCCGGGTACAGTGATCATTAGCACCCTCTGCTGCGTTACAGGTCTGACCGCCTCCTTGGTCACGTGTTCCGCAGCTGCTGGGGACTGAGGATCATTGGTTGATCGAATGAGTCATCTGGAAGGGATTGGCCGAATGCTGTACCGGGGAGGCCAATTGCTGTTCTAGTGAGAGAGTGTTTTGTTGAAGCTTAGTCAGTATTCCTAATTTGGTTGTACCAGGATTAGTATAGCCCCAATGGCTCTCAGCGTCTTTTGCCGGTGTCAGGCGCCACTCCAAGCCTGGAGATGTAGTGTAATGGAAGAGGTGAGTTCAAGCTTACCACCCTCAGATTAAAAATAAAAGCCTCTTGTCATACGAGGATTCGAACTTCTGACTATGGCAACCGCGCAAGCGAGATAGCTCAGTTAGGTAATCCTGTAGGCAGCGAGGTCACCCTATCGCGGAGAAGGCCAGCCCAGACGATCTTACATGCCTAAAAACACCTTTGATTTATCTGCGATAGACAGGTTTTAGACGCGATAGACGGATTTATCCGGATAGATGGTATCGTGATAGGTAGCATAATATAGAATAATCTCGACGGTTCTAACACCGTGGTTCCGGAATCTAACGTACGCATGCTGCCATGAAGGCGGCTAGGTACGTGATATATTTTCGGCGAATTTGAACAGCACTTAAAACGTGTGAAAAAAAAAAGGTTTCAACGCTTACCGCCAAACCACGAGTCGCGTATGCACCGAGATGCACCCATCTGCTTACTGTTGCATCTGCCTGCCTATGACATAGGAGAGGTCTTTTCCTGAAAACCAGACGTTAGCGGGCCGTAAATGCTACTCCCCGTCTTCTGCGCCGCCGAAGGTGAGTCATCAGGAGTGATGGGCAAATTCTAAGATTGGTGGAGCGGGCCGCCAGAAGATTGTGGTTCTGAGCCGCGCGTAAAGCAGGCGACCTTGAAACCGTTCTTTTTACAGCGCTGATACGATGCCTCCTTTAAGTTACAGCAAGCGCGTCTGCGATCAGTCAGACATGGTTTGTACATTTCGCGCGGGGAAGCAGTTTCCTGTTACAGCCGCATTCGAAATACAACAGTTGCGAATATACCATCGTGATCAACGGGAACACACACGGAAACATGCGAAAACGAATCTAAGTACAATTGTAGAAGAAAGAAATGAACGCAAAATACGACCGTTTTGACGTGATGTAAATCTCTCTGTGAACTTTACAACCGCTGTCGCTGCGTTACTTTTCCTTGTTATTGCGTGAAAAGTTTACAGCCTTCTCATCACTTTTCTCTCTTCCTCTTGTGCGAAAATTTTCCATCATCTAAGCAACTTCTGAAGCGCGTTGCGGATGAATTCTTGTACCCTTATTATTATATTATTTAAATGTACAGTGCTAACATCTATTCACCCATTGAGTACACCGTATTCACTTACGAAGAACGGATTAAAAAGGGAAGACGAGGAGGGAATGAAATGTTTAAGGGAAGGTGAACGCGAAAGACTAGGTGCGTAAAAGGGAGGCTGGCTCGTTGACGGGCATTGTACTATTGCACAAATTATGTAACTCAAACACTGATCTTTCAGCCGTTCTGCACTCGTGTACTACGGCATGTAATGGAAGAATGATCGCGCTCGAGGAATCCACCCGTGCGCAGAGGATATTCGACTTTGAGAGTCACTTTCCAGGTTGTTTTTTCCCAGGGGTACCTTTTCTTTATTTCGCCGCAGGAGCATCTTCCCGTTTCTTCTGCGTATACTGCCTTTTGTTCCTGCTTGCTGCAGTGGCACTGTAGCGATTTGATGTTTTGCTGCCTAACGTGAGGTTACCGTCTTAATTAGCGGCAGTGGCCGGCCGAACTCTGACGTGGAGCAGAATGCAAAAGCTATTGTGTAGGGAGCTTATTTGTCTTCATGTTCGCTAACTCCAGGTTGCCTAAACTGCGTAATTTAGCCCGTGCGTTCCTTTAAGATGCCCAGATCAATCAGTCATTGAATATATCCACCAATCGATCGCCTTCACTACACAAAATTTCGCTGCACATGGTGTAATCAAGAGAGCATCTTGATACGTCACTTGCACACCCAGCAGCTGCTTATGAATTCACCAAAGGAAACGTTTCCGACGAAGGGAGCAGCCCGGCAGGCGAAGCTGACACCCTCATGTAATCCATGCATGGTCATGTCGAAGAGGAGATGGCATTGCCATTTGTTGGCCGTGTTCGTAAACTTACTTGGAAAGCATATTCAGCGCATTGTGGCATCGCCTCCCTTCTGTCCTTGTTCGCTGGCGCGAAATATGATTTACAAGGAGATGGCGATATGTTAATGGCAAAAAGCACACTCCGTTTCAACGTTTTCTGATCTCTGTCCCTTGCTACGTCGGATTATGAAGTTCTCACTGTTCAGTGCAATGATAATGTTTTTTGTGACCTATATCGACCACCAGCTGAGGAGCAAGCACGCATAGCTTTCTGCCTTATCTACAAAAGTACTTGTACTGGGTGAATGATAATGGTTACAAATTAATTCTAGCTGGAAACGTAAACATTTATTGTTTAATGTTTCTACCTCTAGAGAGTTATTTAGCAAAACAATCGAATCAAAAGGTTCTGAAAATGTTACAAATAGTCCGATCGACTCATGTTTCAACAGATACATCGACATTAATTGGCGTCTTCATAACCAACGTCCACAATTATAACATTTTATCTTGTGTTGTGAGTGTTCATAGAAGTGATCAGCTTCGAATATTTCTTTTCATGACCCAGTGTCCACTTACAACCCACAAAAGCCGTTTCCCACAAATGGTTGGCGCCGATAATTGTTTAACAGTTATTTTCGAAAAAGTTGTACGAAACATTTTTGTAAAGACCTCTGTTCTTACCTTGGTGCCTGGAACCTCTTTAGGTCCCACGTGTAACAAGGGTAGTTCAAGGACACGCTACAGGTCCCCGAGCGCAGTGGTATGCGTCATTGAGCTTGGACCCTTTCTGCACTATCACCAGGATCGGCCCACATGATGATTTGTTTTTGTCAACCTCTCGGGGGGGGGGGGGGGGGGGGGAGGTGGACACATTTATCTCGGACGCTAAGGGCCTCTAGCAGCCAGCCAATCTTGCGTGTATTCGCGGGCTTCTTTCAAGCTCGAAAGAACATTTTCATGTAGCACGTACTGAGCTACAGAAAGCTGCATCGGGAGTTTTGCATGTTGCTCTACAATTTCCTCATGGACACTTTTCATCTAATTATAATATTTGAGAAGTTGATTAATAATTTAGACTCATTACGTAATTAGGCGGAATCAAAAAAAGATCTGAATTTGTACAAGCCATGGCCAACAGCATTACCTTGGTTATGTCCAGCTATGTGGCATTTGTATATTTTTGACGTTTGGCTAAAATTACGCGGGACACCCTCTATACAGGTAGTTGGTTATGTCCAATGGAATCAAACAAGGATTTATGGTACAGACCATCGATCTACAGATTGTAGTTATGTGGGCAGCTTGGGTGTATCCCCCTTTTTGACATGTCCTGACGCTTTGATGACTGCAGTTCGGGACACCTCCACAAGAGGTGCGATAGATATGCGAAGGCAGCTGGCTGAGGGCAGAAGGCACAGGTCACGCCGTAGTCTGGCCTACGGTCAGGAGCCAATAGAAAGGTTACATCCTTCTTAACGCCAACTCTTTGCGGCGGAAAAGACTGGGCGGGAATTTTGAACCACACGCAGTTATCGATGCTCGTGTGGAGCGTCCAAATGCTTGCTTTTTTATAGTTATGTGAGCGCAGAATGTTGCAGGAAGAGCGACACTATATATATCACCGGAGGTTGATGATTCACTGCGTATGTCGTAATGTGTCCTGCTGGAGATGAACATGGTATCAAAAAAATTCGCACCATGTACGGGAACGTCACCACTTCACGATGAGCTTTGTCAACGAAAGGCGTTCCATTCAGCGTCTTGCGAAGGTATTGAATCGCTTGGCCCGAATTTGTGTATAACTAGTTTCGATATTTCTTGCCACATTTTACTCGTTCACGCATTCGTCTTCTCACTGTTTTTGTAAGCAGGACCGAGCACATAACTCTGGCAGAGGATGTGTTCTCCTGAAGTGAACAGAGCAATAGATGATGCCCGAACTGGAGTGTGCACTGAGCTCTTGCGTTATCTACCGCCGAACTCGCCGCTTCGCGCCATTATAAGGCGCTGACGTGATAGTGACATTAAAAGGCGCTCGCGTGATATTGCTAAAAATTTGATTGATTTTACATTGTTTTATGTGTTTTCAGAATTTCTGTTTACATCCTAGACGTGTAGTGCCTTTCGTCCTTATTTGTTGTCTTGTTTTACTGCTTCGCACCATAAGCTCTTGCAACAAATTTTATAGATTACCAACTATCTCAATCTGCCACCCCTTTCACAGCGTAGCACTGCTGAGTAAATGTCCTCTCAGTGTTACCACTATCATCGCGATGCAAAGCAACGTCAGCGCTGTATCAGCTTTGGAGGGCATTACCGCCGTTTGCTTGTATGTAACGTGCGGGCAATGCGATTTAATGGGGCATTGTCATATCAATGTAAACACGCATATTAAAAAAGAAACCAAGAAGCTCTAGTTTCCTCAGGTCGTGTAGGCTCTAAATATAACATTCCATGCCTGTTTTTGCTTCAGTTTTTAGATAAAAGGTAGCATCTATTATCTCAATAATTAAATACTGGGGTACTACGTGCCAACACCACGACGTTATTATGAGGCACACCGTAGTGGCGGGGGGGGGGGGGGGAATTCCGGATTAATTCTGACCACCTTGGGTTTTTTAACACGCCCCCAATGCACGGGACCGCCCCCCCCCCCCCCCCCCCCCCAGTTTCACAGGTGCTATACCACTACTGCCTGCTGTCTTTGCTGCTTCAAATTTAGGAGATAACTGAGTTTTAACTGAAAACGAAGCACCCAAATTATAGGTGACCTACAACTACTGCTTCAGTTTATAAAAAAAAGTAATGTGATGCATTAAATACCGGGCGTTTTTTTTTTTTATTTACACAAATTTGTTGAAAATCGCCTGCGGCAAAATTCATAGTCCTTGAGCTGGATTGCTCGAAGAGGAGTGCATTACTTGCACAAGGATTTCAAACGCACAATTACACAAGCAACAAAATTTTGGTAAATAAGTTCTAACTAATGACATTGCAGCACATATTGCCATTTATGAACACTAGCCGGTGAGTTCGCAAAAGGTATTCTCTTGGAACGAATTCTCAATTTTGAACAACTTTCATCAGTGTGTAATCACAAATCTTATTTGTTCAACGACGCCCCCCTTACGCAATGCTCCTCTTGGGCCCTGTAAGGTACTTTGAAATTAATAAATAAATATTCAAGTAAGTTTTCTCATAGAATGCATAGAAAGTCAAATTTATCTGTCCTTGAAGCATGGTAATCGTTTCTTTGAATAGAAAACGTGCATAGCGCGCCTCCTTCATCGACCTAACTTGAAAAGACGTTTTCTTTTTGTCAGCATATTAGACTGAGGCTTTTAAGATTTTTCTGCTTGCAGGACATCGGACCCGAAGTTTCTTGGGGGCCACGGGCTTATTACTGCTAAGGCACGTGCAAGATCGTCCATAATATCACACAGTGGTTTGCGGGGGTAAAGTAACTCGTACGGTTGCGTGCGCCGTTGAAACGGCAGTTTATCAATGCGATGATACCGCTTCAGCATTTGTAAATATAGCGGTGCGCTATATGAGTGGAACAGACTAAAAGTAGAGTTTTTACCACCCTGTGAGGCAAGTCACAGCATAATTTTCCCATTCTGTTTAATAGTGTAATTAGTGAAGATTGATTAACAAACTGCGTAACACATCAATATAGGGTGAAACTTCCACCAAAAATGTATATAGCATCCTAAGCCATGCCTGCTTCGGTAATATTTGGCTTTCTGGGTATAACGCAATAATTTTAATTGTCCTAAAGAAAGCAAGCGAAGTATCCAAACATTCCATGTCACTAGGCACTAGCGAGCCCGATCACAGTGCGTTCGAAGATGTTGTCTATGAAGGAAAAATGTTATTATGCAACCGCACTGCCGCTGAAAAGTGAACAAGGTATCGACAATTTTCTTATTCTGCTCATCGCTACGATGAACCATTGCGCCTGTTGCTTTCGGAAACCAAGAACAGACCGATCCCTTGCGGGAATCCGGCAGCTAACGTCTCTTTCGTTGCCTTGTCACCTTTATTTATTGATTTATTTATTTATTTATTTATTTATTTATTTATTTAATTATGTATTTATTTATTTCAAAATGTCTGCCTTCAAAATTTCTGCCAGCCTTCACAGAAAGCCTTAGGCAAGAGTGGGACATACATACTTAAAGAGCAAAAATGCATAAGGGAAAGAGATAACCAGCTTAATATACGTGAATGAAGTAAAAGAATACGCAATAGAAGAAAAAAAGAACCAGCCTAACAAGACGGCAATATAAGAAAATCCCACATGATCAGCCTGATCGGGGAGTAGGCCTGCGGCCAAAAAACTGGGTCGCATGACCTGCACATCGGTACACGGTTCGTACAGCAAATGTGAGGAAAAAAAATAAAATAGAAGAGCACACACACATGAAACCAAATGCCCGAAAGTAATGAGCACTATAGGAGCAACACAGGTGAACACGTTAAAAAAGCGGTTCAGTCTGAGTCAAACACTCGAAAATCGGCCATTCCACATTTCGTGTTCCAGTAACTGTTGTGCTTGAATGCATAAAACGACGTTTTGCTAAGAAAGTAACTGGAACGCCAATACATTTCTCCGCAAAGTTCAGGAAATAATTTCTCGAAACTAGTGTCATCCCGAGAATTCATTCTAACTGGATTCCCTTTGCGAGATCCATGGCTAGAACTTCTAAATTGCAATATGGGCTATAAGGTTCTTGTTAATTAGTCGATTATGCATTTCAACTTTTTTTCGGCAAGTAGTGTCCGCCGCTTCGAGTAGACCACCTCATGAACTATAATTTCGCTATCTGCCACATTCAACCTTCAAAAATTTTGGAAAGTGTTCGGTGAAGCACCCTGTATTTCGCGCAGACAGAGGAGGAAACAGGAAGGTGTCGATGCTTACCCGATATAGAAGAAAGATGCACTTCACAAGTTCGTGCGGCAAAACTGGCTCTCGTAGCTTAATCATGTTTCTTGACCCGTATGAAATGTCGGCGGGGGGAGCAAAGATGGCTTGCTTCAAGACATTGTTATGTTGATAATTTTTTATGATATAGAAAGAGACGGCAATACCTACGACGCGCTGAAAAGTCGTGCATGGCTTAAACTAATTTTCATGCACTTGACAGTTGCGTGACGCCAATAAATGGAAATACTTAAATGAGCGACTCATTTGTAAATGCACGAAGTAAACTGCGTTAAAGGGACACTTAAGAGAAAAATAAGTTCAGCTGTATTAGTAAAATTCATTCTGTAATACTAAAACCTACACAATTTGTAGTTGAAGCTTAGTGCTGTGTGTGCCAAAATCATTGTCTGTCCTCGTTCTCTCACGCCGCTGTGTTATCATGAATCCCAACCATCTAGCCCGCCAAGGTGCTTTAACAATACCCATAAGTATAAGAAAACTTGAACTCTCGAAAGAGAAACAGTGCAGACTTCGGCAATGGAACTGGCATTCTACCCGATTTTATTTTATTAGAGACTATACAGAATCGTAAAAAATTGCACGTGACAGATAGTACAATCCTGGATTCCTCGACGTGGTGGACATTACTTGCAAGAGAAACCAAAATGCATATTCGACTAAATAACGAAGCTTCAGAAAATAGGCGTCTGGCTAATTACTTTAGGGCGTACATTGCAATTTACGAACTGTTGCCGTTGTGATGGCAAAGCATATCCACTTAGAATGAATTCCGACAGTGGGAAGTTTCAAAATTTGCGCTGTCAAACTTGAGAAAAAATGCACTATTGCTCTACCTACTTTTTCAACAAAACTCCGTTTTATGCATTAAGGTGCAAACATAAAAGAAACACCAGTCAATTTCGTAGCAATGTGTCAGGAAGAGCATCTTAAACAGAAACAATTATAATAATGTCTAGAATATTTCGTGCCAAAACTATGATGTTATCATGAGGTGCTCCATGGTTTGTGGCTCCGGTCAAATTGTAACCATTTGGGGTTCGTAACGTCCACCTAAGTCTAAGTGCAAGAGCGTTGCGGTATCCTTGCCCCATCATGCTAAGGCCGAAGTTGCGGGATCGAACGTGCAACCTCGAGCTCAGCTCCGCAACACGAATATATATTCACTGGGATGCCGTGGTTGGTTTTCTCAAAAGTGGTGTCATCATGAGAATTTTCTGCGCCCTATACGACAAAAGTTGTTTGAATATTTTGATTATACACTGCTGAATATTGTTTTCAAAATCAGCGGGGCTCTGTTTTGCAGCACAATTGCAGTTAATGGATTTGTCTTTCTAGCCCGCTTAATTTCTCTGGTCAAAACCTCAAATAGCGAGATGGTCAGTTCCCGAACAACTCGTTTTGTTCAAAGACGTGCTTCTCTTCCAACATCGGCAAGATATCGCTGTATATTAGATGATTTCTGTGTATGGATTATAGACAAATGTACCTGCACAGGTTACCTTGCTTATAGTCCCGACTCGCGAGATACACGCAAGGATGCTCCTTTCACCACTGGAGGGATCCATGCGACGAATCCCATAATAATCTTATGTGATTCGTCACTTTCACCGAAACCAGATGGCATACCGTAATAAGCAACGGCTAGAAAGTAAAAGGAAAGCGGCGCCAAATTGGTCAGTTGGCTGCTTAAATTGGGAAAAAAATTTGCGAGAATAAATGACAGGACTGAGAACTACCAGTTTGACCAAGTTACCTGACATGGTGTTTCTGGGTTTGCCTGCCTTACGTTAGGATATTACATCCCAAGACACTAAATTATACAGAGCTATACGATAAGTTCACCACTGGTCGTTCCATAACACAGCTAGGGCTAATTATCAACATAATAGCGTTTTCGCATGGGTGTTCTCTTCCTGTTCAACTTAATCATACCTCCATGACCTGAATAACACACAGAGAAAGTGGTATGACCTCATTTTCCCAGCATTCGACAGCCGCTCCCTGCGAAGAGCAATAAATGGAGGCCTCATAAAGCTCTCTGTAGATACGCCATGTGTTCCGTGGCCGTGCAAGAAAGCGGAAGCGCCTGTCAGCGCATATTATCATTACTTCTCATCTACGTTGCGCTCCTTCTATCCTTCAGGCGTAAATCTATATTTTAGAATAACTGTACAATTTAAAGTGTTTCGATAAAGTATTGCTTTTTGGTACATCATTACCTACATCGAAATTAAACAAAAAAATGTTTGCAGTTGCCTAATATCATCATATCATTATTATCATCAGCAGCTTAATTTTATGTTCAGTGCAAAATGGAAGCCTCTCCCAGCAATTTGCGAGTATCCCTTCCGCCTGAAAATTTCCTAATTTCACCACCCCACCTAATTTTCTGCCGTCCTCGACAGCGCCTCCATTCCCTTGGCCCCCATTGTGTAACTCTAACGGCCCACCAGTTATCTGCCCTTTGCAATACATGGCCTGTTCAGCTCCTTCTTCTTTTTCTCTTGAGGTCGACTAGAGTATCGGCTATCCCCGTTTGCTATCTGATCCACGCCACTCTCTTCCGGTCTCTTAACCTTACGTCGTACATTTTTGTCGCATCACTCTTCGCGTTGTCCTTAACTTGTTATCGAGTTTCTTTGTTAACCTCTAAGTTTCTGCCTGATATGTTAGCACCGTTAGAATGCAATGATTCTACACTTTTCTTTCCAACGACGATGGTAAGCTCCCAGTCACAATTTTTTAATGCCTGCCGTATGTACTGTAACCCATTTTTATTTTTCTGTAAGTTTCCTTTTCATGATCAGGGTCCCTTGTGAACAATTGACCTTGTTGAACGTACTCCTGCACAGACTTCACAAACTGACTGGCGGTTGTGAATTCTTGTTCGCTTGACCGGCTATTGAGCATTATCTTTGCCTTCTTTATTATAATATTCAAGTCCACTCTTACATTTTATCCGTTAAGGTCCTCAGTCATTTGTTGTAATTCCTTCCCAGTGTTGCTAAACAGGATCAATTGATCTGCAAACCGAAGGTTGTAGAGATATTCGTCATTGATAGTCACTCCTAAGCCTTCCAAGTCGAATAACTTGAATACTTCTAAGCATGAAGTGAATAGCACTGGAGAGATTCTGTCTCCTTGCCTGGCCCCTCTCTTGATAGGCAATTTTCTACTTTTCTTCTGGAAAAACAAGGTAGCTGTAAATCTTTGCAGATATTTCCCATGAAAGGGGGTTTATTGCAGCTCGTACGAGGGATCGCAAGTAGCTCTTGATCGCGAGTCCTAGCCGTTCGCATCAGCAGCCCGAGCTCGGGTCTCGCGCCGCAGCGGTGGCAGTCCGCACAGCGCCACATGCATGTTACCCACTGCAATTGCCCCCGCCGCGAAGAGGAGCCATCCTGGCGACCTAAGGTGATGACACGATAAGGGGGTCGTGGTACGGCTTCAGACGACTGACGTGAACCGTCTCGCGGCCACGGCGGCGTTTGTCCGAAGATGGCGTCACCGGTTCCACCACATAATTCACCGGCGATGTACACGCGACGATCCGGTACGGACCCTGATATTTTGGAGCAAGCTTTGGGCTAAGGCCTGGAGATTGGAAGGGCAGCTGAAGCCAGACGTGAGAGTCCACGGCGAAGGACTGTGTGGGCTGCCCGTTGTCGCGGCGATCTTTGTGGATACCTTGGGTATCCGACGTGAACAAGCGAGCCAGTTGGCGGCACTCTTCAGCATGGCGAGCAACTTCGGAAAGAGGGGTGAATTCAGAGGCATCCGGATGATATGGTAGCATGGTGTCGAGGGTAGTGGATGGTTCACGTCCATAAAGAAGGAAAAATGGGGAGAAGCCTGTGGTAGCCTGAACGGCGGTGTTATACGCGTACGTCACAAAAGGGAGGACATTGTCCCAATTGGAATGATCAGACGCAACATACATGGTGAGCATGTCACCCAGAGTGCGGTTGAACCGTTCCGTGAGACCGTTAGTCTGTGGGTGATACGCCGTAGTGGTGCGGTGAATAGTGCGGCAAGCGGCGAGTAGCTCATTAATAACTTCGGACAAGAAGACACGGCCTCGGTCGCTGAGCAGTTCTCGCGGTGCGCCATGCCGTAAGATGAAATGCCGTAACATGAATGCGGCGACGTCGCGAGCAGCAGCCGAAGCAAGTGCAGCGGTTTCGGCATATCTTGTGAGGTGGTCTACTGCAACAATTATCCAACGATTTCCTTTAGCAGTGGATGGAAGAGGCCCATAGAGGTCAATGCCAATCCGATCAAAAGGACGTGCAGGACACGGCAAAGGTTGCAGAGGGCCAGTCGTATGAGGAGATGTCTTGCGTCGCTGACAGGCTACACATGACCGAATGTATTTGCGGACATAAGAATACATGCCGCGCCAGTAGTAGCGCTGACGGAGCCGCTCGTAGGTTTTCAGGACGCCAGCATGAGCTTGTTGGGGGTCGGCGTGGAAATACGTGCATATGTCGGAGCGCAAATGGCGAGGGATGACTAGCAGCCATTTGCGACCGTCCGGCTGATAGTTTCGGCGGTACAAGATGGCGTCCCGTAGCACGAAATCGGTGGCTTGGCGACGAAGGGCTCGAGGGCATGTAGCCTTTGAAGAACTGTGAAGAATGTCAATGAGAGACACAATCCACGGGTCTTTCCTTTGTTCAGACGGCATGTCAGTAACAGCAAGTGTAGCAACCGGGCACTCTACGGGTGAGGGTGGCGGTTCGTCGGATCTCATGGGTGATCGGGAGAGTGCATCGGCATCAGAATGTTGGCGCCCGGATCGATAGATGACGCGAATGTCAAATTCTTGGAGCCAAAGAGCCCAACGTCCAAGACGGCCTGCCGGGTCTTTCAGTGACGCAAGCCAGCAGAGCGCGTGGTGGTCTGTCACAACATCGAACGGATGGCCATACAAGTAAGGGCGAAATTTGTTTAACGCCCAAACTATAGCCAAACATTCTTTTTCTGTGACAGAATAATTGGTTTCTGCCTTCGTGAGGGCACGACTCGCATATGCAACCACATATTCCGGAAAGCCAGGCTTGCGTTGCGCAAGGACGGCTCCAAGACCAACGCCACTGGCGTCTGTATGAACTTCGGTCGGTGCAGTCGGGTCATAGTGGCGTAGAACAGGTGGTGAGGTAAGCAGACGACGCAAAGTGGTGAAGGCTTGGTCACATGCCGGAGTCCAATCGCGAAGGTCACCTGGGCCAGCCAGGAGCTTCGTCAGAGGAGCGATGATGCAGGCAAAATTGCGTACAAAGCGTCGAAAATACGAGCAAAGGCCGATAAAACTTCGGAGCTCTTTCAGTGTAGTCGGCCGCGGAAATTCTGCGACAGCACGAAGTTTGTCAGGGTCGGGAAGGACGCCGTCTTTGGAAACGACATGGCCAAGTATGGTCAGCTGTCGGGCGCCGAAGCGGCACTTTTTCAAGTTAACTTGAAGGCCGGCGGTGGAAAGACAAGTAAGGACCTCGCGTAGACGAGAGAGGTGAGTGGTGAAATCAGGGGAGAAAACTACCACGTCGTCTAAATAACACAGGCACGTCTTCCATTTGAGGCCTCGCAGAATATTGTCCATCATTCTTTCGAATGTCGCGGGCGCATTGCAGAGGCCGAATGGCATTACTGTAAACTCATACAGGCCATCAGGCGTAATGAAAGCTGTTTTCGGGCGGTCGGATTCATCCACTGGCACTTGCCAATAGCCCGATCGCAAGTCCAAAGAAGAAAAGAATTCAGCACCATGTAGACAATCCAGGGCGTCATCTATGCGCGGTAGAGGATAGACATCTTTTCGTGTAATCTTGTTGAGGCGACGATAGTCCACACAGAAACGAATCGAGCCATTTTTTTTCTTAACGAGTACTACGGGCGATGACCAAGGGCTGCACGATGGCTTGATAACACCACGGTCAAGCATGTCTTCAACTTGCTCGGTGATGACACGACGCTCGGTGGATGACACGCGGTACAGACGCTGGCGTAATGGTGCGTGATGTCCCGTATCAATGTGGTGAGAGACGGTACTTGTGCGGCCTAACGATGCTTGGTTCCAGTCAAAAGACGCGTGAAACTCATTTAAAAGAGTAATTAGCCGCTCACGTTGTGTCGGCTCGAGGTCATCGGCAATGGAGCGACAAAAAACATCCGGTGGGACTCGGTTAGATGGCACATGGGGCGTCAGTGCTGTTACGTTGGCAGTATCGACGTCGTCGGCCATGGGGAAATGCACAATAGCGTCAGCGTCCACAGACTCGATGGTACCAATAGTCTCGCCACAGTGCAAAGCCAAAGTGTACGAATTTGGGTTAGAAATCAGTATTTCTGCAGCACCATGGTGAACCGTGAGGAGGGCGAAAGGCAACAATATAGGCTGGCGGCGAATGAAGACGGCAGCGGGTGTAAACATGACCGTCGCTTCGGCAAGCGATGCACATGAAAGAGGGACAAATACAGCACTGTGAGGAGGAAGGTCAGTATCTGAAGCTACACAGATCCTGCTAAGATCGTGAACTAGAAAGTCGCGAGATGGCAAATCGCACAGAACGGAGAACTGAACCTCAGCACGTGCACAGTCGATGACGGCATGATGGCGCGACAGAAAATCCCAACCGAGAATGACATCGTGGGAGCAACAAGTTAACACAAAGAAATCAATGGAATACAAAATGTCTCGAATCAGCACTCTGGCAGTGCACATAGCGACTGGCTGTACTTGTTGCGCACTGGCTGTTCTAAGCAATGGAATCGAAGGCTTCATGGTCACTTTCCGCAATGCACGACAAAGCTTCTCGCTAATCACGGATACAGCAGCACCTGTATCAACGAGCGCAAGGGATTTGATGCCATCAACGCACACTTCAATAACGTTAGCGGGGGCGAAACGAGGACTTTGATGTTCCGACGATGACGCAGTTCGTGCCTCAGGAACTGCGGAAATCAGTTTTCCGCCTCAGCAGTACTGGCACTGGGTCTACGACGCATGGGTGAGAGTGAGCGCCGACGAGGGGAAGGGGAGCGACGAGTGCCGTAGAGCTGTGACTGCGGTGCCGGTATGTCATCAGCAGCGTAGACTTCTGGTGGTGGTCGTGAAGGCATACGGAAAGGTCGGAAGTCGGAGCTGGGTCGTCGCGGGGTGCCCACGAAGGCCGGCATGCGCCGGCGGCAGAAGCGCACTACATGACCCGGGGTACCGCAGGCATAGCATATTGGGCGGTTGTCAGCAGTGCGCCAAGGATTTGGACCCTGCTGCTGTGCACTGAAAAAGGGATCCGCCGGCTGGCGAGGCGAAGGCGGAGGAGAGAACACCGGCGGGCGAGGCGCTGAAGGCGGAGGAGAGAACCCCTGTAGACGAGGCGCCCGCGCAACGGCTTCAGCATACGTCAGAGGCGCGGCCACGGGAGCCGGCTGACACGGAGGTGGAAGAGCTTCGGTCACTTGCTCTTGAATTATCTGTCGGAGCGCTGGAGCCAAACATTGAGAAGGCTTCTCCGTGGTCGGCAAAATCGAGAGCTGTCGTGCGACCTCCTCGCGCACAAATTCTTTTATTTGCGTCAGCAAAGTTGTGTGGTTGTCGCCAATAATTAATGCTGCTAGCGAATCTTCCGTAGGCGGTGGGCGCCGAGCTAAGATGCGTTGTTTCCGTAGCTCGTCAAAACTTTGGCACAAATTGATAACTTCGGCCACGGTGCGCGGATCCTTCGCTAACAACATCTGAAAGGCGTCCTCATCAATGCCTTTCATAATGTGTTTTATCTTGTCCTGTTCTGACATTGACGGATTCACGCGCTTACACAGGTCAATGACATCTTCGATGTAACTTGTGAAAGTTTCACCGTGATGTTGCGCACGCCCCCGTAAGCGTTGTTCTGCGCGAAGCTTGCGCACAGCGGGGCGCCCGAACACTTCAGCGAAACTTATTTTGAATGTGCTCCATGTTGCGAAATCGTGTTCGTGGTTTCGGAACCAGAGGTTCGCGACGCCGGTTAAGTAAAACAACACGTTGTGCAACTTGGTGACGTCGTCCCACTTGTTATGTTGGCTCACCCGTTCGTAAGATGACAACCAATCCTCCACGTCATGATCATCGGTGCCGCTAAAGATGGCAGGATCACGCTGGCGCAACACACCGGAAACGATGACCGCCGGAGGCTGTGGTGCATGTTCCTGGGTGGTTTCGTCAGGCATGGTCGCAGCAGTCGGTAGCGTCCGGCTTCGGAGTTCCAGTTTCCGAGGTCGACCCCGGTACCTCCACCAAATGAAAGGGGGTTTATTGCAGCTCGTACGAGGGATCGCAAGTAGCTCTTAATCGCGAGTCCTAGCCGTTCGCATCAGCAGCCCGAGCTCGGGTCTCGCGCCGCAGCGGTGGCAGTCCGCACAGCGCCACATGCATGTTACCCACTACACCCAAGATATTGACGTATGTTTCCTATACTTCTTGATTACGCACCGCCTCCATGCCTGCTGCTATCTCTACACTCTTAATCCGGTTACACATAGGTTCCATTTAAAAGTAACGTTCCACATATTTTTACTGGAACGAACCTCATATTTATGTGGATCCGGCTGTTCTCGCGATTAATATGGGTATCAGGAATTGCAACCTCTAAATTCTTTCTTTATTTTTTTTTCAATTAAGAGGAACATGCAAACGTTATGTGGATCAACGAATTGTTCCACTTACTCTGTTCCCTTACTATTTTCCCGTTCCACTTACACCTTGTGAGCGAGATACTTCTTTTTTATGCTGTTCCACTTGAAAACATATGCATTGCAGTGAAGCAAGTGGCGAAGAAGCAAAGTGACCACTTACGTTTTCTTCGGATCCCCCTCTTTTACTCAAGCAATCGCAGCGGGCAGTCACCATGAATAAAAGGAATGCATAAATATTTCGAACTTAAAGACCAAATCGTCTTGCTAACCTTACTTTTTGCTTCCTTAAAACGCCGACGTGAAGTTACGCTGGAGCACAAAGCTCACGACAGTTACTTGCTTAGTATGTCGATTAGCGCTGTTTCGAAAAGCGGAAGGGGTATTGGGCTTATGGTTTCATCTGGAAACGCAAACCCAACAGGGCAGAGCGAGACACAAGTGGCGCAGAGTGAAACAAATTTATCCGCACAAGCTATAAGTATACGAGGGAAAATATGAATATAAGGGGAAGGTAGCCGAGAGAAACAAAGTCAACTAAATTCAAGTGCTGTCTAGAAATGAAATTTCACAATTTAACAGTGATGTAGACTGTGAACTCACCATCTATATCCCTAGTTTTCGCGTCATGATTACGATTCACAACTTAAGTGTGCGGAAATTCCGAAGCGCAGCCACATTTTGCACAATGAGCAGGCATATGCAACCCCGGCGCAGACTTCAGCGCACTGTGGTGTTCTCGAAGGCGTACATTCAGGCAGCTCCCATCGTACCCAATGTATACCTTGTCACAGGACAAAGAAAGGCAGTAGACAAGATTACATCTACAATTCGTCTTGCAATTGATATGAATTGCACCACAACCTTTTTTCAAAGCGCCAGCCCTTGTTTCTGGCTTCTAAATCAATTTTCGTATCGTATTTGGTGCCTGCTATTGCATGAAGCGGAGAGGGTAACTGTCGACCACGCCAAAAATAGCGCAGCAAGCAGAGACGGATATAGTCTCTGAAAATTTTAATTTGTTCACAATGATTGCAATTATTGTTAATGGTATGATACGTACAGGCAATATTCGAGGACGATGCGATTGGAATAATTCGCCACGAAAGAACTGGTGAAGTTATCCCGCGATGGTGAGACAATGACGATCTGCTCATTAATTTCGAAGTAGGAAAATGCCGCATTATAGTGTCAAAGTTATAAATATATATATATATATATATATATATATATATATATATATATATATATATATATATATATATATATATATATATAGCGACCAAGCACAACTTATTCCGCGTGGCAAACTGGGAAACAAAAAGCTCACCTACCCTTTTCAAAAGATCCGTCGTATATTAATACATTCGCTTATTTGTGCTTTGAGGCCGCGCATGAGCAACCATTTTATGGTTTGATTTCACCTGTGCTATGTTTCGTGGCCAACTGCCCTTTAGCCTCCAAAGTGTAAAGGAATGGCATAGGGGCCGCAATTTGGATGATCCTTGCAAACGTCTACGTTTTTTTACAACACCAAAGGTCTATTTGTAAAAGCGTCGTTTCCTTTTTCTACTTCTTCACTTTTATTTTGTTCTAGCGCTTAAACCGCGAGAAACTTGCCGAGCCCGTTCACACTAAAATCTAACTATAGAAAGAAACATCGCCAGGTTCGAGCAAGAAGGAGCGAGCGACTCAAAGCGGTTATTTCGTCAGGAAAGAACGCTTCAACACGGGGCACACATTATTTGAAATTGTGTGGAATTGAACCGTTCAAGGCAACAACACCCACACAAGCTAGCGCCAGCGTTCCGGGTAGACTGACACTGAAAACATGGATAAATAAATAAAGAGAATTCAATGCTCTCAGAAAAACGCGAGCGAGTGACATATGTCCCTATGCCACCGTGTCGACGCTTCTAACTGGGCGAATATGAGTATCTTGGCATAGCATTGCTACGCGTCCCGATAGCTTTTTTGCCCCTTTTCTTTTTTAACAATCGGAGACACATTATTTTACGCCGTATGCCACAAAGCGTGGCTGAAAAGAAAGACATACGAAATCGCCTTGCGCCGCGTCCATGTTTACTGGACAAAGAATTTATAGCGTAAGCGAAGTGTGGGATCTGAGCACGCGAGAGGGGGCAAAACTAGTTTGTGCGTTCGCGATAAATATGAAATGAATGAGACATTTGCAGCAATTTTTCGTCTGATCGCCAGCGTGGGGCGGTCAGCCTTCGTGGTTCTCGAGAGCGAGAATGACGGCTCGGCGGCTA
This sequence comes from Dermacentor andersoni, assembly GCF_023375885.2. Lineage (NCBI taxonomy): Eukaryota > Metazoa > Arthropoda > Arachnida > Ixodida > Ixodidae > Dermacentor > Dermacentor andersoni. Next base: position 136,673,860 of record NC_092814.1, read on the forward strand.
CGCTGGTATACGACGGCATCGTTTGTTTATACCTGCAACTCCGGGTAAAAAAAAATCGAGTCGCAAGCTAGTGAGCAATAAACGTCGAAGAATTTCAATCTTTCAAGACAAAAAGTTTACGGATTGCTCAAGCAAAAATAGTATTTGTCGCTAGAGCTTTCAGCGCCACTTATGTTTTCTATCGTGAGTAGCACGCTAAAAAAAGAGAACTCTTCACACACCGCCTTCAAAAGGACAAGCTGTCCAAAAGTTATATGACGCGGCAGTGTCTCTGATAACTATAGTATATTCGGGGTATGAGAAGTTGAAATCAGCCGCATCTACCGAAGTTGAATTTATCACTGTCGAACGCAGCGCCAAACTCGGGAAGCGACGAAATTGGACGCCGTCGCGCCAGCGGAGCCGCGCCAACTGCGAAGAGGCGAAGCTTTTGTTCGATGCTGCATTGTTACTGTTTTGAAAAGTGCGGATTTTTTCTTCGGTTTGAGAAATATCGATTTCACAGCAGACCTGGCTTTAGCATCCGTCACGGACTTCACAAAGAGGTAAGCGCTTTTACTTATTACTGTCATTGTATATGTCAATTTTGATGCAAACCTACGGCGCTCACGTTTTCGCTCCATTGTCAAGCACACGAAATCTGCTCGTTGTATTTATGTGTCAGTTTGCGTAACAAGTGAAGTTCTTACGAGACGTTACCGCACCGCCGCAGCTTCTATTCAGCTTTTAGCTGGAATGACAGCAAACTAATTACACACATACGCTGCGTTTTCTCGCTCAAGTACAGCACTCAGTGGTGCGTGGCTTATATTCGGACTGCTGTTGTAGAAGTCGCGGGGCGCTTATTTTTTCTTTTTTTTTGTTGTTGCTGGGTGTACGTCGGAGAGACTTTCTCGCGTATGCTGCGCTCGTGCTGAGTGAGTGAGTGAATAAACTTTTATTTGGTCCAGCGAAGCGCGATAAAACGCGCACCCGGCTAATCCCACGACGGGACTGACAGATCTAGTCTGCCGGCCCGATCGCGGGCGCGCTGGACGGCCAGGATTTGATCCTCAAAGACAGGACTTCGCAGGAGCGCGTCCCACTCTTCCTTGGTGAACTTCGCGCCCAGCGACCCGCACTCCCAGAGCATATGAGGCAACGTAGCTACCTCACCACAGGCCACGCAAGAACAATTCGGATAAATCTCTGGATATATGCTATTAAGGGACGCCGGATTTGGGTACGAGTTCGTTTGCAGAAGTCTTAGTGTGACCGCCTGCGGCCTGCTTAGCTTGGAGTGAGGCGGGGGGAAACCCTTCTCTCTAAGTAAAAGAATTTCGTGATTTCGTTGTGTGTGAGAGGAGCGTCTCTGTGTCCGGGGAGAGAGTCGCCCGATCCGAGGGCAGCGCGGTCGGTAAAGCCACGCGCAGCCTCGTGGGCAGACTCGTTGAGGTTGAGTCGTGACGTATTATTTCTCGCGCCTTACGGCGCTCTACCTTCAAATAATAGAGAGTTTTAGAATAGGGGCCCCAATATTTTGGGGCCCCAAAGAGCTTTGCGGGTGTTAGCGTTGGGGCACGCAGGAGTGAAGAGTTTTAGAATAGGGCTTTGCGTTTGCAGATAGCGTCTTGCACTGACAGCGCCACTACGGCGTCTAAGAAAAACGATTAAAAATAATTAAATAAAATATACCATCTTACGATATGAATAGTAATTTTGACTTGCGTGTATTCGCGTTTAATTACAATTTAGAGGTTATTCTTCAAGCAGCAAACAATTAGTTGTGCTTAGTTTGCAGCAACAAAACCAACTTTACGTGCCTTCACCAGCCAAGCTTAGCCGTGTTAGGCCTACGAGCCATAAAATCCACACTCGAATTCGGAATCAGTGGCGTCTAATGAATCGATCTTCATAACACACGCTAGTTGAGAGAGAGCGATAACTGCAGTCACTTCTCCTAGCTTGCGAACTTCACGCATTACCGCGAATCGAACCCAGTTTGGTGCTAGGTTAGAGCCGTCGCTTCGATGGGTGCCGCCATGTTTGTTGACGCAAAGCTTTTGGGAACGCTATTTGAGCTCCCGCTAAATCGGTGAAATAGCGTTCCCAACGCAAAACCCAAACGCAGTTTGCGTCTCGCGCATGCGCAGTGGCTTCGACGCTATTTCTTTGGGGCCCCAAAACGTTTGGGGCCCCTATTCTAAAACTCTCTAATATCACTGATTTTCCCGAGGGAACAGTAGGGGCCTAGTAGAGACCGGGCTTGCTCTCTTGGAGCAGTATCTTCGCGCATGCCCGGCTCTTTTGTTGTTTCCGGTGTACAATCTGTTTCGCACTTAAGGGAAAACTCGGAGCGCCTTGCAACTCGATGCGGCGGCGGTAGCAGCGCGCGCAGGCGTAGGTGCTCGAGGGGCGGGGTCTTGAACGGCGTCGTCTGCTACGGCGACGCGCGCTGGCCGCATTGTCAGGAAGCGTGCTACTGTCGGGTAGTGCGCCGATGTCATCGTTACTGCGTGAAATGAGCCGGTATTCTTTACTAAGCGTTGTGCGACGCCCCCTGATACGCTTCGATGGTAAGTTCATCGCTGAAAGGTGCCGGACAGTCATAGACGACGTACTCATTCCATACGTTCTTGACGGCCGATTCCTGGAACGCGACTATATATTCTAACACGATGGCCGCCGATCCACACTGCTCGTGTTGTGCAAGAACTGCTGGTAGAGCGCGCCGTCACTCTCTTGGAGTGGCCGCCTCAATCCCCGGGCGCCAACATCATTTAATATGTCTGGGGCTCGTTGAAAGTATCGCTGGCGCACCATCCCCTCTATCAGTCGCCCGAGGATAGGCTTCGATCCACCATCGTCAGCGACTGAGACGTGCTGCGAATGAACACATCGCTGATCAAGTCACTCTACACTTCACTGCCTTCCAGCATGAGCGCTGTCATCGCTGCCGCTGGGGACATGACGAGGCACTAACTGAAGTTCGGAGCGTGACGTGTCCGATTCCCCGCCGGCGGGCAGGGTCTGTCTGGTGTAGTGAATGATTGTCGAGAAAAATCACTTCCAGCTCATTGTCTTAAAACATTCCTCTATTCGTATCCGTTTGTTTCATCGTGTTCGACCCTCATAGTTATCATTGTTGAGTGCTTTATTTTCCTTTCGAGTCACATAAAGACTGAGCACGTTGCGCGCACATCTTGGTGCGTCTCATCGCTGCGTATTACGGTAGCACACACAGTGAAGAAATATACGTGCACGCGCTCAGTACCCCGGCCTTTCGAAATAACAAACGAAGCATGCTGTCAAAAGAAGTTTGTGCAACTCCAATATCGCCAATGAAGGGCTCAGAGTTTGGCGTCGCACAACATTTAGTAAAGAATATCAGCTCAGTTCCCGAAGTAACGATGAAATCGGTGCACTGCCCGCACGCGTCCCGACAATGCGGCCAGCGCGCGCCGCCGTAGCAGACGACGCAGATCACGACTCCGCCCCTTGAGCGTCTGCGCCTGCTCGAGCTGCTGCCGCCGCACGACTCCATTGCCTGCCGCATCGCGACGCAATACGTTCCGAGTTTTCCCCTAAGTGTGAAAGAGACTGTACATATGTCACTTTTTTGCTTTGTTTTCGTGTCCTCACCTGTACAGGTAATTTTCTAACGCTGTTTCAACGCCGAATTGTCACAGTGTTGATAAAGGCCGGCGGCGTAGCCCGCTATTGTGTGAACAATAAATTGACATGCCGGTTTCCCTAAAAATTCATATGGTGCCTAGAGGGGGAGTTGTTATCGGGGCGACGGAGAAGTAAGCCATTGTCATCGTGGTCACAGTGTAATCAGTGAGTTTCACTATTGCCGCTTGAGCCTTGTTATGCTCAAGGCTTAGAAGACGAAAAAGTCTGCCGATTTTATTAATAGCGCGCACTAAGAAGAAAATTTTTAATTTTTACATGCTTTTTGTGGGGGCGTGTGCGTTTCGTTTATTAGTGTGGTTGACGAAAGCGTTAATAATTTCACAGGTGGAGACGTCCATGAATAATGGCATGTTCAACTGTGCCACAGGACATCACCGGCGCGCTCAGAGGGCGCTGCAAGGAGTGCGAATGCAATGGCTTTCAGCGCCTTGTTGATCTAGTTGGCCATGAAAAAGTACCTATTGGCTGGTGCATTCTCTGTGGGCACTCGCCTGTCTCACATGGAGCTCTCGTCAACCTATATGAGGGTGCACAAGAAGGTAAGTATTACTCAGTTGATATACAAACTTCAAAAATTTGAACTGGCTTGTTTTAGGTTGGCAGCACACTGTCATGCCTGTAACCAACAAGCAAACTTCCTGACATATGGAGGTTTTGTATGTTTATGCATATCCTCTTAGGGTCAGCCCCTTCAGCAACATTTCATTTGTGATAACTGACGCTTATGCTGGCAGCGTTCTTGGTATGAGACAGGTTTTTCACTGGGCTGCTATTTTTTTTTCTTTCATGTTTGGTTACTGGCATGCCAGAGGAAATTATCTTTTGTGTCCTTTCAAATGTAAGGCGCATTTACGTTCTTCTAGATGTAATTTTTTGCTCTCAGTGTGAAAGCAATGCGGGTATGTGCTGTGTCCTAAATGGAATACTTCATTACATCATATTTTCTATATCCTATACCCTGTAATTCAGGGAAAACAAAGATGCTGATGTGCTGTGCTGTGGTACTGTAAGCGAAGCTGGAGCAGTTCCAAATTATTCCCGTCTTAAATATTTCCATAATTTGTTCAGTGCCAAAAGGCTGTATACAGCAGTAGCTTCACAAAAGCTATATCCTACCTGCTTAAAGTGTGCTGTCATGACATATGCAGTAAAATAGCTTCTTAGGCAAGTTGGTCTATCTTTGGGAAGAAAGTAAATAGTGCAGACAAGGGACAGTGAAAGAAATGACAAGCACTGACTCGTAAGTGAATTTCATTTCGCAAGAATGGCCCATAATAAGCTATCATAAATACATGTTGTCACCTAGAAAACATTAAAAGCAGAACAAGGCAACACAATATCAAATGAATGCGAGAAAGTTGCATGGCATAATAGAAATCGAGCAGACACGTGTGATAAGTTGTGAATTTATCCAGGATTTTTCTGAAATAAACTTTAGTCGGGAGTGAGAATTGTCTTAGTTTGCTGTCTCTTATCGTCTGTGCTAATTACATTCTTCAGAAGGTCACTTTATTGCCCAATTTCAGAATGATACTTTTGCTTTGATAACTGATAAAGAACTTGGTCAAAGGTTTGTGAAGGAAACAAACCTCACTGAGAACAGCTTCGCAAAATTGGGTGATTTTTTCTGGTGCCATTGATAAAGATTGCAGTTTGAGTGTGCAATTTATAAGGTGAATTCATGGTGGGCAATTCTATACGAAGATGGCTGTTAAAATGGGTGAAAGTTGTTTGAGACTAAGTTGAGCTGCTGTTTCCACTCAAAAGCAGGTGCAAACGCTTTGTCAGGAATGCAGCATGTCCTGTTCAATGTTCAAGCTACTGTTCTTGCGCTACCTGAAAATATTCAAACAATATTTTTCTTGCTACTAAGCTCTGTCCAGTTCCCAGAATAAAAAAAGTCCTGTCATGGCACGTTAAAAAAGGTGTCAATGTTTTCTTGAAGTGCACTTCAGTTTTCTTTTATTTCCTACAAAAGGTGAAGGAGGCACCAGGATTATTAGGGCACCTATGAGAAACACATGCACCAATACAGTGAAACCTCTGTTCCAACCACGATTACTTCGAAAAAAAAGTCTGCTCTTTGCTACATTATTTAATTGTAAACTATTTGTCAGTTGAAAACAAATTACTTCCAACGATTTTCTCAGTCATGAGGAATGACCAAATTTAAGTTCAAATACTCCTATGGAAATTTTATTGTGGCATAAATAGTAGAACATGCTATTGAATGTAGAATTATAGCACATATGCAGGAGGAATTTCAGTCTCCAGTGTTTGCTGTGCTGCATACATTCATGGGGTGCACCTGAGACGCATTGATTGCCCATACCAACATGTAATCAGCTGAATTTCTTTGTGGCTTAATAAAAACAGTCGTTTAGAGCATAAAAATTCTGAGCATGGATTTAGCACATGGTGCATATTGAAAAACATTTTCGTGGCCTCACTGCTTTGTATTTTTGTGCTTCTGCAGAATGTCCGCAGGAAGCCGGATCTCGCAGTGCACCACAACAGTCTTTTGGTAGACAAATATGTGATCAGTGGCCAAGAGACACCACAACTTACCCAGAAAGTGAGCCTGCACAATCTGTCGCAGGTTATTCATTCGACAGTGCAGCAAGCGATGAAGTTCAACACCCAGGAAGTGCTTCCCCCACAATGCTAACGCAAGGAGCCGAAGAAAGTTTGCATTCAAGTTCCTCTACTAAGGTACATCATAAGTGCGGACACTGTGACTTTTCATCTTACTATTTTAGTCGTTTTGCATCTCACATGAAACTTGTTCATCCGTGTGTTAAAAAGTACACCTGTGCCATTTGCAAGGTCACTTTAGCGGCTGTTACTCGTTATAAACAGCATTTTGAGGAGTTTCACAGATTGATTGTGGCTGATGTAGAGCAGCATGTGCCAAGTAGCGATAGCGATATAGTCCACCACGGAGTGAGCATTGAAACTGAGGTGTCCTCAGAATTTGAACCGTCTATGCTCAGTGATGAGGCAAGGCTCTCCGATCTGTGTAGGCTTTTGGAGGGTGAGCACAGATGTGCAAAAACAGCTGTTAGTGCTGTTGTCAAGAACATTTCTGAAATGTTCCATGCCAAGGGCCTTCAGCTAGATGCATCAGGTTTGCTAACTGACAAGGCGAGAAAACATCAGTATGAATGTAATAACATATATGTTAAACCTTGCAAAAAAGCACTTCCAAATGGTTCTCATGGTTATTATGTATCGCTAAGGTCACTCTTAGCAAATTTGTACCAACATACAGAAACAAGTAGCTATCTTCAGCGAAGGTTTGTTCTCTCTGAAGATGGTTTCCTGAGGGACCTGTGCGATGGTTTGAGGTTCAGGCACCATGCCATGATGAATAACCAGAACAGAGGCCTTGGTATGCTTCTGTACTGTGACGATGTAGAAATTGCCAACCCTTTGGGCATGAAACGAGGCATGCGTGGAAAACTCACACTGTTTTATGTAATATTTGCCAACTTTCCGCCACCCACCAGGTCTCAGCTTAACTCAATTTTTTTCCTTGCTGTTGGTTATGCGAATGACCTGAAAACACCAGATGCTAAAGCAGAACTGCTTGAAGATTTTATTCAGACCGTGAATGAACTGTCAGACCAAGGAATCTCATTCAAAGTTGGGGAAAGAGAAATCAAGACCTATGACTGTCTGCTTGCATTTCTCGGTGATAGCTTAGCAGCGCATAACATTGCTGGCTTCAAGGAATCGTTTTCGCCAAGTGTTCGTTATGCGTGCCGCCGCTGCAATGCACCCACGAGTGATTTCCCTAAGATTTTGTTGCACTCTGACTGCCCTTTGAGAAGTGACAGTGAAATTCAAGATAAAGTTGAACTGCTCAAGAAAACTAGGAATTTGGCTGAGCAGAAGGAAATATCGGCAGCTTCAGGCATCAAAGGACCCTCAGTGCTTCGCCTAATCACAGGGTTCTCACTGACTGAGGATATACTCTTTGACCCTATGCATATATTGTTAGAAGGTGTACTGCCTAAAGAAGTTTCCTTGTTTCTCCGTCACCAAGTGCACAGCCGTCGGGTATTTAGTAGAAAACAACTGAATGAAGCATTAAGAAAGTTCACTTTTCATTCATCTGTAAATTCAGGAGAGCACCCACGTCTGTTCTATGCTTCACTGTCATTGGTGTCTTCAGCAAGTGCAACGGCAGTTTTTGTTCTCCACCTCCCGCTTATTCTGAATAGCATTGTCCCTGTCAACCTGCTGGATCAATCCTACAATTGTCTGATAATGGCTGCCCAGATAACACAGCTTGTACTTTCTCCAATATTGAGTGTTGAGGCTCTAGGTGATTTGGAATCCTTGATTGTGCAGCACCAAAGGTTGTACTTAGCTTGCTATGGGGAACAAGCATTCACACCAAAAATGCACATGTTAGTTCACATAGTGGAGCAAATAAAGCAGCATGGGCCGGGTCACCATCATTGGACCATGAGATGCGAAGGAAAAAATGCACTGCCTAAGTCAAAAAAGTTTTTTAATTTCAAGAATGTCCCATATTCTATCAGTGAATTCTATCAAATAAAACTGTCACATTCTATGTGGCATGGAGATGGCTCAGCAAAGGATGGTTTTCTGGGTCATGATAATGAACACACCTCGGGTGCACCGTATCCCTTAACACGTCAATTCATTCCGGCAGGTGCACCAGCAACAGCACTTGATTCAATTGGCTGCTCATTGAAAGCAGTTACGATTGAGAATGTTTTTATCAAACCTAATGACGTATTAATGGCACATACTGTGTCGGGAGACACTGGCTTCTTGAAGATTGCTTCTATTGTTCGTCATCTTAAGAAGCTTTTTTTTGTTTGCAACCTAATGGTAGTTCAGTGCCATGATGCCCGTTTAAACTGCTTTATTTTGAAGGAAACAAGCCATGAAACCGTAGTAACAGAAGAAAAATTGTTGCTGGCGTGCCCTGTGTACACATACAAATGTGAAGGTGGCCTTTACTGCCTATGTAAATATTACACAGAACTTCCGTAGGTGTTTAATGTATTTGCTGGTTTGTATTTATTTGAAAGTCATAGCATAGCATTCTTACTAGGTAAAAGTGAAAATTGTCATTGCATTGACTGTGACCAATACTGCAGACAGTGCTGTGTGTTTTTGAACAATGTTCTTTAAGAAGTGCGTCAATTCAACAGTCTACAAGAGATGCTTCGTTACACAAGTGTCAGACCTCTACTGGAGTTTGCTTGTATAGTGTGGGACTTCTCGGTATGACAATTTACTTGCTAGGTTTGTACCTGTTGAAAATAGTTGCCAGTTTGGTTACAAATGACTCTCCTGCAGTTACGTATCAATAAAAACTTCACTACGCTGAACCTCTTTGATTGAGAAGCGTTTCAGGAAAAATTGCTTCTTGTGCAGGATATATTTTGGAAAAATATGCAAACAAAGAATTCTGCCTTCTTCCGCCACATTTGTGTAATGTCATGACCATGCCTGCAAGGTCCATGCGATGCAATGCAGTATCAAGGCATTTAAATAGTACTCATTTTTTCAGCCTGTTATCTCTGTATAAGCAAGCTGCTTCGAACGAAATAAATAGAAATGAACACTGACAAGAGAAATGGAAATTTCATTGTCAAGTGCATTTGACAAAGTTCAAGCAGCAGGTGCCTATGGTGCAAATAATGAAATTATTACACACATTCTCATGCAGAAATCACAATCAAAATCCGTTCGGCACTGGAACAAAACATGTCTGCCGAAATTTTCTGCATACCTGCGGCCCCTGCTTGAAGGTGAAAATATGCAGTCGAAGACACGACAACGCATGACAGCACAAATGAGGGACGACGTCATTGCCTTTATAGAGTGAGTAAACATCAACCCCAGAACTTGGGTACCAGTTCTGTATATCAAATAGTCCATTTGATTTTTTAATGTGTAGTGGATGTAGATCAGTGCGAAGCCCTAGGTAGCAGTAAAGAAGGCAGGTGCGCAGCCATATAAATGGATTGGTCAGGGTATGGCATATATTTAAATATATATATCTGTGTTGATTATGGAAAGAACGACTGGTACCTGAATGGACATGAAGGGCACATATTGTCAGGCTAAAATGACAAAAGAATGCTTAGAATGCCTAAGACTTGAATAGTGTTGACAGCACAGCTTTAGCAAGTGAGAAATTTCGGTAAATGTCAGATTATTTCAAACTTTACTGGGGCATTGCGACACTAGCCAGAGGTCAATTCCCTCATTACAATTCTGTCAGTAGAATTTAACCAAACATAGGAAGGTTGCCTTGCATTATAAGATAGGAAAATATGTTGCTTTACTGCTACTTTATTCTTCGTAAAGAGTTTTGGTGTTGCACTCCATGTCAAAACTAGTGATCAAAACTGTATTTGTCATTGATGTCAAGCTGTAGCATTTTTATGGTGTTCTGTATAGTAGCGCATCGGTTTTTCTACCTCGTGAATTAACTGCAAACCACAGAAAATTGAACATCCATGTGTTGTTGCACGGTACCGCTACAGTTTATGACACAGTTTACACTATCTTCAGGTTTGGGTGTGTCCGCGTGGGCCTTGCTGACGTACACAATGCCAGTAGGGCACACTTTCAGGATCATGTCCCATTATTGTAAGATTAAAAAAGGGTTAAATTCAATCCATAATTGTGAGCGAATGTTTATAGGCATTATCAATAAGACCGTCATGTCACGACTATAGCACTGGCCCTTGGGTGCTGTTTCACTCGCTCAGACTGCCAGCTTCTTGGCGAGAACAAATGGCCTGGAATTTTTTTCTGCACCACTTAAGAGGCGGCATGCTCGAAAGTATGGTTTTGATATGTCATGGCCCCTTGTTCATGGTGAGCCATTTGTGTTTTGCTAATATAATACAGCCTCATTTTTGTGCTTTCCCTGGAATTAGGTCTGGGAATAGAACGAACACTTCAAGGTTTCAGAAATATTTTGATAACCCAGCTTGATCTATTATTTGTCTTTGCTATACCGTTCAAAACTGCATGGGGAGGTAAAATTCGTAAGTGGCGGGGAGCGAGCCAAAGTGAACTAAGTTTACAAGTGAGTCTTTATACTGTTGACACCATGCCGAAGCAGCAGAAAGTTGTTAGAGTGCCTTTGTTCTAGCTTAAATGTGTGGTAGTCGGAAATTCATACATTAAATGGCTTATGCAGTATCTGTACCATATTGCACTTATTTCAGCGAGAACCACTTAATTGAAAGCAACAACACTGCAATCCAAAGGTGGGAGTATCGAGCATTTTGTGAGGCACTTAATGAAGCATATCCAAATATGCAATGGGAAACGGAACGAGCCAGGAAGGTTCAGAAACTTGACTGTGAACTTGGCTGGGTGAGTAGCAGTCGATCCAAAAAATGGGTCAAAAACAAATTCAATGCAACTGTGGGTAAGTGACAGAATGCTTCCACAATCAGGGATAATTCTGCCTAGGGGAGTTTCTACCTCATGGTAAGCCACCCTGCTGATGCTGGCTTCTCTTATTTTTAAAGAGCACTTTCATGCGGTCAGTAAGCACAACGAGAAAGACGAGGAAGCTACGGATGAAAAAACGACAAGAGTTGTCTTCAGTGAGTGCGGACAATGGTCCTGACAGGCCTGCAATATCAAGTGCTGATGCAGAGTGCGAGCTCAAGGTAAGGATTACCTTGTAGCGTAGACTAGCCAGATTTGCTTTACAGTCACAGGATGCAGTTTATTACCAGCTCTTAACCTCGTCATAGTAGTTGAGATTGGTAAAGATTTATTCAATGAATGCTTAGTGTGCAATATAGTGTAAAAATGTCGCTTACTTTCAGACAATCAGGGACGCCATTTCACACCCAGCAAATTTGGATGTCAGCAGAATAAAAGTCTTGCTGGAGGCAACGCTGGAAGCTCGGCGGAAAAGCCCGGAGAATGAACTTCCTGTGTACTTTCTAAACCCAGACGTGGTACGACCACCTTTAAATTCTTTATTTTCCATTTCTCACAAATGTTATGACAGTTTTCGCTTTTTGTAGAAATGGTGGTGATGTTGGATCCCAAAGTAGATACACCAGATGAGACTAGAGTGGTGCATGTAGTGCACACATTAGGTGTCTTGTCCACCATGTCTTCTAGTTGATTTGGTAAAGTTTTTTACAGTTGGAAAAAATAGTACTATGAACATTGCTACACGGCAGGAACTTTTCTTTAATGTGGACATTTCTGCCCGAAGGTGCAAGCATTGTGGAATTGCAGTTTTTGTGTTCTGAAATGTGATTTATGTTTTATATACAAAACTAGTGCTGTGTTAGCTTTCTGTGACACCATCTTTTTGAAACCTGAGAACACCACAATTGAAATGTGTAGTTCCAGAGATTGAGCCTTGTCACTGTGCCTAGCCTCCTAGGTATACTGAGCACTTTGTGTACATTTTTGCAGCTTGCACTTGAGGCCGAACTGAGATTTGAAGCTTCGTTTGAAGACATGCTAGCCAAGCTTCAACATGTTCGAAACAAGCTGGGTCGAACAAGCTTCATCGAGATTGACGAGTACCTTCGGCCAAAAAAAGCTGAATTTTCCCTGATCTCATTGGTAAGCATTCTTTATGCTCAACGTGCTAACACGCCTTCACTCACGTGCTAGTCCATACTTTAGCACATTTGTAAAAATCAGTCATTGATCTAGTCACATTTATGCTTTGGCAAAAAAAATACTTTTTAACTTAGATGCCATTTTATTTAGTTTTGCTGAAGCTGTAGATACCCATTGAAGGAATTGAGTAGCTACCAGTTCTGGCAAATGCTAGAGGGCATTTTGCTGCAGTGCAATGAACCAAAGTTTCTTTTCAAGGAGACACATGAACGAGGTGTGCCTATTCCTGGCCCTTGTATCGTCGCCCAAGATGGACACAAAGTCGTCTGTAAGGGCCACACCATTGATCTGGCTGCGGGATCATCATTGGAGCATGCTCTAATCATTTGCGTAACACTTTATTTTATCTTGGATATCACGTACCCAAATGCATTTGGTCAAACTTTGGGTTTGGTCCAGACAGCATTAGCTAAGAGGGAGCCTTTTCCACGCTGCTTGATGTCACACAAACTTACGCTGTGTTTAAAACAGTTGAAACATCCTGCAAGAACTCGTTAGCTGACGAGATGCTGTATGTAAGATCTTTTTTCTTTGAGCACAAACAATGCAAAGAGGTAGCAGTGACTCACACAAACCTACAAACTCTAAAGGACAGCTTTTGGGTTTGGTAGTTCTAAAAGCGCATTGCTTAAAGTTGTGGTCAGTCATAACAGCTTTGCATTAAGCATGTGCACGCATTGTCACCACATTTATGGCAACTGTTTATTGGTCTATTTTCTTGTTTGACTTTGTGCGACAAATCATAGGAGATTTTTTGCAAGTGTATGCGGCATACTCAAAGCGATACTGTTGCACTTTGTAGAAAAATGCGTGTTGCCACAGGGAGGCATAACAACACTTATGAGGTTCGCATTAAATACATTACTCTTTCTAGATTAAAAAAGAAAATAGCTGTCATATCAGCAAATTTGCAGTAAGTGTCATTTTCTAAGCTCGTAGCTAAACATTGATATTCGTAGTTATTTGTTGTGCGTATGTTGTAATGGCAAAATTGCAGCCATCCACCAATTATAACTTTTCCACTTATTGGGAATTGCCAAACCCGCTGTTTTCAAATATTGGTCCTGAACATTCGAGCCCAAATTTTGGCCAAAAACACATTCGTTGGGTGAACTAGAATAACCAAGTCTTGTGTCACAGTTCCTGGAAAGTCTGATTATAAAGACTTAATATTGTGCCTACAAGAAATTGCGTTAAGCTGCAGTTTTTAATTAGTGTATATGTGCTACAAATATATATGAACAAGGCAATTTGTGAATGGAGCTCATTATTAAGATGTCAGGAAAACTGACATTACTGAAATGCCATTTCTTATGACAAATTTTTTAAACTAAGAAAGCCTGTTTTTAATTTCAAACCTTTTTGATATGACATCCTGCATAAAAATTAAGCATTGTCAAATGCTACATGAGGCTAGTAGGCAGTTTCTTGTTTTTTTGAGCAAGGTCTGCACCTGCCCTTCAGTTTACAAGTTGTGAATGACTTGCAAGTTGTCTTATCTGTAGTCAGAGAAATGCTTTTTGGAGGAAAAGTGTGTCCTCATATACAGGGCTTGCAACATGAAAGTAGTATTTTGTGACTGCTGAAAGTTAGTGTTTTTATCGGCTGTTTTGAATGTTTTCTTGCTGTATAACGGTTTTAGATGCAGAGGCAGCCCTTCCCTTCTAAGCATGTAAAGGTTAAAAAAGAATTTTGACCTTTTATATGAAGCATTCCCGTCAGCCTTCATTTTAGTGGCAACACATCTTGTTCTTGCCTCTTTGTAGCCTTCTGAATTACTCCTTGTTCTCTGTGGTCGATGCAGTGGAATAGCTGTTTAGTGCTTGTGCTTGCTTGGCTCTGGTGAGCGGTGTTATAGCAATTTAGGAAGCTACCTTGCTTGCTTCAGTGGTTTTAATAAAATTCATGATACAGCAGGAAATGCTGAGTAGCTGTGAATTGTAATCTGTTATAACTAATAGCTAATGCTGGAAGGTTGATGCCTGCCTGCACATTTAGTTTGAAGCAATGTCTGTACCTGTTTTTAAGACTACAAGCTGCCTTATAGTTTCGTCTTATCTAGTCGGGCAGAAAAGTCCCATTGATGGCATGCAGTAGGCTTCATTGTTTGTTGCTGTGGAGTATGGGTCTCTTGATTGTTTAGTTTGGAATGATGTTGTTTTTGCATTGTTGCGGTTCTGAACGATTGTGTAAAAGTTTTTATGTAATAAAATATAAAATAGAGCATTTGTGTAATTATTACAGTAGTGTTTCGTACTACTGAATAAGTGTATTTCCATTTTAAAACAGCAGGACTCTGTTTTTGGCACCATTTTCCGGCAAGACTTCTAGCAGAATTCTTTACAGGGTTACTTCCTGCCATTTATTACTACATAGATGACCTGGATAGCTGAAATAGTGTTGCAGATATCATATATATGTGGTATTGTTCCAGTAAATATAGCAGTCAACTTATACAAAACGGCACTCCAGGAATAAATATGTGGAACATGGTTTTACTTATACCATTCTTCTCTGAAGAGGAACATTGTTCCACACATTAATGTGTGGAACATGGTTTCTCTTACATCATTGTAAACTTAAGAGCAACAATGTTCTTCATATTTAAAATTTATCCAGCTCCCATGTTACTCATATATAAGAGGAACTTTTTTGCAAAAAAGTTGCCCTTACTAAGAGGAACCTATGTGTAACCAGATTAAGAGTGTACTGAATGGAATACCTTTTCATAGTCCTTGAGAGCCATATAGATGTTGGTTCTACTCCGCATATTTTTCAGCTACCTGATTGATAACACATATTTGTTGCTAAAGACAAAAACTGAAGACGCAGAATTCATCCTTTGTATTCTAAGCTTTAGGGGAAAAAAATTAAACGCTACTGCAACAGTAAATTAAAGTATGCGTCACAAGAATCAATCATCATTATAATTTATTTTATTGAACCGTTTACGGCAGTTTAATCCTGTAATGTCTAAACACTTTTCCACATCGAGGAAAATTAGAGTAACCTGTTCACCTTTATTTCTGGCAACGGATAGTACAGTTATACGTACTAGAAACCAAAAGATGTTATTTGAGTTAGACCTAATTAGTGTTGTAATTTATTACCTGCTAATTGGGTTGCTGAACCATATCGACAACTACAAACTGAACAGCGCATAGAAAAACTGTATTATAGGCTATCCGTTAAGTTTTTTGTAGTTAAATCAGAGCTGTATGGTATCAAACTCAGTGTATAGCACATGTGATATGTTGAAAATTAGAGGCACGGTTACGAAGAAAAACCGTTGCATCAAAGCCAGCAACTTGCGTATAAAGTGTCATAGTCCGTTCCTGGTTGTCGTGCAAGACAATACTTTCATTCGTTCTTCGCTCAAACTTCTAATGGCTGGAACCATTTGCCCAGCTCCATAAACTCTATTACTGATGCGAATTAGTTTAAACGTGTGCTTGAAGTTTGTGTTCTTTCTGATATTTCTGTTTGGAGTGCCTAATCATACCGCTCTTATTTGTAACACACTACGGGCCTTATGGTATAAATAAATAAATAAATCACAAGAGGCAAAACAAGACTAATAATTGTTCGTATAAACGAAGAACGTTAAAGTTTATTAAGCCGCGATAGACTCTACATTCTTCAAGTAGCTTGCTGCGGCGAAAAAAGAAAAGCCGCGATGTGAAACTTTTGGTACCTCAAACGTAAACAAAGAAGAAATATTAGGAGACAGTAAAAGCCATTAGTTTAAGAGCGTAATGAGATTGTTTAGACGTCTAAAATGAAATGAAGAAGAAATAGTATAGAAAACTGTTCTGACTTAGCAGCTTAGATCAGACTCACTTCATTTAATAAATAACAGATGTTTGCATCAGCACGGAACGTCGTATTGTTGCTGCGGCTGATGTTTATTGGCTTCACCTTTGAAACGGGGCGGGAAAAATAGTACCACAGCCTGCTTGATTTAATAAGGTTTTACTTCATTACTGCTTTCTAGCCTTCTTCCCATCTGATCTTGATTTTAGGTTTCGCATTTATAACCTCTTCAACTATATGCTGTACCATTTGCAACACTTGCAATGACTCCGGTTTTATCAATCTCTTCCCTGGTTTTCTTCCACCAATACTCTTTTAATTGTCTCTTATTTATCTCGAAATCTGACAAGTTAACCAGTTAATCTTTCTATCTTCTTCGAATCCTAGTGCTTCCGGAAGGTGGACACTCCCTACGGGTCTCGTTGGATGAATATTTTGGCATTCCATTACGATGTGCCTAGTCGTTTTCATGCTTCTTTTTTAGCACACGCATGCTTCATCAAGAGACGCATATTTGCTTCGGTACGTTTTTGTATTCAAGCGGCCAGTTCAGGCCTCAAATAGCAAAGCGTTGTCCTTTTCCTTATCATACAGATTTTCGCTTTTCTTTATCGCCGTTCTTGTTAATATCCGTAGCCTTTTTTTGTTTCCTTATTTCGCATACAATTTTCTGTCTCTGTTTCTCTCATATTATTTTTTATGATTTCTGCTTAGTTTCCAACTAACTACTTAGTACTTAGTTGCTAACTTTTTTACCTCTCTCTTCATTCCGCACCTGCCCATGCTTTTAAGGTACAGATATTTGTGGACTTAAGCGGGCCATTTCTTTTCATCCGTATTCCATAGCTTTCTTCAAAACTGATCTTCCTTTGCGTTTCTCTGACTTCAAAGGAAGGCCAACCCATGTCACTTTGCACTGCCTCATCAGCGGTTTTGCCGTGGGAACCCCACAGCCAGTCGGCCCACCGCCGTCTGGTTAATCTCCAAGCCCGACAATATTTCTGATTTAAAGCACATAATAGCATTTGCGAACGTTAGTGTTGGCACCAATACATTTTTTCGAGTTTTTCACCCCACGTCGTACTTATTATAGCCCCAAAGTGCGTTATGTTTCATTTTTGCTGCATTCCACTTCCCTTTCATTTTTAGATTATCTTGGTGGACGCATGGATTGGCCTTTCCTTCGGTTATGTTAGCTCGAAGGCTCGGCTCGTCAAAGCACGTGAAGACATGCTTTGACTGTGAGAAGCTGCCTAGCCATATAAAGGCTGGACTGGTGCGATACCCGGTTTGACCTTTTGTACCAAGGCTTTTACAGTGCCGTAAATGTCTAAGGATTGGTCATGTACAGGGTTGCTGCAAACGTGTTGTGGTCTGTGCCAAATGTGGCAAAAATCACGACGTCACTTGGCAGCGGCAACGGCAGCGAAGTTCACGGGACTCAAACGCTGCACACCTTTTCATGCAGGGCTCCTGGAATCTTTCGTTCCAGCTTGGTGTGGCGGTTCCGATGCCCTGATATCAGTCAAGCAATCTTCATCTGCATCGAGCAAGGCCACTCTACGTCAGCCCTCGTGTGATTGTGACGCCGCCTGGATCATCGTCTCGCATTGTTTCAACCCTTCAACCTGGGTCTACAAATTGACCGAACAATGTCTCCGTCCTTCACTTGGCAGCAGCAACGGCAGCGAAGTTCAGGGGACTCAAACGCTGCACACCTTTTCACGCAGGTTTGTGCGCAATTCCTGTGTTTTTTATGGATTTTTGTCTTTTGCTGCTGCTGTTGCTGCTGCTGTTGCTGCCACTAGTGTGTTACTGCTTATTTCTGTTGTTGAAGCATGGCGAAAGGAATCAGAGCACTTTTCGATGAACTGAAGCGGGAAATTCGGGCTGAATTCAAAGACTTCAGCGACACAATCGAGCGGGACATTCGAAAAGAACTGAGCGAACTTAAGGCCTACTTGGTTTCCATAAATGCTGCTTGCGTAGAAATAAAGGCTGAGACCAAGGAACCTATAGAGCGTCAAATGCTAAACTAGAGGCACAGTGTGCTCGCCTTGTTCAACAGGTGAAAATCACGAGAGCAGAATGCTGCACCTTCAGCAATACTTCCAGAATGCAAATGTTGAGCTCAAAGGCATTCCGTACAACCCTTACAAAAATGACTTTAGACTGTCTATAGAAAGTCTATAGACTTTTCGTAGACGACCTTTCCTTTCTATAGATTTGGACTTTTGTTGATACAAAGTCTACAGACTGTCTATAGACGAAAGTCGATAAAGTTCCTATTTCTTTTTGTCTATTCCCAGTCTATAAACGGTCTATAGAAAAAAGTTGATAAGGTGTTTGTTTCCTTTTTGTCTACTTCCCGTCTATAGAATACCTACAGACGAAAGTCGACACAGTCTCTATCTATTTTTTTCCATACTTTGTCTATAGACTTTCTATAGATGAAAGTCGATAGGGTTTCTATTTCTTTTTGTCTACTCGCAGTCTATAGACGGTCTGTAGAAAAAAGTTGATAAGGTGTTTGTTTCCTTTTTGTCTACTTCCCCTCTATAGAATACCTACAGACGGAAGTCGACACAGTCTCTATCTATTTTTTCCATACTTTGTCTATAGACTTTCTATAGACAAAAGTCGATAGGGTTTCTATTTCTTTTTGTCTACTCGTAGTCTATAGACGGTCTATAGAAAAAAGTCGATAAGGTGTTTGTTTCTTTTTTGTCTACTTCCCCTCTATGGACTACCTATAGACGAAAGTCGATACAGTTTCTATCCATTTTGTCCATACTTTGCCTATAGACTTTCTATAGACGAAAGTCGATAAGGTTTCTATATTTGTTTTTGTCTACGCGCAGTCTATAGACGGTCTATAGGAAAAAGTCGATAATGTGTTTGTTTCTTTTTTGCCTACTTCCCCTCTATGGACTACCTATAGACGAAAGTGGATACAGTCTCTATCTATTTTTGTCCATACTTTGTTTATAGACTTTCTATAGACGAAAGTCGATAAGGTTTCTAGTTCTTTTTGTCTACTCGCTGCCTATAGAAAAAAATCGATAAGGTGTTTGTTCTTTTTGTCTATTTTGCCCTCTATGGACTACTTTTAGACGAAAGTCGATACAGTGTCTATTTATTTTTGTCCATATACTTTGTATATGGACTTTCTATAGACGAAAGTTGAAAAGATTTCAATTTCTTTTTATCTACTCGCAGTCTATAGACGGTGTATAGAAAAAATTCGATAAGGTGTTTGTTTCTTTTTTGTCTACTTCCCCTCTATGGACTACCTATAGACGAAAGTCGATACTGTTTCTATCCATTGTGTCCATACTTTGTCTATAGACTTTCTATAGACGAAAGTCGATAATGTTTCTATTTCTTTTTGTCTACTCGCAGTCTATAGACGGTCTATAGAAAAAAGTCGATAAGGTGTTTGTTTCTTTTTTGCCTACTTCCCCTCTATGTACTACCTATAGACGAAAGTGGATACAGTCTCTATCTATTTTTGTCCATACTTTGTTTATAGACTTTCTATAGACGAAAGTCGATAAGGTTTCTAGTTCTTTTTGCCTACTCGCTGTCTATAGAAAAAAATCGATAAGGTGTTTGTTCTTTTTGTCTATTTCCCCTCTATGGACTACTTTTAGACGAAAGTCGATACAGTGTCTATTTATTTTTGTCCATATACTTTGTATATAGACTTTCTATAGACGAAAGTTGATAAGATTTCAATTTCTTTTTATCTACTCGCAGTCTATAGACGGTGTATAGAAAAAATTCGATAAGGTGTTTGTTTCTTCTTTGTCTATTTCCCCTCTATATGGACTACCTGTAGACGAAAGCCGATACAGTTTCTATTTATTTTTGTCCATACTTTGTCTATAGACTCTCTATATTATGGACAATAGTCGACAAGGTTTCTATTTCTTTTTCTCTACTCCCGGTGTATTGAATGTCTATAGAAGAAAGTCGATAATATGTAATTCCGAGTTCCCATACCCCCCGCCCTCTGCGAACGCGATGATATGGCACTGGTTCATGCACGACGGCACCGCAACTCCGGCGCGGCGGACAAACCGTGCAGACTGCTAGTCTGCGTTCGGTGCAGCTGCCCCGAACGAGGATCGCGGCGGAGCAGACACCGTCCGAGTCACCAAGGTCTTCCAGGTACCCGAAGGCCCTAAACCTGGCTGCTTCCCGGACGTACACTTCGCGAAGACCAGGTGGTGAAGGTCAGATGGTGATGATGTGGCAAAGGTGGTGAATAGTGGCGAAAGCCGGCAGACCAGGTGGTGAATTCACCACCTGGTCTGCCTCTGAGTTGTCGTGGTCTTACATGTCTATAGATTTACAATAGACAAACATCGTTAATCTGGGCCCAACCCATGTACGATGTAACCAAGCGCAGGTACCGGTGGATAATACGTAGCTGCGTTTGATATAAGCCACTGAAGTTGTATACTGCTGAGATTGCTGTAGAGCCTATTTGTAGACATTAGTATACACATAGTGTATACCTCCGCAATTGTTGACCGCATGATATCATCTACGCAGCCGCTCTCGGCAATCCCAAGACAGTCTTCACAGTTGTCGCATCACTCTTGCAGCAGTAGAATAAAGAAAGCAAAACGCCGATCCAATTGTTATAATAGATGTTATGAACGCCAGCTTCAGCTACAAGTGGATTCCAACCAGGCATCAAGCTAACAGCAAATACACTCGTAATGTTTGTAGCTGACAACGCGGACTTTGTGAATGTGCGATGAACCGATGTCGCGCATGTGGGGTTCGCGTTGTGTGTCGTCCGATTCTCGGATACATTTCACATTGTCTTAATATCTCGGCTGCGTCACTAACATCGGGCGGTTTTTTGTTGACTGATATCCTGCACTATAAACCCATCAAAGTTTCTCATTCACTTAAAATAGGGGCCAAATTCTCTGAGCCCACCCAGTATTTCGCCGGTGGTATGCCTGCGCAGCCCCGCATATGAGTACCTCAATGCTGTACTGATTGCTTTGACCTATCATTGGAACAGAAAATTAGCACTAACATACGTGCGGGCATCACATTTGGCGGTACGCTGGAAGATATGCTACAAGTACGCTGTATTACTAATCGACGCTGGCAATAATGCGTCTGAAATGTCTGAAGGGCCCTGTAACGGCTTTTACAAACAGCGCATTCATGTTAGCGTTCCAGTCTCATACGATAGCCCACAGCGTTTGTCATACAACCTGCCAGCGCATTTCCTTCGTCCATGAAAAAAGATGAATAGTGGTGATAAAGACCGGGATAGTGGTGAAAAGAACGGGCGCGCATGGCGCGCAGAGAGAGAGAGAGAAAGAGGCAAAAAAAAAAAAGAATGAAGGAGGAAAAGGCGCTCACACTCCTCCGAGCGCGCACGCCCTCGCGCGCGGAGCCCCTGCGCATGCTCGGAGCTCTTGCGCATGCGCGGCGGTGCGCCGTCTCAACAAGTGCGCCAGGCACGTAAACGGTTGTACCGGTGTGCGGTGTCTGCCTGAACGTTGGTGTCTGTGTATGCGTGTCATCTTTGTGGCATCACACGTCAACTACACTGAACGGTAAGCTTTAGCAAAGATGTTTTGCGTCAATAGCTCATGATTATGTGAGCGCATTTGGTAACGCAAACCGGCTGCATGTAGCGCAGGCGACTCGGGTATAGTGTCGGTTTGTCGTTGACATGGTTTGATAACGCGCTCTTGTTCTCGCTTCTACTATAGGGAATGTTTTACGGCGAGCGATCGCTCGGGCTTGTTGAATTTAGCATTATAGTTTAGGTGCGTAAAGAAGGAAGTACACCATGTTTTAACTTGATACTGTATGTTGTGTATGTTGTGCATTGTGTATGTTGGGCAGCCAGTGTGGTAGATCTCATTTCGTGGCGCTTGATCCGGCCGCGATGAATGCTGCGCCGCATGTGTAGTGAAATTCTCGTGACACGCTTTACGTATATATCTCGAAATTGTGTTAGCATCAAGAATCTTCAGACAGACACGTATAGTTGAATAACTGCTAACGTACTCGAATGAAAGGCCGTGTTTGCGGGGCATGCATCAGCAGTGTGTGCGCTGCCGTTTTCGCGTTGTTTGGGAAGTCACCGCAAGCAAAACACGAGACTTGAAGAAATATCAAGCAAAAATCTCTAGATTCACCCAATCTATTTATATGCAACCACAAACGCTTTTGAAGCATGAAACCTGCGATAAGCTCAGTCACTTGCAGCTTCGCAACTTAGCCGAAAAAATTGGAGAACAATAAATTAGTCGCTCCGGGAAGCACCTTTACACGTTTCAAACTGAAGGCATTGCGTTTGACGGTAGTTGGAAGATTTGTTTTTTGTCTCTTTTTTTAAACAGTTTAGCAGCAGAAGTTATCTTTCGAGCTATATGAAAAGCGTTAAGCGCCTTTCGATGCTTCGGCGTTATGCAGTTTACGTGCTCTTAATCACTAGGCAGCTGCTGGCGCAGATTCGCATTGTGCCAGTCGTGCATGGTATGAAGCCCTTGTCGTGCGTAATAAGTGTTCCGGTTTTCATTACTGTTGCATGTAGTGCCGTCGTCTTGGACAGACTGCATACTATATGCGCTGTACAAAAGAAAAAAAGAGCCAGATTATCAATTTGGTGGTCTTTTCTTAGTAGATAACGCACAGATTATTCAAATAATTCAGTGGAGATTGCATTTGTTATACCCTTATCAACACACCTATGAGATTGTAACATGTTTTAGTTGGTAAGTAACCTGATCAGTACGCCCCCATTCATGTGCATTCTACTGAAAGTGTGGCAAATGTATTCATCTCGAAGTATGAGAAAAGAGACATTGCAGACTGTTCTAAGCGGAAATAAATTGCAAATGTTAACGTGATTGTTCAAAACTGCAGTCAGTATGCTGAGCATGTTCGTTCGGCACGGGCATATTGCATTAAGACCTGAAAAATGTGCACAGTCCAGCCGCGTATCTTTGTTTCAAGAATTATTATTATAGGAATCGTCTGGGATTCTCGCATTTCCTTTATTTTTATAAGTACACTGTGCGTCACATGAACCTGTCTTGAAACGAAACGTACCGTTGCTGGCACCGGCGACCGTTACGGTTGTCTAACTGCTTATAATACTGTAATATAATCAAACATCATAATGGTACTGATTAATATTGCCATGTAGTCTTCAGTCAGAGGTAAACAAAGTTAACTAGAAGCATAAGTGATGAGAGCAAGAGAGAGAGAGAGAGAAAGCAAGGACAGGAAAGGCAGGGAGGTCAACCAGAAGAGTATCCGGTTTGCTACCCTACACTGGGGGTGGGGGAAAGGAGAATAGAAAAAGGAGAAAGGGAGAGAGTGAGCACTGAGTACGTGTAGGCGGGACACTATGCACAGGGACACTATAAACGGTCTCTTAAACCGGTGTACCTCAAGTATTGCAGTAATGCACGATTCGCTTTTCGTGCCAGTGACGGGTGGGGCCAATTATATGGAAAACTACTATTGAACCGTAAAAATAACTCATTGTATAGTTTTCCCTCACATTGTTGCATTTGTTTTACGTGTGTCTCTGTGTCTTCCGTGCTGTACTCGTGTGGCCATCAATTACGAACTTGCCGAAGCCCTTGTCAGCTTTATTAAACAAGGGATTCAAGTCAGTTGCATCTAATACTACATGTCAAGTGACCGACGTGTTATTCGTTTTATCTAAATATTATGGACTGGCAGTACTTGGCAAGCATTAAACCACAATATTTTTTTATTGCACTTAAGCTGCAGGCGTCATAGATTGCCAGAAAATTTTCATGAAAACAGCCAGGGAAGGCTTGGAAAAAGATAGGGAAATTTTAAAATGGCCACATAGGTATGCTGTCTTGTTATATGTCATACAATGTTTCCAGAGAATCTCTGTGTTAAATATATTTTTAAAACCTTTCACTTCATAAAAATTGAGGGAAATTGGTTCCATTTATTGAAAAAAAAAAGGAAGTCAAGCATACTGACAAGGCATTTCTTACTCAATATGTTTTTTTTTGCGTTAACTAAACGTCCTGAACCTCGATAGCCTGGAAAAAATTTTCATCTTTCAAAGCACCTTAAATAATGTACTGTGATAGAATTCATTCGAACTATACTATCAGTTCTGTTGCCTAGGAGGTGCATATCTGTCGTGCCATGACACAAAGTGCTCGTGTGGTATTTCGGGTGCTCATATGGTATACCTAACTTGGAAACCTGTTAGCATGCCCAAGAGGCCTCATTACCTGTAAGAAATTAAGTGACCATATCAATTCAATCAACCCATGTGCCTTCTGTTGAAGTTATGGCCAGTGACCATTCATTTAAAAGTATGAGAAAGACATTTAAATGTGTATTAAGCAAAATAAATTACAATCTTAGGCATGATACTGTGAATATTCCAGTCACGTCTTCTGAAAATATCCCTCTGCACGGGCATACTTAACTACCAGCCAAAAAAATGTACAGACAGCCCAACTGGGTAACGCTTCAGCAATAAATATAGAGACCATTTGGGATAAGTACATTATTGCATCATATATGAACTTGTCATAAAAGGGAACATACTGTTGCTGGCACGAGCAGCAGTTGTGACTATTTAATTGTTCACCATACCATGCAATAAAACATTGTATAAAGCTACTGATTTCCATTGACAAGCAGCCCTTAGTCATAGTTAAACCGCATTAAGTATTGACTTAGATGGTTTGAGCAAATATATTAAGCTGCTTAATGAATACACACTTGTTATTTTTGCCTCATATTGCTGCATCTACTTATTTGCAACATACACCTGCAGCACCTTTGGGACTAATGACACAAAGGTGAAGGCCAGCCTGGCGACCATGCTTGCCAAGGAGTAGTGTAAATATTTAATCTGTTTCCATAATTAGCATAAGACATGAATTTATGGAATTCATATATTATATCGAGCAATAAAAACGGTTAATGCATTGCCGGTGCATTTGTTTTATTTTTTTGCACTGCATGATTCAACACTATATAAATTCTTTCTGTTTATGCAACGTATATGAAAGTACAGCTGGTTCAGGAGCATTATTAATCTGCTAACGGTAATGCATAAGTGCAGATGAAAAGGAACAGGTGCACATGCATAAATACATTCAAAACGGTTTGCTACCGCATGTAAAGAAAAATGTAAACTAACTTGTAGGTAGCCGCTATGCAGTTATGGCCTTATACACTCTTTGTAGACTTGTCTATAAAATGTCTGTGTCTATAGAGTGTCTGTAGATTAATGAAAATGCATGTTTGTTGACAAATGTCTGCAGAATGACATAGAAAAAAGTGTATCGGATTATAAAGTTCTGTTTTTGTAGACTGAAGTCTATAGAATGTCTATAGACTATCTATATACATTTGTCTATAGATATTCCATAGACTTCAGTCTACAAAAGTAGAACTGTATATATAGTTCTACTTTTGTAGACTGAAGTATGTAAAATGTATACAGACAAATGACATCTATAGACATTCTATAGACTTCAGTTTACAAAAGTAGAACTTTAAGCCTATACACTTGTCCATCGACATTCTGCAGACATGAATTTTAATTAATCCATAGACACTCTATAGACTCAGACTTTTTATAGACTAGTCCATAAAAAGTGTATGGCCATAAGTCTATTGACAGTCTATAGGCTCAGACTTCTTATAGACTAGTCTATAAAATGTGTATGGCCATAAGTCTATAGATAGTCTATAGACTCAGACTTTTTATAGACTAGTCTGTAAAAAGTATGGCCATAAGTCTATAGACTGTCTATATGTAGTGTATAGACAGTCTATAGACTCAGACTTTTTATAGACTAGTCTATAAAAAGTGTATGGCCAAAAGTCTATAGACGGTCTATAGGCAGTCTATAGACTCAGACGTTTTATAGACTAGTCTATAAAAAGTGTATGGCCATAAGTCTATAGACTGTCTATAGACAGTCTATAGACTCAGACTTCTTACAGACTAGTCTATAAGAAGTGTATGGCCATAAGTCTATAGACAGTCTATAGACAATCTGTAGACTCAGACTTTTTATAGACTAGTCTATAAAAAGTGTATGGCCATACGTCTATAGACAGTCTATAGACAATCTATAGACTCAGACTTTTTATAGACTAATCAATAAAACGTATGGCCATAAGTCTATAGACTGTCTATAGACAGTGTATAGACAGTCTATAGACTCAGACTTTATAGACTAGTCTAAAGAAATGTCTATAGACAGTCTATAGACTCAGACTTTTTATAGACTAGTCTATAAAAAGTGTATGGCCATAAGTCTATAGACTGTCTATAGACTAGTCTAAAGAAATGTTTATAGACAGTCTATAGACTTCATAGACAAATGTCTATAGACTGTCTATGGACTTTCTATAAAAATTTTTGTAAGGGAACGACACCGAAAACCTCGCTGAAGCAGTAATCAAAATCGGAGAAAAAGCAGGTGTTGTGCTTGTTGCGGCTGATATCGAGTCGGTGCACAGAGTACCGACTGCCAACGGCCCAACAAAAAAGAACGTGGTAGTTCTGTTTGTGCGGAGGCATAAACGGGATGGCTTTCTCGAGACAGCGCGTCCTGCTCGGCTCAAGTGTTCTGACCTAGGTTTGGACTCGCAGGCACCATTCTTTGTTGACGAACATCTGGGACCATACCTGAAACGTCTGCTAGGCCAGGCTACTGCACATAAGCGCGAGACCGGTTACAAATTCGTTTGGGTACAAAATGTCAAGATTTTCTCCCGGCGGTTGGGCAACGCTCCAAAAATAAAAATTTCGTGCAGTGAGGAGGTTGATACCATGCGCAACCCATTATGAAGGCTGCAAGATAAGACCACTGTTCTGCGCTTTGAAAGAACTGTTAGTGCTGGTACTGCGCCACATCTTATCAGGCCGGTCAAATGGGTAGAGGGGACACATAGCTGTTCACTTTCCGATAGTCCAGCGGGAGTGAACGCGATATGCGCATGCGTTGCTCGCCATACATTTGATCTCTTCGCAGAAGTTGCTGCCTACTTTTTTATTTCTGTATCTTCTAGGGTCTCACTTTCCAAGTACTTTTCTGTAGTTGGCCCGTTTTCTTTTGTCTGGATGCTTTGTATTTCTATTTGTATCGTGACATGCGACAGGAAAAATCGTGGTTTCATTTTCTGCGACTGCTGATGAAACTTGTTGGCAAAGCCATATCCTTCGTTTGTCTGTTCCCTACTTGGCAGTATACTGGTATTTATAAATACAGGTATTTATTGCAGTGTCATATTTACATAATCTTGCGTGTAAATCGAACTGTATATGCTTATGTGCTTAACCATACAAATCATCAATGAGTGTGTCCTGTATCAGTCCGACCACTCTGATGTCCGATATTCTGGAAAGATGTAAATCGCCTTTAAACTTTACGCATTTCAATATGCTATGAGCACGCCGAAAATATGACTTTTGTATGTTTTTAAACGAATTTGGGTTTTATTTCTCGCTTATAATGCTAACTGAGACATGGTACAATGATCATGGCCGTTTAATTGAATAGGAAATCGAGAAGGGGGGGGGGGAGCAATGTTTGCATGTTTGTAAAGTTGTGCATTAGCTACGTCTTCCTAGATGATCTTTCATGGTCCACAGCTGATCTTGAAATAATTTGTTTAAAATGCGACAAATTTCTGTTTGCTGTGAGGCATAGACCGCCTGATAGTAATTTGAGCGAGTTTTTCATGTGTCTAGATGATGTTTTTTCGTGTGTTAACGAAAATTAATACACTTTAATTTTAGGAGGTGACATAAACATCGATATGTTAAAATCTACTAAGCAAAGTGAATTATCTGCAATCCTCGACTGTCATTTTTTTGTCTAATGTAATAGCCGCCCCCACACGTATTACTGCAAACAGCGCAACACTTATGGACCTTTTCATTACCAACCTACCACTTGATGACCTATTTTCTGGTACCATTAATGTGACCCTTAGCGACCATTTGCCCATTTATTTAGTCACTGACACGTATCATACGGCAAAATACATCACTGCGAAAATAATATATCAGGACATCAACACGGTTGCACTGTCTCAGTTCCGAGATGAACTCGCCACGACTGGTTGGAACGAGGTTCTTGCGTACTCTTCGGCTGATACCGCTTATGAGCGTTTCATTTTTTTTTCCTCTCTCTAGAAACGCTATTTCCCTGGCAAAGAAATAACGAAGCTAAAACGTGCGCGTAAACCTTCGGTAACAATAAGTCACTTAAGAATGATACATACAAAAAACAGGCTGTACCATGTGTTATTGAAAAATCGTGATTTCGATGCACTGAAAATATTTAGGACTTACACAAACAGTCTTGCCAAAATATTAAGGCACGCCAAACGTAATAATTACTTACTATCTTCGACGGCATCATAGACACCAAACAAATGTGGAAAACCCTAAACACAATTATATTTTCACGCAAACAAGCGCCCCGCATCGACGAAATTAAAATTGACAAACGTATCTTTAACGAGAAAGCGGTGGCCAATAAATGACAAAATTATGACAAAATGACAAGAGAAAAGAGACAAATGAGCGCTAAAAATCTGGGAGCTAAAAATGTTTGTAATGATCACGTGCTTGCAAAACAGTGTTTCAAACAAAAACATTAATCAATACAAAGAGTTGCCGGGAAAGGAA
This sequence comes from Dermacentor andersoni, assembly GCF_023375885.2. Taxonomy (NCBI): domain Eukaryota; kingdom Metazoa; phylum Arthropoda; class Arachnida; order Ixodida; family Ixodidae; genus Dermacentor; species Dermacentor andersoni. Next base: position 136,702,724 of record NC_092814.1, read on the forward strand.
TGAAAAGTACAGTTTGCAGTAACATAAAAAGCGACCTATCACTCGCGCAAAATAACGTAAATAGCGCGAGTACATAAAACAAACAAAATTGAAACAACAACAACAATAACAAAAGAGACATGGCACATATGTGACACGTGTTATATGACATGACATATCTACAGATGAAAGACTCTGGAAGAAATTATTTTCACTAGACTATATAAATTTTTGGACATGCATTCTCCGATTACAGCAGCACAATATGATTTCAGGTCAGGTGTATCGACATAGACAGCACTTCTACATCAAAAAGAGGTCATACTCGGTAACATTGAAGTAAGAAGGCTCACACTAGGCGCATTCGTAGATTTTACAAAAGTGTTTGATAGGATTGATCACCAAACTTTGTTAGAAAAATTACCCTATTATGGCATCAGAGGCATTACACTTGACTTAATACGGAGCTATCTTAGCGATCGGTGCCATTGTGTGTCAATAAATAGGGAAATATCTATGCCTCAAAAAATCAAACGTGGCGTACCGCAGGGAAGTATATGAGGTCCTCTTTTATTTAACCTTTAAAATAATGATAGTGTAAATATAGATCGATCAATAAAATACATTATCTCATGCAGATGACACGAGCTCATTCTTTACAGGAACAAACGTAGATGAGTTGATTCAAGCAGCTAATGAAACTTTTGACAAATTATCCGAATGGTTTTGTCGTAATTCGTTACAAATCAACAGCTGTAAAACAAAGGCCGTTCTTTTCGCGCGAAAGCAACGGCTTACAAGTACTCGCATAAACTGCTACTAAATAATTTTGAAATTGAACTTTGAGAGGCTCTCAAAACTTTAGGTATTATCTTTCATCAAAATATGCTGTGGGATTCATATATTGAATAATTATGTATTAAGCTTAGAAAAACACTAGGTATGCTAAGGAGGTGTCAGTCGTTTATGCAGGTTCCCCAGAAACCTCATGTTCTTAATGCGCTTTTTAGTTCCCACCTACGCTACTGCCAGTTGGTATGGTCATCTGGAACTGAAACATCAAAAAAAAAAAAAAGTTATATACACTTCAAAACTGTGCATTGCGGCCTGTTGCAGATTTACGCTATAGAGATCATGCATTTCATTTATTTATGAAGTTTAAGGTTTAAAAGTCAGTGTTGTCTATGAACATGAATTGGTGTTGTCGTTAAAGTCTGAAATTCGCAGAAATAGCCTAAACTTAAGAGGTTTAGCGCATTTACACCCGAAAATTTCATTGCGTCCCACCCGAAATTCTGAACACTGGCACATCCCCCGAACACGAACGAATAACGGACTCCAAATTTTAAAATTCACCATTCCATACGTACTAAATATGTTCAAGCTTACAGAAGATCACTTACGTGTCCTTTCAGGAAGGGAGCTATTCAACATGTTCACATAATCCGCTACAAGCCTAGAAAAATTATATCGAAATAAAGCACTCCTTTCTGTTTACAGTATGTCTTATGGTTATGTTACCCTGCTGTAATTTTCCGGTCTTTGTCTTAGGTTTTAGTTTTTGTGCGTGAATGATTGATGTACTTGTAGTCACCCAAGGGCGAATATAATTATGTCTACTTGACAATTATCGTACAAGTTTTATTTATTTTGTTTATTTTCCTATCATATATATGTTAAGACTGTATGAAGTTTGCTATACTGTCGTTCTGCTGCCTTGTACGGATGGGAGGGGGAGCGCTAGTCAAGCTGCATCAGCGCAGCTTTTTTCCCACTTTCCAGGCCACAACTGTTCTGTGTAAAACACACTGTACTGTTGGTGGTGAAAATAAACTTCAACTTCAACGTAAATGTTTGCGACAGTCCCACATCTCCTTGCCCCATCTGCGAAGGTTAACACTTGACAACAGGCAGACTGTCTCACACTGAAGGAAAAAACTAAAAGCTCTGAAAAAGAAAGCTAAAAAGAAGGTATCATGAGAGAAGACACGTAGCCATAGCACCCGTCCAGCGCCTACAAATGCCACCACTGAGTATGTACCCACAGGTTCAAAGAATGGGCGCAGACATCGTGCAATGGAGGGAATTGGGGAGGCGGAACTTCTCCCTCTCAGCGACATCGTGGCCGGCGCTTCCATCGAAAGCATCAGAACCTGTCTCTACCGAGACCACGCTTCCGAAAGCGTCTGAACCAGCTTCTGCCAAGGCCCCGTCTACGGCAGAAAACACTATACATAGGGTACCCAAAACTATTTCAGTCAACGACGATACCCAGCTTATCAACCTTAAGATGCTTGTCCACATCATTAGGTCTCTAATTGCCGGTCGTCAGACACCAGCAGCATTAGCCGCAGAGCAACTTCCAGAGACTGCCGTCGCAGTTCTCGAGGGCCTTCACTAGAAACAATATGAACACTTGTCGAAAGCCTCGTCCATCTGTGCTGCAATGGAATGTCAGGTCCCTACGACCGCGGTATGCTGATCTAGTCCTCCGCCTCCTCGCAATGAATACCCCAGCAGATGTTATAGTGCTTCAAGAGACAAATGTAAGAAAAGAAGCATTCAGACTTCCAGGCTCCGTATGCGTCCACAGTAACACTCGATGCACATTGCCAGCAAGCGGTACTTTTCAGTGCACGAACGTCACGCATCCACGAAATGCTTCAAAAGCATCGCTATACGTACGAGCTGGCCTACATTTCGCAGTTATTGACACAGGTGACATCTGCGACGCCGATTTTGAATGTGCGGTTGTTGCTGTAAGTCTCAGAGATACAACGACGACTGTGGCAAGCAGAGATTATCGACCGACGCGGTCTTCAGATACCAGATTACTGGAGTGCTTAGTCTCTCGTTGCGGCCCATCATTTGTGGTGTGCGAAGACTTCAGTTCTTCCTATCCTCGCTGGTGTTCTCGCCCACAAGACAGTCGTAGCGTAGAGATCAATGAACTTATTGTTAGACATGATCTACAAACCTTCAATGACGGCTCACCTACATTTGTCTGGGAGAGGAAAGGAACAATCCACCATCGACCTTGCAATATCAACGAGAGATGTGTGCCTGGCGTGGTCATGTGAAGCTGACCAATGGGGCTCAGATCACCTACCAATTTGGTTGGTTCCAGAAAATACTCCTAGCCGCCAGACTGCAGCCTACGTTGTGACAAATTGGGACAAGTTCCATCAGCTGATTCCAAAGGCGCCATCACACAAGCTGTTCAAACTGGTGTCTACAGAAAGCTACGGTACGACTACAGCAGTGCGTAGATCAACCAAACCCTGATCTTAAGCTCTTGAGGCTACGCGCCTGTTGACGCTGTGCTTACAGGAGGGCGCCGCGCTCTAAACGAAGCTCTGATTGGACGGTATATCGCCGCCTAAATGCAGCTATACGGCGGCACACAAAAAAACTTTGTCGACAGAGCTGGACCACACTTTGTAGTTCGCTGCATACGGTAAGTGGTTTCTGCTTTGTGCATAACAACCGGCTGGTCACTGAATATTATTGCGGCAGCATTTGACGACCTTTTCATATCTGCTATGTGAGGAGACAACACAAACGGCGACCTTAATTCTCTGACAAGTCATGGTACCATAACCTCTTGCTATGGTCCTGCTTGCGAGATGGATTATCAGACTTTACTCTGGAGGAGTTACGCTTTGACCTTCGCCTTTTTAAACGCTGCACGGCCCCAGGCGAAGGCGGTGTCATGTAGCAAGTCTTACGAAACATCGATGATGCCTTTCATCAGCTTATCTTGGACGAATATAATGGAGTGTGGCGAACGAGTCTGATCCCCCAAAAATGGAAATCATCTGTGGTGATACCTGTTTTAAAGTCCGGGCGTCCTGCAAAACAGCTCAAGTCATACCGGCCAATATCACTAACATCTAATGTTATCAAGCTGATGGAACGAATGGTACTGTTTCATCTAGATAGCTGATTACAGGAACTGAATTTCTCTCCTGATGGCTGGAGCGGCTTTCGTATCCATCGTTCAGCCATCGACAGCATTGCAGACCTTGTGTCATCGCTTCAATCCCCTCGAGAAAATAAGCACTTTGCATATATACTATTCCTAGACATACAGCAAGTATTTGATCCGGTACGACATAGGGCGATTGTATTCGCACTTATGACTGCGGGAATTTCGGGTCGTTTACTTAGTTTTGTGGGTCATCTTCTGTCGGAGCAGAAAATGAAAGTAGGCGTTGAAGGAGCAAGAAGTGAATCTCGCACTGTAAAGTGTGGTGTCCCACAAGGTAGCGTCTTATCGCCGCTTCTCTTGAACAGCGTACTTGCTGGACTTTCATGCTGATTGCCTCAAGAATTTTACTTTCCAATAGGTATAGCAATCTACGCTGATGACATTGCACTATGGAACCGCGGTTCTTCGCACCACGGTCCACGTCTTCGTGGAATCTTGCAGAGAGCTCTGCATGTCACATCAAAGTACATGGATGAAGTTGGTCTGCAGATTTCCCCGCTAAGTCAGCCGCAATTGCCTATCATCCTAGACAACGCACTCGTCGAACCATGAGCCGGCTATACCTCGGAGATACACCGATATATTGGGTACAGCAATACCGCTACCTGGGCGCCATGATGGGCGATCGGTGATCGCCTATCATGGTGCCATGCCGTCACTTCTGTTCGGCGCAAATCGCAGTCCCTACTCAAATAAGTGACCGCCTTGACCGCTAGGAGCGATGGCTGTGACCACATGACAGCGGATATACCAATCATCTGTACTTTCTGGCTTCATGTATGCCTTGCCAGTGTTGAATGTGCCGCCTAGAGTAATGTCTCACTTGGAACGGGACCGTCGTGTTGCCCTCCGATTCACTCTTGGCTTACCTCGCGAGGCGCACTCTGTTCCATTACGAACTAAAGCACACCAGCTGGCCCTGAGGCTGCAAGCAGACTAGAGAGATTGATATTGTTGCGTGTGGAAAGACACAGACAGCAGAGGCTATTTACAGGCTATTTACACTGGAGCCAGGCAGCGAGGCCGACACTCGCTCGGGCCAAGCGCACCGACCAACTTCATCGTCGTTCTTGCGGCGGCTCGTTTCTTGAGCATCGCTCGATGATATCGTAATACTACCCTCCCCCCCCCCCCCCCCCCCCCCCCCCCCGGCGGCAAAAGCACCGTCTCGGTGCTGTTAAATATACAGGGCGCGTGGAGAGTTGTAGGGCTTGAGTCGGGCGACGTGGACAATGTCACTGGTTGCCCTAGCGGAGGACGTAGTGGGCGTGGCTAGAAGGATTTCATAGGTGACATCGGTCACTTTGCGAAGCACGTGATTTGGACCTGTGTAACAAGAAAGGAGTTTTTCACATAGGCCAACTTTACGCGAAGGTGGCCAAAGCAACACGAGACTGTCTGGCAGAAAATGGACATCACGGTGACGGAGGTCGTAGCGTTGCTTCTGCTTGTCTTGAGACACTTGTAGACGAGCGCGTGCAAGTTGGCGAGCGTGGTCAGCATGGGCGATTGCATCACGGGCATAATCGCTAGTTGAAGCTGTGGTGGACGGAAGCACAGTGTCCAGTGGTAGCGGTGGTTCGCGGCCATACAAGAGGTAAAACGGGGAAAAGCCAGCAGTTTCGAGACGGGAAGAGTTGTATGCAAAGGTAATGTAAGGCAGAGCCAGGTCCCAGTCACGGTGGTCGTCGGAAACGTATTTGGATAGCATGTCTGTAAGGGTGCGGTTCAAGCGCTCAGTGAGGCCGTTCGTTTGGGGATGGTAGGAGGTGGTAAATTTATGCCGTATTGAGCAGGCACGCATGATGTCGTCGATGACTTTGGCCAAAAACGTACGGCCACGGTCAGTTAGCAATTGACGCGGAGCACCATGCATCAAAATAAGATCATGTAGGAGGAAGTCCGCAACATCAGTTGCGCAACTGGTCAGAAGAGCACGGGTTACGGCGTAGCGGGTCGCGTAGTCCACCGCGACTGCAACCCACTTGTTCAGTGATGTAAATTCCAGAAATGGGCCGAGAAGGTCTAAGCAGACACGATGAAAGGGCTCGGCAGGAATGTCGAGCGGCTGCAGGTAACCAGCGGGGAGCTGGGAAGGCTTCTTGCGTCGTTGGCAAACTTCACAAGCGGCGACGTAATGTCGTACGGAAAGGGCAAGACCCGGCCAGAAAAAACGGCGACGTACACGGTCATAGGTTCGAGATACGCCGAGATGTCCTGCCGTTGGTGCGTCGTGGAGCTCTTCTATAACGGTGGAGCGAAGGTGTTTAGGTATTACAAGTAGGAACTCAGAGCCGTCCGGATGAAGGTTACGACGGTACAGAGTACCGTCGCGGAGGACGAAGAGGTGTAGAGTAGCATCGGCCAGAAAGGGCTCAAAACGGTCGATGAGTGCTCTGATGTAGGCGTCACGGCGTTGCTCGTCGGCGAAATGAAGCAAATGTGATACAGAGAATGCGCAAGAAGCACTGGCAATATTAGAGGAGTCAGAGTCGTCAACAGGGTAACTCGACAAGCTGTCAGCGTCTTGGTGCAGGCGGCCAGACTTGTACACCACGGAATATGAAAATTCTTGTAGCCTCAAAGCCCATCGACCAAGCCGGCCTGTAGGATCTTTTAGCGAAGAGAGCCAGCAGAGAGCATGATGGTCAGTGACTACGGAAAAAGGGCGACCGTAAAGGTAAGGATGGAACTTCGCAACCGCCCAGACTACAGCAAGGCATTCTCGTTCCGTAATAGAATAGTTGCGCTCCGATGGTGTGAGGAGGCGGCTCGCATAAGCAATAACGCGATCCTGGCCGCGCTGACGCTGGGCTAAGACGGCACCTACGCCATGACCGCTGGCATGTGTACGCAATCCTGTCGGGGCATCAGTGTCGAAGTGGGCGAGAATGGGTGGTGAGGAGAGAAGAGTAATGAGACGAGAGAAGGCGGCGGCTTCTGCAGTACTCCACGAGAATTGTACGCCTTTCTTCAAAAGATTAGTGAGGGGTCTAGCAATTGCCGCAAAATCTTGAATAAAACGACGAAAGTACGAGCATAGCCCTACAAAACTTCTAACGTCTGCGGCTGTGTTCGGAACCGGAAACTCTCTCACAGCGCGAGTTTTGTCGGGATCAGGCTGTACTCCGGAAGCGTCAACGAGATGGCCCAGAAGAGTAATTTGCCGGTGGCCAAAACGACATTTGGACACGTTAAGTTGCAGCTTCGCCTTTCGAAATACATCTAGTATAGTTGTGAGACGTTCAAGGTGAGTGTCGAACGTTGGCGAGAAGACGATGACGTCGTCGAGGTAGCAGAGGCATGTGGACCATTTGAAACCTTGGAGCAAGGAGTCCATCATGCGCTCGGAGGTGGCAGGGGCGTTGCATAATCCAAATGGCATTACTTTAAATTGGTATAGGCCATCAGGTGTGATGAAGGCGGTTTTTTCTCGGTCCATATCGTCAACGGCAATCTGCCAGTATCCCGAACGAAGATCAATAGACGAGAAATAGCTGGAACCGTGCAGGCAGTCAAGGGCGTCGTCTATACGTGGGAGCGGGTAGACGTCCTTCTTAGTAATGTTGTTCAGATGACGGTAGTCTACACAGAAGCGCCACTTGCCGTCCTTCTTCTTAACCAACACCACAGGTGACGCCCAGGGACTCGAAGAAGGCTCAATGATGTTTTTATCGAGCATTTTGTTGACTTCGTTGTGAATTACTCGGCGTTCCGACGCAGAAACTTGATATGGTCGTCGGTGAATAGGCGTAGCATCGCCAGTAGGAATCCGATGCTTGACCGCGAGCTTCTGGCTTAAAGGGCGATCGTCGATGTCGAAAATATCTCGGTAGGACGGTAATACTTGGCAAAGCTCTTCAGCCTGCGCCGAGGACAGGTCCGTCGCAACCATTTTCTTTATATTAGGATCGACACCCGAGGCTGGCTCGAGCGGCCTGCTAAGCTCGCGAGAACCATCGGTCGATAACGCTGCCACGCATTTGTCGCCGAGACAATCAACGGTGGCAAGGCAAATACCTTGAGGTAGAATTTGCTTTGCCAATCCAAAGTTACGGACAGGCATGCGAGTGCGGTTCCCATTAATATTAAGTATACTGTGAGGCACTGTAACGTCATACCTTATTGGAATGTGTGGAAAGACACAGACAGAAGAGGCTATTTGCAGGCTATTTACACTGGAGCCAGGCAGCCAGGCCGACACTCGCTCGCGCCAAGCCCACCGACCAACTTCATCGTCGTTCTCGCGGCGGCTCGTTTCTCTAGCATCGCTCGATGATATCGTAATACTATGACGTAGAGTGCCTGCATCAGGCATCAGATGGACACGCACATATTAACTGGCTGATTCAGCGACCGTTCTCTCGCATGGGGAACATGGCGGCATTGTTCGTTGCCATTGATGACAGTTCGGAAGATACTACCTCACTGACAACTTCAAAGCAACACAACAACAAATGCCCCTTCCCTATTCATGTTTCGATTACCGAGATACACAAAAAGTTTGACGAGCCTGTTTCGGCACTATTCCACTCGGCTTAGCTGCACTTATTTGAAAAATATGAAGACCACCTTAAAGTATTTATGAACGCATCGGTGAGCGGCGACGCTCAAGGTACTGCAGCAGCTTTCTTCTGCCCTGCGAGTGACATAAGAAGGGTGTTTCGAATACCTCATCCATCCTCATCAACAACTGCGGAGCTGGCAACGATTGATGCTGCTTTCAAGTACGTACAAGAATAAATTAGCACATCGAAGGTCGTCATCCTTACAGACTCCCATGTTGCCTTTAGTAGGCTGTTGAGAAAGGATGCCAATAGCCCAATTATACGCACTATAATAGAGTCCGCCGACAAAATTACTTCTCGTGGGGTGTCCCTCATTGTCCAGTGGATACCTTCGCACGTGGGTATTGCTGGAAATGAAAAGCTGATCGCCTCGCTTCAACTTGTGTTCACAACAGGAGTGACTGCCCAGAAATTTCTTGTATGATTGACAACGCCCGTGTGGTAATCCGCCGATACCTCCTAAAGCAGCATCCAGACCACCGTGTTGCAAACGGCTCGTTTCGACCCCATGTTCGCGGCCGTGGCTTGCCTCGTAGTGCCAGAGTACTGTTAGTGAAATTAAGTGTTGGCTCTGTGTTGGTGCGCGAACGCTTGTATGGTCAAGGACGTGTGGACAGTCCATCGTGTACGCCCTGTGGCTCCTGTGAGACACTTGACCACCTTACATTGGAGTGTCCCTATTCGTCACACAACGTGCACTGTAAATTAAGGACTATGGACTGACTGGACTCCAGTGTACGACCGTTGACGATTTCCCGTTTCCGAGAGGGAGTGCTGCTCAACGCGGCCAGGCCCATAGAGCCTTGCTAACTTTCATCCAGAAAATTGACTTGGCCTCCCATTTATAGAATTTTTTTTTCGTTTTCCTACTTTCGTTTCTCCATGTCTCTGTCATTTGTTTATATTGTATTTTATTTCATATTTCTTTGTTTCCTATCTTCTTCTCTTTTCATTCCCTCTTCACCAAAGATACGGCAGACGTTTTGCCCCTCTCTGTGGCAGTTCTCAGCTTGCTCCCTCCCTGTTTCCTTTGCGTGCTTGTGCGTTTCCATATCAAATAATAATAATAATAATAATATTAATAATAATAATAATAATAATAATAATAATAATAATAATAATAATCCTATGCATACAGCCAGCTATTTACATTGCTTAACAAAGCGTGACTTCCTGTTGATTTGAGCATGATGATGATTTATTGGTATCCCCCTTGAAATGGGCCGGTGCCAAATAGTCACGTAGCCTGCTTGATTTAATCACGTATGCTCTACATGCTTTTCATTCTAGAATTTTCGTATACATCTCTTAAATATTTTTTTCTCTTTCTCGAAACTTCTCTATCTCCCTTGTACCGCTACTTATGTCTGTAATGGATCCTGTAGTATCAATCTCTTCCCTGTTACCAATACTCTGTCTCTTCTTTATTCCGGCTGCTGAGTGGTTGATGCTTCCGTCCACTTTAAATCCAAGCGCTTCTGGAAGGTGTACGTTATCTGCGGGTCTCACTGGGTGAATCACTTCATATTACATTAGGATAAAAGCAACACCAGACAGAGAAATACACAGGACAATATTATTTGTACACTGTGTATTTCAACGTCTTGTATTGCCGTTATTTTTGCACTGGTTTTTGCACAAATATCAACTAACTCACCCACTTGAACACTTTATTGCAGTCCATTAGGACGTGCTGAACGGTCTCAGAATTTTTGCTGCAGCCTACACATGGCTCACCTCGTTGCGAATACTTGCTCCGGTGTGTTTTTTCCTTAGGCAAGCAGCTTGAGCCTCAAATAGCCAGTCACTGCCCTTTGTATTATCGTAGAGATATTCCCTTCTAATTTATTTCTTCCTGTTCTTCTTAATCTCCAGGGTGTTTTTGTTTCCATTGTTTGCAATCAATTGGCTGTTTCTGTTTCTTTCACTTCCTTTCTGATGACTTCTCGTCGTCTATTTACACTTTCAATTACCCTGTACTTGGTTGCCAACTTTCTCGTCCTCTTCCTCCATTCTGTGTCCATGTTTTTCACGTACAAATACTTGTGCACTTTGTCGTGATACGGGGGCCATGCCCACGGCGCTATCCCTCCGCGCACCGAACCCCACGGCTGGCGCACACCTGCCCATCAACCGTGCTCCGGTACAAGCTCGAGAAACAATAGACCACAACGTGCACCTGTACAGTATGAAAGCGTCTATTACGATTGCAATTACTAACAAGTCGAGCAGGCCAGCTAGCTATAGTCGATATCACTGAGGGTCCTATCAAAGAGAATAATACTCTGGTAAATACCAGGTGGGGATACGGGTGGCCGGGGCGAATGCCTCGGAAAAAAACACGGTTGACTAACTACGTGCGGGACAACGGGAGCGGCGGCGGAGACTCCCACACTGGCCGCTTGCTGGTCACCAAAGAGACTCGGGAGATGTCATAGGGATCTCACCTGGCACACCCGGCAGCACTGATAGCGCTTGCCATTCCTATGCACTGCGCGCGAAAGGAATGTTTCCCCTTTTGCCAACCTGCTTGGTGTATACGTGCGCCCGACGCGACGTTCGGCGCTTGTGTGACGGACATGCGACCCGAGCATTCCTGCAGCTTTAGCAGCCCATATATTTTGATCCATGCTATTGAGTCTTTCTTCGCAAATAATTGTGCTCTGCCATTCTATGACTTCATCGAGGCCCTGCATCGCCTGCCTTGTGGTTTTGCCGTGGACTCCCAAAGCCAACCCGCCTACCGATCTTTGGTTAACTTCCAACCCCGACAAGATATCCCATTTTAAGCACAGAATGGCATTTGCGAGCGTTAGCGCTGGCACCATTACTCCTTTCCAGATTCGACGCATCACCTCATTTTTATCGTGGCCCCAAAGTCCTCTGTTTCATTATTGCTTCATTCCGCTTTCCCTTTGAAGAAAGGTCGAAGGGCGCCGCCTGGTAGTTGAAAGAGCAATAACTATGTCTTCATTAATATTAAATTATGATGTTTGCGTACCAAAACCACTATCTCATTATGATCCAAAATCAAGAAAGTTGGCTGACAGATGGAGTAGCACACTGTGGTATGAAGGTTTTAAACAGAGAAAAGGTGCCTCAGAAAGGCTGGCCAACATTTTGATAGGAGGACCTATCTTCGTCAAAGGCAGCCTCGTCATCCTGGGCATGTTAGTTTTAAAGGGTTAGTAGAGTGACGTCACGTGCGGTTGTTGTCGATGGCGGCTGGTTGTAAAGGAAGAGACTTCAAAGAAAATGAGTGCTGTCGCCTGACGTCTGTAAGTTTGGTTCCTAAGATGAGGGGAATCCGAGTGGGAGAATGAGAAGGCGGGGAGAAAAAAAAAGAAAGCCGGAAAAAAAAGGAGACCAAAAGGGGAAAAGACAATAAAAGAAAAAGAAGACCATCGGAGGGTGTTGGGGAAGCGAGAGGTTAGGGAGCATTTAATTTGGCACGTGGCAAATTAGAATCTTTAAAAGCTGTAACTTAAATATGAATTTCTTATATCATCAACCAAGGCACAAAATACATGGTGCCACCAGCTAACCTTAAGTCCCCTTAACCTCACCTACTCCTCCATTTCCAGTTTTCCCTGCCTACTACTCAATTTAATACACTCTTTCATGTTTTTACGTTTATGTCAATTGCACGACCCCTTTTCCCATATACACCTGCCCCCGCCCACTTTTACTCATGTCACGCTCTTATTTGTTATTCCGCTTTTGGTCCCCCCCTTTTTTTGTTTGCTTGTCTGCTTTTCTATTTTATTTTTTTTTAAACACCCTCACCAACACATTCCAAGGTCCCTGATGCCAGGATACCTCTTTCGGCGGCTCAGTCACACAGGATATCGCCACTTCTGTATACCGCCGTAACGACGCCTACGTTGAGCTACATGAGGCTAACTTCCCTTGAAAGACCATGCCACTGCTTTCCAGCTACCCCACGCATTACACCCTACACTTCTTGTCGCCATCTTAACTGCTTCAAGATTACCCGACGGATTGCTGCTTTTGTCTCACTCAAGTCATTCTTTCAACTGATGTCTTTTGGGGTCTTTTTTGTTACTCGCACACTGACCGCCTGACCGGCTCTTCTAAAGTCACAAAAAACATGCCGCCAACGACATCCCTGAATGCCCCCTAAGCTCTTGCTTCCGCAACACCCTCCCATGCCCTTCTTTTTCTTTTCTTTTTCTTTTTCCCCTCTTGGTCTCCTTTTTTTCTGCTCTTCTTTTCTCCCCGCCTTCTCACTCTCTCGATCTTGTCCCCTTGTCACAGGAACCACGCTTACAGACGTCAGGCGACAACGCTCATTCTCTTTGAAGTCTCTCCCTTTACAACCAGCCGCTACCGACAACTGCACGTGGCGTCACTCCACTAACCCTCTAAAACTAACATGCCGGGGACGACGAGGCCGCCTTTGACCAAGATAGGTCGTCCTATCAAAACGTTGGCCAGCCTTTCTGAGGCACCTTATCCTTGTTTATATTGGATTATGAGGCACGCCATAGTGGGAGGCTCGGATTAATTTCGACGAAAAGATTTAAACATATGGGATTTTACGTGCAAAAACCACTTTCGAACTATGAGGCAGGCCATAGTGGTGGACTCCGAAAATTTCAGCCATGTGGGGTTCTTTAACGAGCACTTAAATCTAAGTACACGGGTATTTTTGCATTTCGCCCCCTTCGAAATGCCGCCGCGGTGGCCAGGATTCGATCCCGTGACTGGGTCTTCATGATTCTTCCAATTCCGAAGCACGGACTTACATGGAGGAGGCTGTAAAAGCAAATAATGTTATAAAAAGTGTCAATTAGCACGTACTTTTTCACAGAGTATGCTGCGATCACGGTGGCCCTGGTCGACGTTCACCTTGTTAAGAGAGGTGCGCACAAGCAGTCACACCGATAAAATAGAAATCGTTTCAGTACAACATGCGGGTTTTTACCGCCGCATGTAAAGCCGGTCCCACGTTGCCGTAAGTGGAGAGGGAACACCAACGTGCAATTGATCCCCCGTCTTACAACAGGCCCTTCGTTGAGCGCTTACCACTGTATCCTAAATTTACCTAAGCTAGTCAATTTGAGTCATTCAAACAACCTAGAAACGCAAGGGCTGTTTACCGCATTTAGCCCAGGACAAGACGCACTGCCTTTGTCATGTTCAGTGAGAGCGTGACGAAAACAAAAGGAGGTGTAGAAGTCAAGAGAGCCCCTCCTGTAGAATAGGCAGGCCTCGTGTCATAAATGCGCGACGTAGCACCCATTCCTCAAACGTATCACGCGTGTGCGTTTGTCTGTTTTCACTGCTGTCTCTCGGCGCAGCGAAGAAACTTCGCCCCAGCTCACATGACTGTCAGTTATGCCCACGTGATGTATTGCTGGCATGACAAAGGGGCGAATTCTTAATAGCAGCTTCTCAGCCACGTTATCTGTACATAAGGGAAGCAGCGCAACTCGGCCTGACATTTCTGTTTCTAAAAACGCAACTCTCAGCCCGCGTGCGAGTTTCCTCCAGCATCTGTTACGTATTCAAGCGTGCATGTGTTGGCCACCTGCCGCACTTTCGGGGGCCTTTTGTTGTCCCGCCGAGTCGTGCGCGTCGGCGACCACAAAGTGCCTCAGCCACGAGGGGCGCCTGGGTCGGCGGCGGAAGGGCCGCTTCCACCGGAGCGGGCTTCTGAAGCGTCGAGTGCCCTCCTCCTCGCTGCGGTTGTTAGACAGCAATTTCTCCTCAGCGAAGTGCCCGACGAGCCACCGGCACATCTCCGAAGCGTCAGGGGAGGGCGACTGCCGGACGCTTGACCGATATTTACTTCCTCCTCACTTGTGTCTCGCTTGTACTCGCCGCTTGTCTTTAGTTACCTAGGAGCTTCTCTCGCGATCACCTTGTTTGCTTACTTTGTATTTGCGCCACCCGCAGGTCTCCTGGCCCTTTGACCAAAAGCCCGCTACGCTCTCGGCTCCATTCTCATAGGCATTGCGTCCCCTTTGCCTCTTCTGCGCGTAGAGCAGCAGTCCCGATAGCCTCTTCCGACTATCGTCGGCCTCGCGCCTGGTATCTTTAAGGCTGATGACGCGGCTTGTTTCTCGGGTCTTCCTTGTTTTATCAATAGGCGTGAGCCCTGCTGCTCCATTCCTGCAATTTCGACCATTTTCCTCGTTGCGAAGGATGTGGCTTGCCGTGGTTTGCTTGCGGGTTCTTTACCATCTATTTTCTTTGTTCTTGCTGTAGTTTTCATGTGCAGCTGTTCATTTTGTTGACCTCGCGAACAAATGTCTTTCGATAGGACGGTGCTACAGAGTGAGCGGCAGTTGACCAGTCCAAAGTCACTTGCGGAACGAGGAAGCCGACTCGATACGCCAAATTTTCACCGATCAATCAGATTTCGCTTTTCACATTTTTGTACTTTTTTTTGTTTCCTTTCCCTAAACAACGCCATGTTGCAGGCTGGCCGTTATACTGCATCGTTTGATGTGCTCGCAGGCCACATACGTGTAAACCCGTCATGAGCTAAAATTTCAGAAGCGGTTTCAGCCGATTAGCCCTCTAAGAACCGTTATCATGGTGCATTTCTAAGGAAATGCTGTTTTATACTATACACTTGGAAGGGCGTTTAACAAGGAAGTGGTGACTACTTGTTTCTCTATAATTTAAACGGCTTTGTTGTGCAGAGATTGCTCGCGTTTCTGCGAACAACGCTGCAAGAAGGCAGCGTAGTCTGGAACCTTTCTGGATAACCACATGGAATTCACTAGCGTACACTGCGATTCGTTTAGGATTGAATGCTTGTTAATAAATGTGCATAATAGAGCGATTTCAGTGCTTATATTCACACTTGTAAAGAGCTTTTTTTTTCTTGTTTCCATGCCATATACCTTCGCGCTCCTTCGTATACCTTTTTATTTCTACCCTCTCCCTTTGTCAACCATCATAAAGAATAGTTTGGTCAGCTCCCACTTATCACAATAATATCATTGACGTCCTTTTTACGGGAACCGTACGCAACGCTATCGCGCCTTATGCGTCCTTTTTTTTCACTGAATCAGCTGCACAGCCCAGAAATATATGTCATTAAAGAAGTTGTAATCAAATATATGGTTGCGAAAAGGCTAAACATACTCTATACGCACATTATTTGAGTGGTATCTTCGCGCTGGGGGTTTGTATTAATATCACGCGCCACTAAATACGTGAAAGCCAGAGACATCATTGTGTTTAGACCGCAACATCGGCCGATATTCTTGGAAAGAGCGGGTAGCGTATAGTTCAAGCAAAACGTCTATCTGTCGTGAAACGTTATAAGTTCAGTCATTATTTACACAAAACAGGATTCGATTCCCACCGTTTCAGAATGATCCAACATGGTGGTTTAGCAGCTAGGGCGTGGCGTTGCTAAACACTAGGTCGCGGGATCAAATCCTGGCCACGGCGGCCGTATTTCAATCGGGGCGAAGGGCAAAAATGTCTGTGTGCAGTGCATTGGGTGCATGGTAAAGGAACCCTGGTGGTCAAAATTGATCCGGAGTCTGCAACTACGGTGTGCTTCTTAATCAGATCACGATTTTGGTACATAAAATCCTAGAATTTAATGAACATCTTCAGAAGGGTTATCTTTTCTGGTAAATAATTTTCTGTCAGAAAGTCTCGTGAGCGCTCACAAAAGACGCATGCGACCATGGCACTTGGGGCTAAAAAATCGGCATTATCTTAAATTCTGGTTAGGTGAGCAGTGATTTTTCTTTGTTTTAACTTGTATCTCATACGTATAGACCTTACCTGCTGGAGGCTCATATAACGCTAGAGGGCGTGTTGCTTGAAACTCATGAATCGATCGCGTACTAGACAGTCTCACACCATTTACATCTTGAAGGGGCCTAAACGCCCTATTTATTTTATGGTGTCACGCAAAGGAAATCGTGACACCATGAAAATACATTATTTAGCTGCACGCACTATGGCGCAATGCCAGCTTCTTTGTAGCTCCCTCCCGTTAAGCCACTTAACATGGTCAGCAGTGAGAGCTTACGAGCACACATCTGACTGTGTTTTTATGCAGTATTCAGGTAAACGTCCTTTGCCTGTGCAGAAAATGCTTCGACCCGGGTCGTGCCCAAGAAAATAGATTGTCTTTTAAAACTCCAAGGTATTTTCTCGGGGATAATGGCTTGGGGAATTCTTCGCGAACGGTAAGTTGTGTTCTTTCCATCTCTATGTCTCTTTCATTTTTTTCATGCGTACATTGTTTTTGTGCCCTTAAACCTATTTTTACTTCTGTTTTTCGTGACCCATGATTTTTTTTCAATAGTGCTTTTGTTTTTTGATGCGAGAGCATTACATGACACTTTTAGCGAAAAGGCCGCCGTCGGTAGCAGCGAAACACCATGTCCATTCCTATTGGCTGCGACACCACGTCACGTGTGTGCAGACGGAGCAGACTGGGTTAAAGGAGACACCTGCTGGCGCGCCACGTGTTGCGTGAGGGCCTCGCCGCGACGCCACGTCACCCTCGCTTCGGAAGCCTGTGTTATCCGCTCGTCCCTTGTTCGCTCAAACTCGAGCCCGCGTTCTAACTACGCCTTAGTAATCGCTGCGAGGAAATTGTCGTTTAAGAAAGAAGAATACATTCGAAAGGAAAAGATGTAGGCGGTAGGTGAGTTTCAAACCCACGGTCCCACGCTCAGAAGCCGAGTGGCTTACCCAATGTGCTAAGCTATCGCCTCCTATATTGCAGGCCTATGCACTCTGCTTTATGACATCACGCTGCTTGGACCGACATTTCCGTTTCCAAGCACGGCGTGACGAAAGCGGTGACATCAAAATCACCGCAGCTTGCTCGTAAGCGTCCCCATTAGATTATATCGTAGTCAGGAAAGGTAGCATGACGAAACAGATCGAAGTGCACCGGCATTGTGCTGTCTAGGAGGTGTTGGCCGAGCGTCCCAAAGCGCTTGTTTGCCAGCGAGGAGATCATAACACGAAGAACCGCTCAACGGCGTTCAAGTGGACATTAATGCTTTCGGATTCACGACTTATAGAAGTGCTCAAGTTTCCTCGGATTTTTTTAAAGCCTATTTTGTGCGTTTGTGGTTTTCCTGGCAGGGGGCTTCAGATAGTTGGCTTATTTAGGGGTCAAAGTTGCTAGTTTTTACCAGTTTAATAAGAAAGAAGTTGAAGAAACTTGGGGGGGGGGGGGCGGGGGCGGATGAAATATTACTAAGCCCTGCTATTACCGTCGCTCTGTGGCCGCAAATTTTACTGCATGTTCGTTGTTCCTTCTTTTGTTTTCAACGACGACAGGAAGCTTTTACAGGCGGAAGAACAATGTGTGCTCTCTTTGGACCCCCTCCCACCTTTTCTTATCGAACATTCCTCGTGTGGGAGCGACTGTGAAACTTGTCAAGTGCGACTTCCAAAGATAGCTCAGCGCGACTGGGGACGTAGCACGCGCTGAACGTATACGGCTTGATTTGGCTTCGACCGGCCTGCCGGCGTCACGCGTGTTACAGTGTATGGCAGCACCCTTCGTCAATAGCTGTCATCCTCTTTTATCCTGGTGGTCTAAATAGAATTGGCGATTGCTTCGGTGCATTCACAGTGGAGCACGACAAGCTGCCTGTTTCCTCGTAGCTACGTGTATGAAACACGGCTACTTGCTTCTGTGACTCGTTACCGGTGACGAGAAAATTCTCCTATTCCCACTCCGCGCTTCCATTGGTAAGCAGTAAGGAATGATGAGAAGAGCAGTGTGATTTACCATGCCTGTTTCATGCTTCCGAGTGTCTAATACAAAGTGACCGCTTGTGTCTGCAAGACATTATTTTTGCTGTCAACCGGAGTGGACCAAAATGTTGAAACTGCAAGTTATTTCAGGTTAATCAGACGCGGCTGTAACGACCTGCCCTGCGAACGCACGCTTTTTTCGCGAATGAGTGTCTGTTTGGCTCCGCAGTTTGTGAAATTATAGCTTTATACCAATCTTTGCAGTAAATTACACTGCATGGAATTTAGTTTTCATAGTAGGCAATGGTTCATAAGCCCAATTTCTAAATTGATGTAGCACAGTGGCACGCAACAATTTTTAGGGCGGGTTGCTAAATCCACAGGTTAGGATAAAACACGCGGTATGGTACATCAACGTCAAGATATGAAGCGATTTTCGATCCGATGTTTAGTTCACTTGAAGTGATGGACTATTCCAACGCGAGATAGATGAAAACGAATCGAGGTAAAGGTATGTGTGCTTAGTATGAGTAGATGACTTTGGCCTTACGGCACAGTAAGAAGCGCAGGCCTAGCAATAAACGAATAGAAAAGATTCGTTCAAATTTCAGTCGCGCAGTGGGTAGAAATGAACCGATTCAAATGCTGAGTATTTTTTGTATAGTTTGCGAATAATATACAGCCTTGTCACTATTAATAAAACTCGATTTCCACTTCGTGATATTCACAGCAATAGAAGGTCTCTGTCATTATGCTGCACATTATAAACCATCCCTTATACAAACCACAAAGATAGCATCAGCAATCAATAATCAGTTCGTTCGTTAACTCAGGGCTTTTTGGGACACACACGGTCGTGAATTATTATATAAGGTGTCACTCTTGTTGATTAATTAATACCAGTGTATACTTTCGCAATCAAGTACGAAATGCATGCCGTCTGCAGAGATAGCCGAGCCAAGAAAAGCATTTCCTCTGCAGTTTGAATGGTCGCGGCAGACGGCGCCCCTATTGTATCAAGTATGTTGCCTTGAAACGTATTCATATTTAATCTGATGAGACACAGATGTGCCATCTACCAATTGTGCCAAACAATACTCACTGCCGGAATGCCATGTCTAAACAACATTTTATTGCGACATTTTATTTTCTTACGGCTGGCGGTCTGAGTGACGCAGTGTTCTCTAATGCGCTATGTACACTGAGGATAGGATGAAATTTATCATACTTTAGAGTAAATTTCATGCTTGATCTTGGACAGCCGACAACGTGAAGTATTCGAAAACAATTCGAAAAATATTCCGATCTTCGAATAATGACTATGTGATTCGCGTACCTAATACAACAGCGTCTATTCGATTCCAGGGCCGGCTTGCACGAACATTTAATAACAAATATATAACTGTAGTAACTGTAACCGCAAGTGTAGGTATAACTACAGTGCCACCGGAACTGGTTGATGTAGTTGATGCATCAGTATAGACGTGTGTGCAGTCCCTGCATTTCTCGTACAAGAGAAGTAAACTAAGTTGCTTAGTGCTGATGACGGCAAGTCCGACTTTTTCTAAAATCCTGGGATTGTAAGGTTTACTTGAGTAGGGCTCACACACCATTGAGGAATCGAAGGTCTTGGCGCAGGTGCGTAATCTGACCTGAGAGAGGCACGGTGCACGAATACTATTGCACTGAACGTCGTGTGGGGCCTCTCTACTGGGAGACTAGCGAGGTGGTGGTAAGGGTTCCGAGCTAAGTGTCTTATGGGCACACGCATTGTTTCAATGGTAATGTGCGTTCTAATAGTGTAATATTGAGTGACTGCAACAACTTCAGTCATTGACGCACTCCGCGGTGGACCAAGGTATATCTTGAGGGCTTGGGCTTGGATGCTTTGGATTACACTCAGGTTAGTTCTGCAGGTGTTGCAGATGATCGGTAGACTGTGCCGCAGGAATCCAGTAAACAGGACCCTGTGTAGTTGTATCATAGATTGTATCGGAACTCCCCAGGTCTTTCCTGCTAGGAACTTAAACATATAGCAAATTGCTGTCTGGCGCTTTCTCACATAATTCACATGAGGGGTCCAGGAGAGATTGCTGTCAGTGACCACCTCCAAAAATTTGTGACTTGTGCTGTATGAGATCAGCTGTCCGTCGACGGATATCACGTACGGAGGCATTGGTTTCCTGGTAAATGCCACCCCTACACGCTTTTCACATGGTATATACACAGATTGTACGCCAAAGGAAGGCCAAACACCGATAGACAGAGAGTGGTCAGTCATCAGGGAAATGTGGGCTGGGAGATCGTTGTACTATTTGTCTGTGCAGCAGAAGGGCCGATAAAATATGGTTGTGTGAGATGTTTGAGGATAAACGGCATTTGGGTGGCTGCATTGTGCATATAGAAGCGGAGAAACATGATACATTGACCTCGTGCCACAAACGAGTCTGCGACACGCGATGCACTTTAGCTTCGCGGCAACCGTAGCTTACTTGGGTATGTGGGTAGTGGCACTTCTAATCTGCGCTCCGAAAGCGTGTAGTAATTGTTGAAATAACTCACTGTAACTTAAAAAAAAGTAATGGTTCACTATTTAATTGGACGCTACACCAGGATAACGGTATTGACGTGCCGTTACTCCCGTGTCCCCCGTGTTTTTCTTAAAGCGCATAAACACCAATAGTAGAACGTCTCGAACCTCGGAGCGGTCGCCAAGTTCTGCTCAAAGCCCATGTATGGGGACCAAGGCCATGTCGGCCAACGAGCAATGGCGTTTATTGCAATCCTAAATTTGCTACTGCGTGCTATTCAATATAAACAATCTGCGATAAAACTCATGACATGATTTTAAGCTTCAAAGCATTTTCAAATGGAGGACACGATGATTTCAGCCATTTGGCTTATTTCCAGCTTACCATTTTTTATGCGATCAAAATATTTCTGAATAGGGTAACTGAATATTTCTGAATAGTAGCATACTGTATCCTCCACTTTTAGTACTGTTCTTCGCTAAATATTGTTCAAAGTTTGCTAAAGATTCTGCTGTCACCGAGTACATAATTTCCTCAAGTGTAAGCTCCTCCAGATATACATACCGGAGGATGTGGTAAAAGGGCAGCACGGTTCATAGTCCTTTAAAAAGATGTCGTACAGGTGGCCATTTTACAATTTCAGAACAATCATATTCTTCATACAAAGTAGAAAGAGAGAGAGAGATAGACTTATTTAAAAAAATGCTAGTAACTTATGAAGCCCTTCATTCCGGACATTCGCAGGTCGCTTTCTTCGTTGCGGATTCGCTGTAAGCGTCCAGGCACCGTACTCCAGTAGCTTTGGTATACTAGGGCCACACCCTCAGCTGACGCGGGTTAACTAGGCCATTTCGCAGATGTAGTAGGTTGAGCTTGGTTTTGATGGGATATTAAGGTGGCCGGGGTTAGCAGTAATGTAGAATATGTGTTGTGTTAGTATACCCGTTGTCGGCTTTACGCTTTAGTGGGGGTTACTACACCTTGTGAGAAGACTGTTAAAGCGTTGTTGTGCTCTTTGCGCCTTGAATGAACGGCTTTAGTACTTCCTACTTTTATGTCTCTCTCTCCTCCTTCTCCTCCTCCCCCCCCCTTCTTTCCCACGACTTTTTTCTCCGACCTACGTGCAGAGTAGCACACCGGGGATCTGCTTCTGCCGGGGAACCTTCCTGCCTTTCCTCTATCTTTTTCACTCTCTTCTTTGGGGATACGTTGCGAGGGGCCCTATAACGTAAAACTATTCCAATATGTTTTTATTCCAATCTCCTGGCGTCAAATTTACGCAACCGCCGACGCAAGCATCGGGCGGTGACCCGCAGCGTTGCCTGAACAGCCCAATCAAACGCTCTCCTCGTTTATAGGAGTTCACATTTATCTGCTATCAAAAGGAATAACATTGCCTACATTAAGTGGTTTTTCTTATCTCATTGGCTGACAAGAGGCGAGGAACACGATCAAGTGGATAGGGATTGGATGGAGCCAAGCCGGCGCACTGAACAAAGGTTAACCGGCGAAGAGGGAGGTACCGGCGTCTGTGATTGGTCCACTTTCCCTCACTTAGCTTGCCGTGGCTTGTCTAAAATCGCGGCGGCGTGCAACAGACAGTTATAAATGCCGTCAGCACAGATCCTCAGCAAAGAAGGGATTGCAGAGCGATGTCGTATATGTGCCGAAAAGGCTCTATAACGTTATACGGCCATGCAAAAAGATTTCTTATGCGCAAATAAACACGTGCTCTCCGGCAGGTGCGAGTAGCCAGTTCATGGGTGATCGGTGGCAGCAATCTTCTATTTCTTTTGGAACTGGGCAGTCTCCGGCTATTACGAAAAAAATCTTGTTTTGTTCGGCATATTAATGCATCTTTAATGCGCACATGTCCCTTTAACGCAATCAGTTTTCGCGGTTTTGTGACGTCGCGTGACAGGCAGGTGAAGTCGATGCTGCCTGAAACATTTTGACAAATAGCAGAGGGTTAATGGCAAAAAGGCGTTGAATCAGAAATAACCATTTTTTTGTTCGGCTGAAGCATGCATAATAAGAGTGTACGCGTCATGTCAGAATGGAAGCTATCCAGGTTTTCGTGACGTGGCATGACAGACAGGCTAAGTGGGGGTGGTCCAAAAAAAAAAGATTTTAACCAATCATGGAGGTCTGATTGCAGAATTGGAACAGAAAAGTTTGGAATAGCTTTACGTTATAGCGCTCCAGTTCCCATACGGAATTGTTCCTGAATGGCGTTAATAAAGTATGCGTTTGCGCTTGCGTGATATAGCTGCATTGTTGCTGTCTGGTTATTTGCGTGGTGGTAGATGGGAACAGCCTTCCGTTCTCCTGAGATTATTTAATAATAAGTGGTTTTGGCTTCAGGAGTGCCCAGGGTGTCTACTTGTTCTATTCTCGATTGTTTTGCTTAATTCACGTTCTATAGTATTGAAGCCCAGACATGAGTAACACGTCACGCAGCTTTAGCACATCCTATTCTTGTAGTCCACGATTACGATCCGCTATAGGGGATGATTCTATTTATGCTTTTCATAATTTTAAATATTACCTGTGACAGATAGCATAATTCTATTTCTTGAGATGTAATGTTGAAAGAGGCGGACATTACTCGCGTGGGCAATTAAAAAACCTATATCACTAATTGGCAGAAATCGCTAATTAACTTTATGGATAATTACTTTACGGCACATATTGCAATTTACGAATTGTAACCGGCAAACATCCGAGGCATATCCCCTTAGAACGTATATTAAGGATGGCACGGGCTCCGAGATATGCACTGTCAAAGTATTTTTTAACAGAAATTTTTTTACCACAGCGTTATTTTATGCATTGAAACACAAAAGTAACTGGAACACCCACGTATTTCATCGCACACCTTTACAATAAATATCTCGAACCTGATGTCATCCTGAAAATTCCTAAGTGGATGCGCCTTGCAAACTTACCGGAGCCAATTTCTAAATTGCAATAAGTGCTTTAAGGTAAATCATTAAGAAGTTAATTAGTGAATCTTCGTTCATTAGTTGAATACGCTTTCGCATTTCTTGTGCAAGTAATGTATGCCTCATTGAATAATTGTATATATTTATTTATTTATTTTCAATCTGCTGCTCTCACTCGAGAGCGTGGCAGGCGGTTAATACAGGGTTACAAGACAAATGTTAAAGAAATACAGAAGAAAGGCAAACGTAATTAGTTATTCAGTGTGAAAGGAAGAAGATTATTTTAAGAATGAATATCAGCACGAATAACTGAAAAACAATGAAGTCAAACTTAATCATATACCTCGAGGCTTTGCAGAAATAGATGCATTAGTTAGTACAAGTAAATCATCACGTACACGAAGGACTAGAATTATGCTATCAGCCACCAGCGATATTTAAATATTCTGTAAAACTTACAAATTAGCGCCTGGTATAATGCATTGCCTCTGTAGGTATGACCCTCTGCGAAGATATGAGTATATGGAATCTCAGTTTTCCCACTCAAGAGGTGTACTCTCTTCCAAGGAAGAAGTGACAGGTATAGTAATAGATCTCTCAGCTGAAGCTTGTATGTGATAGTATAAAACCTACCAGGTATCACGTTACCAAACGCCTTTTTTCAGATACATGGCCATACTCACCTTAAGTTGTCCACTAGATTGCGTTTTGGTGTCTTCCTGTATTTTGAGTAGCACGTCTATTGTAGGCAGGTTATGTCGCCAGGCAGGCATGTTGAATGTTAAGTACTGCGTCTTTTTCAAGATGAGGGAATTATTTGCGAAGTATGACACGCTCAATCATAATTCCAGCACTGAGAGTCGAGAAGTTAAAGCAGACGAAAAAAAAGATGAAGGCTACTAGATGGAGAACTTAAACACTTTTGCATTTTTCTAGTTGTTATCTAGAAATTTAGGTATTGAGTGGGGCCTACACTGATAGGTTCAATTGCCACTACTACAATTATGCGTGAAGATGGAGCAAATACAGGAAAAGGATAGACACCGAATCATAGCCTTCCATTGCCAAGCACAGCGTAATTAGTAATATGTTGTCGGTAGTTTAGCACGTAATGAGCAATAAACTTAAAATCAGAGATTTCCAACTTTAAAAGCACAAAGCTTGTGCTACAACGCAAATATGAATAAAAGACGAGGCTTTTTAACAATGACAATGGTTGATGGAAGTTTAGGGCAAAATATCGACTCGGCAGCGGCCTATGCGCTTTGCGTAGCCAGCACACGAAGCAGTAACTTTGCAGAATCGATCAATTCAACAAAACGTGATGCGGAAAAATCAAAGCTTTGAACGCATTTTCCATGTTCTTTCAGTGCAGGAAAACCTTTGCTTTTCAGGGAGTCTTATCACACAGAGGCTACACAATGGTAAATACAGAAAATGTTTAAGTGAGGAGTAATAGTAAAGATTCTCAAACAATTATCCGCAATTGCCACCTGACAAAAAATGGCGTGTTTAAATATAAATGACGAATTCAATGACTTCCGAATAGCAGATGTGTGAGCCACGTCGGAATTCATCTTAATGATATGTATGGAAAACCCTAAGTGCGTCAAGGAAGTCAGCTTAATTATCTTGAACGAACAGTGTTGCTGCATTGGTTGCCACTTTCTAAGAAGCCTCGATGCAGATCGCATATGTACTCTAAAAGATCTTTGAAAATTCATTACGTTCCTCATTTACTGTGTCGTATTCTAAATGGTTGTTGCACCTTGGACATTTAGGAGAAGGTATGGGCTTGCAGGGGTTTGTGTTTTTAGTAATATTCTTTTTGTGCAGCTTCATGTAGCATTCATTTAGATGTTGCACATTCGCAGGAGATATTTTTCTGACTGGAAGTTGTAAAAAAGCAATTTGTCAGTTACCTGGAGCATGACGGTGAAAATAACATTCAGCAGGATAAAAAGCCGCAGAATGAAGAAGCACGAATATTTTGTTGTCTTTTGTTAACTTAAAATTTTAAAACCAGTCCAGCGGACAGGGCGTCAGTAGTTCAAAGGAGAACGCGTCGAAGAGGCTTCGCACTGGTACTTCATAGTGCTGGAGCGGATGTCATTAAAGATCGTGGGAGAAGGGAAAACTTGCTGCCATGGGCACTGTATACTGTTTCGCTCGAGGCAAGACGCCTGAATTTATTCTAGCAGAATGGGACCCACCCAACAACGGTGTTCTCTGGGGATGTCCCTCCCGAAAACTGAAGATCCCGAGTATTCCACAAGCCGAGTGCTTCGTATGTATTCCCTGATTCGGCAAGGACAGGCGCGGGCAGCATGGAAAGGAAGGCCGATGGCGAATCCGACAGCTTCAGGCAGCGTCGGGCCGCGCTACTCCGAGCACTTGAAGGACTCCTCCTCGCTCTTAATAAAATGGAACGAAAGTCCAGATTTGGAACCCTCAGTGGTTCTTTCCACTGTGCTGTGCTGAGCGTTGTCCTAAACCAGAATTGTGGCATAGCATCGAGAACATGGTCGATAGAAACGACGTGATGATGACGATAACAACGTTTTTACTAAGGAATAAAAACGTATGTCTCGTAATCCCAGTGCCAAAATTCTTAAATGAAACATACACCAACTAGCCGAACAACGAGTTTTACTAACCACCGAGCATGTATTCTGTAGCAAAGTGCTCATGGTTTGTACTTGATGCCTGATAGTGAAGCAATACCAAGGGGCTATATGAATCCACTGGGGAAAAAAATACAACGTACTGCATTTTCCCTTCGTTTCTGCAAGCCCTCCGTGACTTTTTTTGAAAACATTCTCACGTCTCCCGTGACGCCTCATTATCCCGTTGGCGCTTACATTACATCATGTGGCTTTTCTCTTTGCAGGCATAAGGTAGTACGTAATTTACGCCTAGCGTTCAGCCCATGGCAGTGTCTTTCTATGACCCTGCTCGACCTGTCCTGTCCAGGTGTAAAGAACTAATTGTTTTTCTAACTATATGCTTAAGAAAGAGGTGGATTATAGTTTCGTGATAAATTTTTCACGATAGTCGTGACATAATTTCGTGATAAGAGGCACCTGCCGTTTTTGCGCATATAGTCAGTGTTCGTAGTACAAGGTTACGACACTCACACCCTGTGTGGTGGAAAGAACAACACTTTATAAATTCTAACGCCAGTTATACAATAAATAATCTGCTGGGTAAAAATAATAGCCAATTTCAATACCACGCTCAAATAAGATTTCATTTTTTTTATAAATATTGTACACAGCACCAAAAGCAAAGAAGAAAAAGCGATTACAGGGTGGAAGTCTTAAGAAAGCTTAAGAAAATATTAAGTTACGCTTGATTGCAGAATCAGACTCTCCGAGCACCGAATAGTTCACATTAATCAAAGGTGGAGGCTTGTGGACGTTAGGTGCGCGGAAAACGCCGTAGGAGTGATCGGCACTTGTATACTGGAACTTTTAATTGAAACACTCACTTCTTGCCACATAACAGATCCCGATGACATCTGACCTTCTTCTTTAATCTTTAATTCGTAAAAAATATATAAATTGTGTTCACACATGATTGAATTTAACCTAGAAGCTTGTGAGAGCTTTCACCACAAAATAAACCGTAATATGCACTAGCAACACCAAATTCGTGATGGCCCCAACAGTCTTGTACCCGAAGTTGCGGTGTGAACATGAAAAGAGAAGTAAAGAGTTTGTGTCTCACTTCTTTCGTCAGTGAAAGTTGAAGGATGTTCTGTAAGTGTGATTCAATGTTCCTACGTTGTGTTCCTGTTGACGAGGAAGAGGAGGAAACCTCGGTCATCCACGCAGCGCTGCGATTCGATCCA
This sequence comes from Dermacentor andersoni, assembly GCF_023375885.2. NCBI lineage: Eukaryota > Metazoa > Arthropoda > Arachnida > Ixodida > Ixodidae > Dermacentor > Dermacentor andersoni. Next base: position 136,730,314 of record NC_092814.1, read on the forward strand.
ATGCTTCTAGATTAGTGTGTCAGTTACTGAAATTCCGTGTCCAGCGTGACCCCTCTCCCTGACCTCCCGCGCCTCCAGGCTAAGCATACACGCATACAACGTAGCCAGGCCATGCTCGATAGGGCCTCCGAGACCACGCGCGCGCACTTCCATCTTGGAGGGCGAGGCGCACGTGATCACTCATCGTCGTCCGCCATGTAGTTGCGTAGTTGCGAGTGCAACGTTTGACCAGCAAGTGCCGATGTAGGAGGCCACGCCACGCGGGACCCCTCTTCGTCTCTTCGTAGGCAAAGGTCACAGATTACAACGAGCAACGGGAAGAGTTCACTCCTTTGCGAGTTGCTAGAACGGAACTGGAAAAGATACAGTAATTCTATAGTGTTATTTTGAACAACGGAAGTCATCCCTACGGGCATGCTCCGTCACGCCCTTCGCGACGAAGTCTTGGCCATTGCGGATACAATACAGCGTGCTGGTGCGATACCTAGTAAGAGTTAGCATCTTTCGTATGCGCATATCAAACCCTGAGGCGCCTCAGGACCCACATCTCCGAAGGACGTCTTTCCACGTCGAGTGAACTCAGAGACGTGCGAACTGACACGCAGAACGTGCCTCTATAGTGCCACATTGTTCAGGCGTACCATTGCCCCGGTCACCAGACCTTTATAGGTTTCCTGTAAAGAAAAACAAACAAGCTTATAGTGCCTCACGTTACCCGCTTACACTATGCTCGTTCTCGTGTTGTCCTTTCTCGATATGTACAATATATGATGTTCTAAATGACAGCGACCGAAGCAAACACCGCTAAAATAACTATCGTTGGCTATTCAGTGTCTGAAACACGCTCATTTATTACTTCCTTTCCCTCACCGAGAGCACTGTCGTGGCCCCGCGAATCTCGCCTGCCGACCACTGTGCCACCAGGTCAGCCGGCGCGAAAGCGCGCTGGTGCCTCGCATTTCAACCAGCTTGCGCAAAGGTGCTCGCGTAATGAGGCACGTAAGCACGCGGCGCACTCGAGAGCCGCGCGCGGAGTGGCAGGATGGATAACCACATCAGCTGCGGAAGGGCTCTTCGCTCCGCATACATCACCTGCCCTCCGGAAGCACACGCCAACGCTCTTTTTCGCTGCCTTTCGCGTATGATTAACGCGTTGCTGGGCATTCCTTTAGCATGCGCTCATTTCTCCCGTGTCTGCGTCCTCAGTTTGTTTTTCTTTCCTCGGTATTCTTCAGTCCATAGGCGTGACCGCCCAGCCGTTGCGATGCTATCATCGCTATCGCTTTTATTTCTACTTGTGTTTATTTGTTGGGCTCGCGATGACCCAGCGGGAAGTGGCAGATAACAGGCGCGTGAATGTGTTGCATGTTCAATGTGGCGCGGTGGCGACGACCCCGTTCGTTGCCAGTGCGCGCCTATCTGGCACATTTAGGCAAATCAAATCAGTTTTTTCCCGAATACTCACGTAAGCCTCGTATGTGCACACACGCCCGCATTCGCAAGTTTCTCCAGAGTTAAAACTGAACACTTGACATGACATCACAGAAAATCCTATAGAAAATATTGCCGTTTATGCCTACATATTCCCTAGATCCTGTAAATATTCACTCGTGCCATTAAAGCGTTATAATGCATTGAGGAAGAAAGAATGCTGTCGGTTTTGTCTGCTGGAAACCACCATGTTCATGCATTGTAATGATGCATTTGGTTGTCACGCACCGGCATAAAATATCCCTACTAGAAGAGAGCACCTTTAACAAGTATCGCGTCGGCCGTCTTAAAGACATACGTGCAGTCGCCCGAAAAATTTGAGAGTATATTAGGCGAGTAAAGAGAGAAATCGCAGTCTTGGAGCAAAGTTGCTGTACGTCATGAGAGAGCGAAAAGCTGCATAACGAAAGGTTTTAGATCAACCAACCTGTGTCGAAGTCTCGATAATCGCGCACATCTGCACGTCTCTTGATAGAAATAGAGCAGGGGCATTATAATGATGCAAGTGGTATGCGGCTGCTTTTGTTTTTCTTGGCAGAATTGCTGTACGTGGCGTCAACAGATAATCAGCGAATGTCTGGCTGGTTTAGCCATAGTTAAAAGGGACCCTTCCCTGGACGTCATTTAACAGTGTAAGAAAATAACCCAACACTGACCGATATGGCAAACGAATTTTTAAAGAGCTATGCAGATTTGCCAACAGCGCCATACGCGTACAACCATGAGTCAATAACAGGCGCTATGCGGAAAATCTCGAGCTTGGCGAAACTTTGCATCTCCCGACCTCTGGCGACGCGCACATATGCCCGATAGAACGACAAATTATGAGCACGCAGCACTCTCTTATTTGATTCACCATGGAAGGCGCCCCGTGTGTCTTGATGGGCAGTGCTCAGTGCGACAGCTCTGTCCACGTCTTTCTATTAGCATCTCCTGCGTCTTTCGCTCCAACAGACAGTTAACCATTTATGACAAACCACCTTGTTTCCCCAGTAAGTACAATGCGCATTCGTTAACCGAAACTTGAATGAGTGCGTTCGGTATTGGGCAGTTCTACAAATCTTATGTTCATATCGACTTCATATGAAATCGCGCACAAAAGCGCCGCCATGCTTTCAACAAAACAGCCGCATTTCCGAGAAAATGGGCAAGAAAAATTTCGGGGATGCTTTGCCATCAGTAGCATCTGTTTCCCGTGCCAAGAGCATTCATATGTAAAAGTAGCAGAAATTTACTTTGTAGTATGCTCATGTTTATTTGAATCCATTTAACCGAATGCATTTATTTATTTATTTATTTATTTATTTATTTATTTATTTATTTATTTATTGCAAACACTCAAGTGTGGCGTTACATTGCAAGAGAAGGAAAACAGGATTGAAAATCAAGTACAGTCATGGACAGCCTAAGCTGAAACAAACTAACAGACGACGACAGATACTGGCGTCGCGGCCCAGCCGCGAGAACGAAAAGCTGCGACGAGATGAAATATGTGTTTGAGAGTGCCCTTCGCAACTGCCATTTGAATCAGCCGGTTTCGCCTGCTATGCTACTGAGCAGCTTTCCGTTATTCGCGGCTGGGCTAGCTGCGCCGCCGGTATCTGTCGTCTAGGCTGTCCATGAGTGTACATGATAGCATAAAACACGAACACAATAATTTCAGCATGACTACTACATAGTCAGTGGGAAAAAAAATGGCCAGGCTTAGCTTGGTTAAGCCAAGAATGCGTTGCATATTGTGTTGGGGCCCAGCTTTTCCTCCGGCTGTCGTGACGTCACGTCACGTGGTTGCGCTAAAGGTCAATGGTGGCTGCCCGGCCGCGCCCAAGGGCTGAACTGAGTGATTGCAATATGCAACGCATAAAACTCTAGTGTAGGGGTATGAGCCCCTATTGTGGCTCATACCCCCTATGGTGGCTGCCCGGCCGCGCCCAAGGGCTGAACTGAGTGATTGCAATATGCAACGCATAATAAGAAACTACATATACCAGCAAGCTAAATCATTGTTATTAGGTGTCATCTTGCAAAAACACCGTAAGTGCTGATGGAAATATTGATAGCTATAGGTTAAAAAGACATTCCGGGGTGTTACATGTCAGAACCGCGATCTGATTATGAGGCACACTCTTGTGGGTAACTACGGAATAATTCTGACCATGTGGGGCTCTTTAACGTGCGTCTAAATCTAGTACAAGGTCGTTTTTGCATTCCGCTCCCATTGAAATTCGGACTCTGCCGCCGAGGTGGAACCCGTGACCTCGAGCTCCGAGGTGCAACGCTATTTTAAGCATTTAACTATCCGGAACCACGTGCTCGAATGTTTCTCAGAAGTGAATATATACAGAGTTAATGTAAAAAATGCATTTGCAGTGAGCAACGAAGATCTGTAACTACGACCGCCGTGGTTGCTTAGTGGCTATGGTGTTGGGCTGCAAAGCACGAGAGGTCGCGAGATCGAATCCTGGCAACGGCTGCCGCATTTCAACGGGGGCGAAGTGCGAAAACACCCGTGTAATTTGATTTAGGTGCACGTTGAAGAGCCCCAGGTGGTCCAAATTTCCGGAGTCCTCCACTACTGCGTGCCTCATAATCAGAAGGAGTTTTGGCACGTAAATCCCCATAATTTTTTTTATCTGTAACTGCGGCGCTCTAACGTAAAGCTATTCTAAGCTGTTTCTATCCCAATTTACCAATCAGTCCTCCATGATTGGTCGAAAACTTTTTGAGTCACCCTCATTTCGCTTGTCTGTCACGCGACGTCACGAAAAGCGCGCAAACACGCCATCTGATATGACGTGTACGTACATTATGGACAATTAGACCGAACAAAATAAAAGTATTTATGCGCCCAGCCCCGAATCTACAGATTGTAGAAATATTAATGAAAGTAGGTGAGCCAAATAGTTATTGGTAAAATGTAGATGCTTGGAGCTGATCTCGTCTGTTCCTGCAAATAGTGTCGTGAGGCAAGATGAGAAGATTAAGGGAATGAAGGTAGGGACTTGAACCGGACGCACATCCAGTCTGCTACGCTACGCCGGCTGAACCGAGGTTAAGGGAGGAATGTAAAGAAAGGGGAGGGAGGGAATTATTAGCAATAGTCGGTCAATTACACGATAGACGCAGTTTGCTGTGATTGATATATTTAAAAATGTGTGCTTCACAGATTTCTGTGCAAGCTTCAGGGAACTAGTAAGCGGCACCTCTTCAGTTGATGCCCTGTCGAAATGTTTGTTAAATACTGACACACATTCTCCTGGCGTAAGCGCACTGCCCTCTTCATTAGCGAGCAAGGACATCGCGTGCTTATTATTTGGGTTTACACCAGAATTGCCTTTGGTCGGTTTTATTCAAGTGAGTGATGGTGATGATGTAATAGGTGTTTTTAGCCTGTCTAATCTCTATTTCAGTTAAACTAGTAGTTTGCTGGTAGTTTGTCCTAGTATTTATTGTATATATTATTTCTTCTTTTTGTTAATATTCCTTTTGACACTCTGGGTAAACCAAGGGTCATGTGTTCAACTTATTTAAGCATAGTCGTTCATATATTGCCACGGGTTGCCGTGAATAAACCAGTTGAAAGTTACCGCCCGGGTCGTTTCTGTGTTCTCTTCCGCTGACCCCGTCTGTATTTCCGGTCAGTATGATATGTAGTAGACAAGTGTATTGAAATATAATTTTTTTACTTTCTCGGCTCATTTTGTAACTACAAAAATTACTGAAGGTTCTGCCACACATGTGTCTTAATTTTAAGTAATAGTTCTGCGGAAGCCCGCAAGGTGGAGAGAAGTAATATATAAAGGGAAAATGAGACATCCACCCAAATGCAGCTACATTTGGGTGAATGGCTCATTTTCCCTTTATAATGTGTCTTAATTGTATGCTGAACTGTAATTTTTTTTGTGTATACCGCGACATTTTTATCATTGTGGTACTTAGCAGAAATGGTTGTTGTCATGGAAAATTGTTCTAATACAATCGTGTATAAATAAATTTCGTTGAAAGTAAGCAACATATATGAAAACAAATTTGGTGTACCTTTGCTACTCTTATCTATGGTAAAATCGGCAATATTTCTAAATATATACATAAAATAAAATAAACCGTTGGACATACATGTTTTCATGTTGACTGCGCGCGAAAGAATGTGCCGGTAGGTCCTCAGTTCAAGTGCACACGTTGATAACGTGTGCACTTGAAATGAGTGCACCCGATTGCAGTGTGATATCCCGCGCACCTGAACAGATATTCAACGGCCGGAAATTTAACACAGCAGTGGGAGAGCAAGACAAACGCCTTTCTGCAGCAGTGGAAATCACAAATTAGCAAGAATCTTGTGGGGCTCTAAATCTCGAGCAACGGCGTCGTGATGTCGGATTTGGGGGTTTCTTAGTGGAACTGCGTCCAACATGACGTTACAGGCCGAGCCATACTCGTTCCTTGGAGAGTATACGGTGCCAGAAGAAAACAGGGTCAAATCTGTTTTAGTGATGAGCCGCCAGACAAAGATGAGCTACAAGAGTGGAAGCCAAAAGTTAGAAACAGCTTTGACCGGCTATGCCTTGCCGATTACCCGCCAGAACGAACGCATCGTCTATGAAAAGCAGTGTCGGCATTGTACTCGAATGAGGAACAATAGACGCAGCGAAAGCGCGACATGAAATTGGTTGTAAACAGTTCATGCAATGAAGGCAAGACGGCCGGAACGAAAAAGCAACGTGATGTGGAAGCCTCAAACCTATGTGCCCGCATAGAGACGATCAATATAGAACGGGAAGTTTAACCTTTGAAGCGATCGTCTGAAGCGAAATACCAGCTGCATTAGGGCAAACACTCAGACATGCACAAGCAACTGAACAAAATTAAATTGTGGGTTTTGACGTTCTGAAAGCACGATGTGATTATGAGGCACGCCATAGTGTAGGTCTCCTGAATAATTTTAGCCACCTGGATTTATTTAACGTACACCTAAATCTAAGTACACGAGCGTCTTTGCATTCGTCCCAATCGAAATGCACCTGCCCCGGCCGGGATCGAACCCGTGAGCTCGAGCTTAGCCTGACAACACGCTGTCCACTTTATAATGCGCCGGGCTCACAAGGAGCTCGTCGTAACGTGCTGCTCTCATTAAAATTAGATTGATTTTAACGCCCCGAAACTGAGAGACGCTATATTGGAGAGACGCCATATTGGCGGGCTTCAAAAATAAATTTCACCGCTCAGATTTTTTCAACGTGCACCCGAAATACCTTACACGAGCGGTTTAGCATTCAACGTCCAAGGGAATGCGTCGGCCGCCGTCGCTGCCGCCGCCAAATCGAACGCGCAACGTCATGCTCAGCAGCGAGACTAGCTGTGATATGTATCTGTAAAAGCACGCTGTAATTGTTCTCAGTCACACGAGTACGATACCGATCTGAAATATCTTTGCAAAACGAGCGAATTTTTTAAGAAATGCTTTCGGCAAACATTTAGCGATCCTTACTCAGGTGAATCATCATATGAATATTGTCCTGCTTGGAGTGGCTGACGGAATGCATAAATAAACCTCATTACAGGCTGCAAGTTTGATGCGTTGCGAAATGTGCCAAGATGTTTCTCGAAATCGAGAACTACTCAGCGCGCTAGGGAAGATTATGGAGAGAAATGGCAGGAGGACTCTACATAGGCGCGAAACTCATTCGTCATAGCAAACCCTCACTCTTTGGCAGGACACAATGTCCTGTGATAAACGATGCCCAATTCGGCTACCTGGCCCCTACTTCCGGGACTCGGACAATCAGTGCATTGCGCAGCAGTCGGTGAAATTTTCATATCAACCTTCCTAAAGTTAGACGTCGGATAAGGTCTAAACGATCGCTGACTCTGACAGTGTGGGCAATTAATCAGCAACGGTTGCATGTTTCCGGCTTCTTAAGAGCACGACGTCTTGACGGCGCAATAGCGGGTAAGCGTCCACCACGGCACAAAGAACAACTGCTTCTGCTGCTGCAGTTTCTGGCTCAAGCGCATTTGGAATCCTACGCGACCTGATCCAGCGGGTGCAGCGGCCACAGGTCAGGCACGCCGGCGCGTATGACCGTATTATGCCGGCAACCAGGAAGTCGCAGGAAGGGTACGTTTTCGGCCGGAAGACGGTGGGACTAGTATTTAATTCGCGCGCCGTCGTGGCTGCAATAAGCCGTTTTCTGGCATTTGCACACCCGCGTAACGCATTACGTTCCCGTAGGGTTGTGCACCCGACCGATGGGACGCTCGAAGCCCCACGATGCCGACCTTTGACCTCGCACACATGCGTTCCAGAGTGCTTGCACCTGTGAGCACGTGCTCAGTGCAGCGCGTATACGCCTTTGCAGATATAGCTAATCCGGCTGTGGGCCCCGCGCTCGCAAATTTCAAAGGTCAAAACAAGCTTTCGCCATAGAGAGCAATGGACGTAGAGTACTACATATCAACGACAGGACCCGTATTCGCAAAGCAGTTTATACGCTACAGAGGTCCGTAATAATAGGTAGCGAACAATATAAGTAGCGGACCAAACATTGCAGACTTAAGAAGGGAAATCATTGGTAAACAGTTCTTATGGACAAAACTTTTTTATAAATTCGACACCTCTTTCTGACGGCTGTGATACGAAATATGCACGTGCTACAAATATTTAACGTGGATTACTGATATAGACTCACTATCAGCAGTTATTGCGCAACCTCACCTGCGAAAGCCTACCGACGAACTCGTTGTTCGCCTCCGCACGATTACCTTATTCACTGCTGAATGAATATGCTCTGTGGAGGCGCGTATGCAGCCTTTCTTCGGACGCGTGCCGTTTGTAGGCCTTTGTAGCTTCACAAAAAAAAAGATCATCATAAACCATTTGCGCGCTGCTCTGCTCATAAGTGCTGATTTCCGCTACATAGACCAGCCCGAACGCCCGACTACGCTACGCAGAGGAGTTACAGTCTTACTCTAAAGATCCCCCAAAGTCTCCTGCCGCTTCACATCTCCTGCTTTCGTAACCCTGTTACAGCTGGCAAGCCAATGAGGGATCCATGTTTTAACAACGTACTATCATAATCACTATATGACCATCATTTTATCTTCGTGAACTGATCAATAGGTGCAGGGTGGCATTCACGAATGCAACCAGCAGCTTTCCGCCCTGGGGTTGCTAATATTGTAACATGACAAATAAAACATTGGGTTATTGAAACCCCTTCACCCAGCCCCATGTCACGAGGAAAGACAACGACGACTAATTGCCGAAAGGGGGAATTTCCTTTATTGGCCACAATCAATGTGTGCCAACCCCACACCGCCCCCGCACAGGGAGCTATCCGCTTAAGCGCAGCATGCAACGTAGTGCTGGCATTGAGGAAAAGGAAACGAAATTCAAGCCAATATGTGCCCTTTCATGGGCCCTTGGTTGTATGCGAACTCCAAGCGTGAGCCCCCGCGTTCGAGCGCTGCTGTGTTTTCATGAAAAACATGCAGCGTTGTGAACGCTACAACGATAGCTGGAAAATTGAGGAACTTTCTTCAAAGATGATCTACGCTTGTCGTAATGGTATGATCGTGAAGATATTGCAATATGTCAGCTAAAATTTCTCTTTAGAATGTTCGGTAGCTATATATTTTGGCAATTGAAGAGCGTATTGGGAATTATCGCACGATTTTTGTTGTTGTCTCTGCTACTTAGGTTAGCAAGGAATTATTCACATTACCTGTAACTTCATATTTACTGATAACATGAGACTTCCGGCCGTCACCGAATACACCTCGTAGACCAATCTTCAGGCTAACGGTACCTTACGCTTTATATCCAGAAGTGTGGTGACCTTACTCTACTCAGTAGCAGACGCGGTGATGAATGCGCAGGAATACCTAGATTTTTCCCTACGGACTTCTTCTGCTGTATGAGTGCACCGATCGAACTATAGCTTCTACAATGCTGTACAGATTTAGTGAGACAAAGTCGCTATCCTGAATACGCGCTGCGCGAGGAGTAATAAGAGTAAAAAAAGAACAGAAGAAAAGTGGTACGCAGCGCTTAATGGCAGGAGCATTGATTTTTCTGGCGGTGTATTTCAATCTTCGTATTCTCCAGAGGGCTGACATTCCTTCAGAAAAGCCAGAACAAAGAAACAAAAATATAATTGCATGAAAAACGAAACGAGGAGGAAAGCTTTGGAGTAACTTGATCATAGTAACTCAGCTGAGGGGATTCTGTCAAGAGGGAATTTCTGAAGGCCAACCTGTTCTGCAAATTTGTTAGAAATTGCAGCGAGACCCCTTTCACATACGTTCGTGAAATCTTGATGGCCTGAGCTGAATTCGTTTCTTCTATGTTTGATGTGTAGGGCCCAGTCATTGGCAGTGGCCACAAACATATGACTCTTCGAGAACATACGTAGGGTAGCGTCGCACCAAAAGCATGGAAGTGACTGCCGCAGTCAGAATACGTGAGAAGGTCCCCCCGTAAGCTTAATACAGCCGCACTATGGCATTTTAATGCACCTTTTATTATCAATAGGGATGGCACAATTGGAGCTATTGAGATCATTGACTCGGTACTACGGAAGTTTGTCCGATTTTTTCTTTACTTTCTACATCCTCAGTACACTTTGGGGAGAGCAACTCAGCTTCAACTCACACAATAAATAAATAAATAAATAAATAAATAAATAAATAAATAAATAAATAAATAAATTTATTTGGCATTCATAACAACATCTGTTCTATTCGCTATTAAAGCATCAATATATTCGCTGATAGCTACGAAGCGAAGGTCGCCTGCGTTTTACAAATTGTACAACATGACTACGGTAGCGCGACCGATTCTTGGTGTGCATTTTGTCTACTGTGAAAAAGTCGCAGTCTCGCTCTAAAGGCGAAGCATCGATTGCGATAGCAAATTAGCGGAGAGTAATACCAAGTAAGGATAGTAAGTTTATCGGCCATATAAACTTGTAAAAATAGTCATACTAGCTAAATTACTAAGCGTGGTGTCACGCGCGCACAACCAAACGTGAAGACATCTCACTCGATGACCGCGGCAACTCGCTGTCAAAACGCTGGCGTGAGGTAGCGTGGCAGCAGCAGCGAGTGAATTTACCTTCTTTCTGCGTCTCGCACCAACGCGAACTAAGCCATGAAAACACAGCACAATACACAGCGCAGCCCCGTCGCACATGATTTTCAAGACACAGAGGCCCGAGCGAGTGCGCACGGCAGTCCGGTCCGCCCGGAGTCGAACACGCTTCCTGCCTTATTCTCCCCCCTCCCCTCGAAGCTCTGAGCTCGACGGAAGACTGCACTCTTCCTTCCCGCGTTCCTCTCTTGCATGCGCGAGATGAGCCACGATTGGCGGCTCACCCTCGCAAGCTTTCACTCGCACGTATAGCATACGGCGCGCGGCAACGATTTTATCGCCCTTGGGCTTTATACGGAAACTCACGGCGACGGCAACGGCAGAAATGCGCCTGGATGGTACATATAATTGCTATCGCAATAATGCCACGCCTGCGGACGTCGTTAGCATCTTCTTATTTGCAAGTTCAGAGCTGAAGTTTACTTTTCAGCTGCAGAGTGGCATTATGCGGATAAACAACTTCCCGCTGTCGCTGTCAACGCGATTGCCACCTTTGCCTTCGCGAGGCCGCCTTGTCAGCGCTCGGCAGTCAAGGTCAGCCGCTTGAACAGGGTAATTTCAGTTTATAACACTCGTGTTTATGCAATTTTCTTACACTTGGTATCTTGATACCTTAAATCTGGAAGTGTACAAATGTGCTCAACGGGTAGATCTTGTGAATTAACACCTGTATGACTTTGCGATCTCGCGTTTTGATTTTGTGTTCTCTGCAATAATCACGTACCCTGAGCACGCATCGCACCGACAACGACTTCTTTTTCTCACAATTCTCTGTTTTAGATTCGGCGCACTACGGGGGCACGCGATATCGCCCTCAAGAGGCCCTATATAATTTAAACTGCGGGCAAAGACCCATCGCAAATCCATCGCAGTATGTGTAAATGCAAAGAAAGGAAGATAATTGTCGGATAACGCACATCTATAGGATCGCTGCTAGGGAAACTTCGCGCGTCGAACATGTGGAAACACGGAGGTGTGCCGTGAAAGTGTATATACTTCTCATATCTCATCGCATGGCGAGCTCTGCCTACAGAGCTCACGCCTTCGGGCAAGCCTCTGAATTTCTATTTAGGTTCCCGAAGTGAAACAGCAGCTCGGCGCATCCTTAGGTCTTCGTACTTGTGTTTTCCTGAAGAATTACGGCAGTTCCTGCCGTTGCCAGTATTATTAGCTCAGATCTTTCATTCATGAGGACAGAAACGGAAGAAATGGAAGCTTTATTTTCGCCCCCATTTGGTACGAAGGAAGAGAGGATAGGCCTGTGCGTGGTGTACAAGCCAGCTTCTCGCCACGAGAATTCGGTGGCCCTAAACGTGTGGCTTGTAGGCAATTAACATTCGCGAGGGTTGCACTCCGATCCAGCTGGGGAGACGAGCAGGCCTTATCATGAAGCTACATCGTTGTGGCGATGTGGAATCGTGATTTTCTTGTTAGGAGAATCCAGCAAGACCGCTGCAATTTCCTGCTAAAAATGGCGCTACTTTCCGTCCAGGAAATGTCTCGTTGGGGCAGTTTTCATCGGGATCTTTTTCTTTCCTGTCCTGCAGAAAGAAGGCAAAATTAAAACAGCAAAAACAAAATGCTTGAATTTATCAGCACAGACATATTGTGCCTTTATCTATATTGCAGACGCGATCAAGCAAGAAGAATCCATAGATTCGCTAACTGTGGTGAAAAACAACCACAGGATGAACTGAGTATATTTCTTTTTTCAGACAAAACGAAATTGGTCAATGATAGCCCTGCGCTTTTTTACACTTTTTTCGACGGCTTCAATGTTCCGTGGTATTCACTGGGCATTTTCGATTCATTAGGTCTACCGTTCTGGTCATACGAATTTATGTAGCTTACAATTATCCAAGTTATCGTGGAGAAGACCTATAAGACGCAAAGTTTATCGGTTTTCTGAACTTTGTTAAACATGGATCAGACCTTTTATTTTTCTTGTTTGCTTCTATCTTCGCGTGAATCAGGCCTTAATTCGTTTTGCATATAACTTTCTGCGATCTGCATTAGTACAACTTATAGTTAGTTCATGTTAGCGCGTGTGTGTGTGTGTGTGTGCGTGCGCGCGCATACCGGGGCGTTTAGTGATTTTTTTCTCTATATATGTTTCTTTTTTTTATTTAAACGTGCGTTTGAAACGTCGCAGTCATGTTTCTTTGTTTCATTCTACCATAGAAGCAAGGAGAATATTTGGTTCGCTTTAGAAAAAAAAAGAAATTTAAAATATATTTTGGAAAGAAAGAAAATGGAGCATGCTTAATAATACTTAACGGTAAGTTCCTTTAGGCATATCGCAGAGCCAAACACGTATAACCCGAAGGTATCCTCGTATCTTGTAAGAGAGAAAGAAAAGGCAAGTGGGAAAATTACAGCACATTGGCGAATAGTTCCCATGCTGTTCAAGTGTATGCACACTACGTCAAAGTAGGAGCATGATAAGCATGATACAGACCACAAGTTATGACTTTGTTAAGTACACTTCAGGCATAGTAGAAACAAACATGGTCCAGCATCACATGAATATGCAGGTAAACATAGGTAATATACTACAGTACAGCACCTGCCAATAAGTTTCCAGTTATTCTTTACTCTCAGAGGAACAGTTTGGGCTTCGTATAAATTTTTATTCGTAACCCCAGTAGCGTTATGAAAGGCCGTGTCGTCAGGCTGTCCCCATCCAGCCTTCACTAATGTAGTTCTTCTACTGGCAAAAAACCCACCAATTATTTCCCATTAACACTCAGCACTGTTTCGCAGGCGTCCGTTGCAAAAAGCCTGCAATTTGGTTATGTGTAAACGTAATCGATAATCTCCGTTTAATCGCTCTTATCACATGCTTGCCATCACGTCGAACATGGGAAGTAAGAGACAACTGTGACCCTGGGCGTGACGAAATGCTTGAGCTTTACACGCTTACCTAGCACCTCTCACTTCTGCCGGAAGCAATTAGGCATGTAATCTCGCCACGCCGAACAGGCATTTCCGGTGTGACCCGCTCGGCTAAAAAGAAGTACCCGCGCACGCGGGGAGGCGGGGATCGACCCGCGCACGCACCTACTGGGGCTGCTTGTTCCATACTGTCAGTGTCGGGGGTATCAGTCCTCCCATCGACGACCGGTTGCTGTAAGCAACCAGACAAAGGCCGCCGACGCCAGACAGCTTCCGCTTTATTCAGGCTTCACGCAGCCTTTTCGCAGACGCCTAGAACCGTGTGCAACAACGCAGCACTGTGTTGTTTCATCTCTGTGCCGACTACTGCACGCGATCTTCGCTGCCATCTCTAGCACAGGAAAATAGAGCGACTTCGTTCAGATGGCACGTGGATGGTAGTACGTTTGCGTAACCTCGGCCTTTGTCCTTTCACTGTTCGCTCTTCCGCAAAGTCGACAGTCCCTCTTTCTCTCTCCTGCGCAGTTCCTTAGGATAAGTTGGAATAATAAAACATTGTCTCACTACTTCGATCTGTTGTTTTCAGCGGCGTTAGAAAGCTGTTGCCATGAAGAGATTCAAGTATAAAATACTCCGGTTACTTCATTTATGTGCATGTTAAGCTCAGATCGCTTACATGATTAATAAAATGAAAGGGTGCCATAGCAACTGACGGGCTATGAACGACGCATAGGGGGGTTCCAAATTATTTTCGCCGTCATGTGTGGTTCTTTAGTGTGCACTCAAAGCACGGTGCGTGCTCGTTTCTGCATTCCTATTTCATCAGAGCACCGTCACCACGGCTGCGAATCGAGCCTTCGACTTCGTGCTCAGCAGCCAAAGATCACTTTAATAGGTGTGCTCGTTATTCTGTTCACCAAATGTACGCTACAGCCACGCAATGATTCAGTGAAAGTAACTTGTCGCATTTTTCCAGCTGTGTTCTGACTCAAGACGCTACACAGTAGCGATATTAATCAATCACACCGACTACGAGGGCCGCGAGGCGAACTATAGCGGCGTGACTTCACCTGAAGTACTACCTATAAGTACTTGACTACCTGCAGGAGCTGCTCCCCCGCTTCAATGCGCACGTGGTGAAAACAGGTGAGTATATCTATAGCTTGCAATCTATAGCGAGCATTCCGCACGAACCAGTAAACTATATATGCAGCTGGCGTCATCATCCTCGCCATACCCTTAAAAAAATAATTTAGACAGCCACCACTCTGCTTCCTAAACGCTGCCATGTGCCTTGCTGCTTTTCTTTGGTCTTTCGTTTGGGAAAGTTATATGCACAGTTTAGGGACAAAAACTTCGCAGATGTATGCTTAACCGAGGAACTCATACACCGAAGTCTGTGAAGCTGCATACAAGCATTCTTACACCCTTCGTGAGTTCTATAACGGTCTGGGTTACCACTGCCTCAAGTTTACTCGAGTCTTTTCAGGCGCTTCTCTATATCCAAGTTGAGTACCTCTTTCACTATATCCGCGATATCTGACGTATGCTCCGGTATTATGCGCCGGCTGTATGCCGACACCGGCTGCGTTGCTGGCTGATCTCTGGCTGACACTCGACGTCGATCACGCCGCACACACAACCGCTACACGAAAACTGCTGTTGAACCAAATTAACAGCGCCCCTGTAAAATTTTAGCTTTTTCTTATTACCAGAGAATATTCAAGGATACGTTTCCTCGCCAAATTATATTTAGAGGGTGTCCCACGTAACTTGAGCCAAATCTTAAAAATCTGCAAATGCTACGTAGCTGGATACAACAAAGGTAATGTTGTTTGGCGTCGCTTGGAGATGCTCAGATTATTATTTTTTTCATTCCACCTAATTAGATAATTAGTCTTAATTTGTTAATGAACTTCTCGAATATTACAATTAGATAAAACGTGTCAGTGAGAAAATTTTAGAGCAACATGAAAAACCATCGATACAGCTTTGTGTGGCTCAATGCGTGCTACATCAAAATGTTTGTCCGAGCGGGAAAGAAGCCCGCAAATACACGCAAAGCTGCCGCGCACATAACTGCTCTAAAATGTTCTCATTGACCCTTTTCATTTACTTATAATATTTGAGAAGTTGATTAACTAATTACGACTAATCATCTAATTAGACGGAATGAAAAAATTAATTTGATTATCTCCAAGCGACTGTAAACACCATTAACTTCGTTCTGTCGAGTTACTTGGCATATGCCTCTGTTTAATGCATGCATGACTCAAATTACGTGGGCTACCCTGTATATAATGTCAACAATGTAAAACCAACAGGCAATAAAGCCAAAGAAAACATTAGATAATTAGCTGGGGTTGAAATTTAAACGCAGCAAATAATAGGTAAAAGGGAAGACGAAAGTGACCAAAAAGATAATTTGCCGCTGGTGGGAGCCCAACCCACAACTTCCACATTACGCGTGTGTTGCACTGCCAATTGTGCTACGGCGACGGTCCCTACGGGTATGTATGTGTATGTGTGTTCGTACGCAGGTACGTGCATGTGTGTGTGTGGGGGGGGGGGGGGGGGAAGGGGTTTATAGACAGATATCATTAGGCTGGTCATTTGTCTAGGATCTATTTTCGCGTGGCCTCCGCAACTAGCAGTTCTGAATGAGCTCTAAGACAAACTTATTAGTTGTCGTAGCATCGTTTTCACAACAGAAAGAATACAGAAGAAAAAAGAGAAACGAGACGCGTCCATGCGCAAGATATCAAGCTAACAGCAGAGAAACTCGTTATGTAAGTAGCCGAAAATGCAAAATTTTCATGGACGATTTTGCATGTGGTATGTGCGCCAAGTTACGTTGTCCTCAGATACTTGTCACATTGCGCTCACGTCCTTGCTTCATACATAATTGATGCCACCGTACACAACATATCAACTCTGCTAAGTTTTTGTTCATTCTAAATATATATGCCAACCCACTGAACCCTTATGGCATTTCGCTGACGATACTACATTGGCACTAGTTCTCAACCTAAGAAACGTGTACTGCGTTGATCATTGTCACATATTCTCCGGCGAGCACACACATGTACACTGCAACTGTTGACGCACACGCACAGAGTGCACACATGCAACATTTGCACCACAACCCTTGTTAGATGGTACGCTATTGTTCTGAGATTTTTACACGAGCGGTGCCACACTGGTATTCAAGGCAGAGCTATTTCGTGCGCTCATCATCAGAAACACACCGGCAGTTACAATCATCCTCCTACACCAACCACAACGCACTACTACTCCATGCGTTCGACGTGGTTAGCAAATATGTTAAACCCTCCTCTAACTACACTACAATCCACCATCAGCATCCATCTCTACCACAACGCACTCTTCTATGTACTTCACGTGGTTAGCGGGAAAAAAAACGATGTAGGTCCCATGCATTGTAGCAATCAGTGGACGCGAATTCCCCTTTCAGCGGATGCGGTCACGCTCTCAATACCAATACGTTGTTGGTCTCACAGTACAGTAGAATTGCGTGTGAGGATGAATTTGCTGCGAAGTATGAAGTTTAATGCTTGACGTTTAATGCGTCTACATCATTTCTAAAAGCATGATGAGTTGCACCTCCCAATCGATATGTTGGTAAATGTCGTTGGGGGTATCACTAAACGATACGAACACCCAATTCGTGACAAATAAAGCAACACCTGAAGCGCTTCCTCCCCCACTACTGCATGCTAACGCCACAGCTATTCCTCTTTTCACTCTGCGTGAATTGGATGTGTCAGAGACCCATTGCTACGTCTACTCAGCAAAACACCACCGCAAAATCCCGAGAAAGGAAATGAAGCTAGGTCCCCATGATACACATGAGTGAGTGTGATCTGATAGCATCATCAGGACCTTCCTACCCACGCCTTTGATTGATTGTACTGCTTTCAAGATCGGCCCAATAGTGAGAAAATCCACAGATATTGGTCTCTGGTGTCAGGATTGGCCCATGAAGCCTTCAGGATTGGCCCACTTTTGGTTACATCATATCCGGGATAATAGATATATGATCCCGGAGATGATAAATTGCACCTAATGCCACCGAAGGAACTTCTTATCATGCAAGTACCCAAACTTGGCGGCCATTATGCCGCCAGTTGGCCATATTATCGTGGGTACATTTGGTGACAGTTTTTTACGGAATTATCATTGTTCTCGAATTGTGGCTCAGCGCGAGATGTGCCTGTCGTGTTTCATCTTCAGGCTACTTCTCGGCGCGCTTGCACCTAAAGATGACCAACACGATGACGTCACTGGAAACCATCTATACCTTGTCTCCGGATTTAGACCAGTTTGCCTGGAGAGGCACACACCAACACACCAATCCACGGTATAGCAGGCAAGGACATTTTTGCTTTAAAATGCTGCCACACTTCAATCAAGCACCTGAGCCGTGTTGCGGCTGCTTTTAATGGTGACCTGCGGAGTAAGCTCCCGACGAGTGCCCACAACGTCACAGACAATCCTGACAAATACTTTAGAAATACGAATACTAAAAACAAAATTGAGCTTTGGACTGTTGACCGCGAAGAAAAGGAGCATCTGTGTCAGCCTCCTGAGCGCATATTAGACCATAGCCTGACAACCCTCCCGCATGCGCAATGCGTTTTGAATTTTGGAAGAAGAAAACGTCATTACTTTTTTCCGTTAGCATCTATACTGTCGTTTTCTCTTGCTGTCGCCGACTCCAAAGCGTAAGTCTTAGAAAGGCTGAGCTTTATTTGTAAAGAGGAAGGAGGATGGTGCAAACTACGGGCAGATCTATCCTTGCGGAGGCGTGTCGGCAATTGCTCTATCCGAGCGTTTTCCTTTAACGAGCGGCAATTAACATGCATTGGGGTAAACAGTTCATCTAAGCATACAATTCACTCCGTATTAAGTGAGGGTGTTAACCGCATTCCGTGACTGGTAAAGTTTCGCACTACTTGATAAACTTTAGCATTCGATAGATACAGCTCTATGCATCCCTCGTGGAATAGCGCCGTGTATTTAAAAACTTCAGGAGGTGGCGAAACGCCTCTCTCCTGAAAATTGAGCGTCCTTGCGGAAAGATCAATTCCTCCACGGTAGCGCACGGATACACTTCATGTTTCAGCTTATTTATAGCCAAAGTTTGCGTATGTGCATTTCATAGTGTAGGACGGGCTACCCTTAGCCCAGCAAGTAGGAGGGCGAATCAGAAAGCATTTGTTGCTATTTTTTTATGAGTAAAAATAAGGTGCATACAGGTAATTACAAAATACGTACTATTCTACGTACCTTACACTATTCTGCCACATAGTCCCCAGACTGGTTCAGACATTTGTTCGATCGCAGCAGTAAATTTCAGATGCCCCTGTGCCATGTCGCCGTCAGTCACCGATGCCCGCGGCCTCCCCGAACGCTCATTGTCATGCAAGTCTTCACGGCCTTTTGCGTACTCACAACACCACCACCTCACATTTCTCACAGCGAGATACCTTTCCCCGCACGTGGTCTGCATTGTTCCCTGTGGATTTGGATGGGCGTTCGTCCCTTGCTCCATAGGAAACGAATCACACTTCGTTGCTCGTACGCCATGCTCGTACGCAACTTACTACATACAATAGTCAGCAATATTCATTTCATCGCGTTGTCTCAGAGGGCATCGGCATATTTTTAAAATCTGGCTAAAATTAGCTGGGACACCCTGTATATCATAAGTGTACACGTAGGTCGCAGCAAGCACGCTCATCGGCTCTACATGTTCTGACCAACTCGTGTTGATTTGAAAGTTGAAGTTATTGATTCCATCCAACACGCTCTACAAGTGGCTGTTTAAAACCGCAAGTTCTTTGCGCTTGAGGAAACGAATTTGTGTGCTTTATAATGATGCGCGCACTACAAAAACAACTAGCTAAATAAGACTACCGACATAGTTATAATCTTCAGAATGCAATTGAAAGCAACCAGTCGCAATGTTCAGTTTGTCTTCATTGCATTGTTTAATTGCTATTGCAATTAAACATTGCAATGAAGCTATAGGCGTAAAAACGTTCGTGCTATCCCGCTTGAGAGCGCATGTGTGGATCGCGCGCTGAGGGTTAAAGGGCCTCCAGAGACGCGGAGTGCGCTTTCGGCTGCAAAAACTAGGAAGCGAAGTGAACACACCTTCAGCGCTATGCTCAATCGCCTCGGTGGCAGAGGAGCCAGGGCAGCGGTCTGCCATCCACTGCTGGCATGGGCATTGTGAGCACGCCACTGTGAGCATGCTCATAGTGCGTCAATTTTACTTTCAGTAGCCGGAGTCCCGACCCAAGGAGTAACACCCGACATGGGACGTAGCCAATACCGTAAATCAGACAATCTAAAAACCCAGCAGGGCTGATAACGACTGCGCTCCTGCTGTCGGCTGGCAAAATCAAGACGGGGGATAACCTTTTCCCCCTCGATCGGCTGGGTCACATCAAGACGGGGGAGTTCCTTTGTGGGCGGGCTGGCGATGTTAATGTTTGCTATAGCGAGCAGTGTTACTATTCGTTTTTGAGGACCTAAAAAGTGACCAAGGCCTCATGAAACATGCCATACAACCGGTCGCGTCCGATATGTTCACGAATGAAGACATAAGAGAGACAGAGTTTAAAAAAAAAAGAACTTTGCCAAGCGCTACGTCCGAAGTTGTTATTGCAATTAAGTGTAGCTGGCAAAGCCAAACAGACGTGTACCTAGCCATCTTTCCGTTCGATCAGTACCTACCTGTTCGACCAGTCATCGCACAGGTGTTTCACATCTACATGGATAATTCACGCCAAATAATATTTTCGTGTGGAGAGTTCAGCTTAATGGGTGAGTGATAGGAAACATACGAACACATAAATACTCGCTATGGTGACTCAGCGGCTGCAGCGTTGAGCCGCTGAGGACAAGGACGCGGGCTCGATTCCCAATCGCAGCGGCAACATTCCGATGCAAGCGCAATGCAAGAACACTCGTGCGTCAAGCATTGCGTGCTCGTTAGAAAACTCCAGGTGGTCAAAATTAATCAGAAGCCCGCGACTGTATGGCGAGCTCATTAGCCAACTGTGCAGCTCCGGGATGATGATGATGAAGCAACATTTACGGGGCCCGAAATAAATCGGTGGTGCACGCAGGCACCAGACGGGGTGGTTCCCTAGTTGCGGGACCCATATGTTCCCAGAAGCTCCTGGCCCCTGTCCGTCAGTGCGAGCTGAATCGATAGGGCGGGGCTGGATAACGAGGTCTCCCATCGCTCAAGGGGTTGGGGATTGGGGGAGTTGGTGGAAAGGGGCGTTAAACAGTACCAGTAAATGGTCAATGGTCAAAACGGAAACTCACAATTAGGCTTTCTTGTCTGTATTGCCTGCTGACATTTTAATTATGTGGCTATTGGAAGGATGAAAGTTGGACTTGTGCAACTTACATTTTATGGGTAACGTGCTTGCCCACATACAGGGTGATCATTTTTAAGTATCATGCAATTTTTCAATATCACCTGTGGCAGATATCATAATTCTTGTCCTTGAGATGGATTATCCGAACAGGTGGACATAAGTAGCTCGAGAATTTGAAGCACACGTTCAACAAACTGAAAAAAATCCACTAATTAACTTCTAAATAATTGTTTTACCGTACATATTGGAATTTACGAGTTGTAGCCGGTGAGCTTGCAAGGCATTTCCACTTGAAATGAATGTCCAGGATGACACCAGGTTCGACGTATTAGTTCTCAATGTGTAGAATGAAATACATGGGTGTTCCAGTTACATTTGTGCTTCAATGCGTGAAAGAGCGTTTTGCTAAAAAAGTAAGTGCAACAACAGTGAGTTTTTACGGCGAGCTTGATGGCGCGTATCTCCATACGGGGGTCATTCTGGAAATTCATTCCAATTAAATGCGCCTTGCATACTCATCGGCTACAATTTGCAATATCTGCCGTAAAACTCTAATTCAAAAAATAATTAATGGATTTTTGTTAATTAGTTGAATATGTGTTTCGATTCCTCGTGCAAGTAATGTCCGCCTCTCTGAATAATCCAGCTGAAGGACTACAATTAGGCTATCTACGGCATGGTATTTTTAAAAATTCCATATAACTTAAAAATGATTACCCTGTATATTTACAATACCAATAATGTGGTTTAACGCTATGTGCAGAGTCTTGGTCGCGGCAACGCATTGTAGTGCAATTTTTCGGTATCACTTCCTCTTTCTTTTTTTACTTGAAATGAATTATATGCACCCTCTTGCGCATTTCAAATTGTAAACAGTATTGTCCCCTGTCATAGCGGGAGGCCGAAAGAGCGATCTGCGGGAACTAAAATAAGCTCTGACAATGTTTGGCGATGTTGCCATCTTTGGCATTTTGTATTTATTAGTCAACGTGAAAGATGTGCTTTGTACATTCATATACAAGGAGTTTCCTCGCAGTTCAGTGAGGTACGTCGGTGTTGGACTTTGGCAAGGTTCCACCATATCTTGTGCGTTTGGCAGCGATTGGCGGCTCCCTCTGAAACAATCCGAAGTTAAGTTCAAGGCGTCAACGACAACGCATCACATACAACAGTTGCATTGAATACTATTTAGTACTGTACCATACCATGCAAGTTATGGTTCCTGAGAACAAGGGTGTTCGCCGTGAGTAAAATTAATCATTACTTGCCCATTATCCCAATCGCATGCAAGCGCCGGCTCTACGGAAACATTACCTTTTTTTTCGAGCCATGTATTATAAAAAATGCATTGCACTAACATGCATATTCCTTATGAACAAGAATACACGCGCATTTATACATGACATTGTCTGACAATATCTTAACACGCCTAATACAGTAACGTTCCAAACCGTGGATGAAGCTGCATTTTCTACGGCTGCAAGGCTGTTTTAAGCATGTGCTCTAAACATCTCGGTAGACATGTCTATTAACCCTCTTTGTTTGCAACTGTATGGATTGTGATACGTTCACCATGTCATATGGTAACTCTACAGTTGGGGTAGTAACAGATAAGAAAAATAAAAAAAAGCGGTGAAATAAGGGATTTTCACTAAAGCATCTCGGGTGTAACCTAAAGCACTTACACACAGGGCGGAAAAGTAGCGTTTTCCTTCTTCCATTTGCTGGTGAAGCTATGGGCAGCTGGGTTACCACCAGCCGCCACTTCCTCCACCACTACCACCACCAGCTTGCCAGCCTGCGCCTCCTCCTCCGCCACCGGCTTGCCATCCGCCGCCGCCGCCGCCACCTCCGGCTTGCCAACCTCCTCCGCCACCGCCGGCTTGCCAGCCACCGCCGCCGCCGCCGTGGCCTCCGCCACCCCCGCCGCTTGTTGTGGTGGTCTTGACGAGGAATACATGTTTTCCACCTCCGCCGCTACCACCACCACCGTGTCCACCACCGCCGAAGCCGCCGCCGCCATATCCGCCGCCTCCGCCGTGTCCTCCGCCGCCTCCGCCGTGTCCTCCGCCGCCTCCGCCGCCGCCAAACTTGCTTGTGGTGCGCACAACGAAGACGTGCTTTCCGCCACCGCCGCCGCCTCCACCTCCACCAGCCTGCCATCCGCCGCCGCCGCCGCTGCCGCCGCCGGCCTGCCAGCCGCCTCCGCCTCCGCCGGCCTGCCATCCACCGCCGCCTCCGCCGGCCTGCCATCCACCGCCGCCTCCGCCGGCCTGCCAGCCTCCGCCGCTTCCTCCGGCGTCCCAGCCTCCTCCACCGGCTCCTCCACCGGCTTGCCAGCCGCCGCCGCCGCCGCCACCACCTCCCAACTGCCAGCCGCCGCCTCCTCCGCTGCCGCCAAGCATCCAGCCGCCTCCCGAAGGTTGCCAGCCGCCTCCACCGCCGCCGCCGCCACCGCCGCCGCCACCACCGCTGACTTTGCGAATGATGTAGACGTGCTTACCGCCTCCTAAACGAATATAAATGGAAACGTTTCATTGGAACAACTCGGTTGTGCTTTGGTGAGATGCAATCAAAAAAGGCGTGAGTGGCTTTGTAGTACTTGAAGCTAGACCGGCTAGAGTTAAGTTCTGTGTGACTCTAAAATGTGAGCCCAGCTTGTTAGAAGGAGAAAAGGTCCGTGTTATACAGTAGTTTCGGCCCGTCGCAAGGTATTGCTAATGAATTTTAGATTGACAAAATATACGAGTGTACAAACCCCGGAACCAGGTAGATTTTCATGCATCTTATAGATCTTTTTGATTGCCACCAGAAATGTTGTAAACTGCAGCGCTTTCTGCACAAGGGTGATGTTTGTATTATTATGGGAGATTAAGTGAGCTCTATTTGCTCTAATGCTGCGTTGTAAGAAAACATAAACCAAGAACAGTGCGCTGTACGTTATAACGTAGATGTTTTCGATAATCAACAACACAGCTCAGTCTTGCGACGATCGTTAAGAAACCGTTAATAAGCGCTGGCTATAATATTTTTCAGCAACTTGGTTGTGCGCCTTAAATCATCCTCAAGGCAGGTTAGAAATAGCATAACGGAATTCAACTAATGCACTTCCTGCGACTGCTTGACAGAATATAATATACTTGCCGTCACCGCCGCCGCCGCCGCCACCTTGCCAGCCACCTCCTCCTCCTCCACCTTGCCAGCCACCTCCTCCTCCGCCGGCTTGCCAACCACCTCCTCCTCCGCCGGCTTGCCAGCCACCTCCTCCGCCGCCGCCACCGGCTTGCCAACCGCCGCCGCCGCCTCCGCCTAAGTTGCCGGCTAGTGCTATCCCTATAAGGGAGGCTAGCACAATCTGCATAAACGACAGCCGGTGCTTCAGTGATGCTTTCTAGAGCTTCAACAATTTTACTCTTATCCATTTTCGGCTGTCTAGTATTTTACTGCCGGTTACTTCCTACATACGAAATGTACAGTTATGTTGACATCAAAGTTTAATTACCTCAACAATAGCACTCTCCCGTAGGTTTCGGTAACTATATTACAAACAGTTCTTCATAGTCTATAACGATTGCCCATGCATCGCCATTGTGTCCTTCCTGTATCTAAGAAGTCGAGTAAAAAAACTAAACTGATTTTACTAAAGAAAACACTGTTGTAAAACGGTATTGCGTTAGACTTCGAATCAGAACTTTTTGGTCAATATTTACAATAATCCTAAATTATTCGCGATATGCAAAACGTAAAGCCTCATGTTGAGCCTCATATGTTGAGCCTGGTGAGCATTGTTTCAGAATGTCATTTATTGGAGCGAGATTTACATCGAACGAAGCAAGAAAAACTAAGACGAACGGAAAACTTCAACTAATCTTCGATATAGGCAACGATGCTCCCAAACACAAAAAGCAACAGTCGCAGCGCGGGGACGTTTCATAATTTTCTTGTGTGTTCTCGCGCTTACTTTTTGAGCTGGTAGATCATGTTCCACAATAATGGCAATGAACTAGCACTCCTTCCTTGTTTAGAATCTTTACTGCTGATAATCTTTTTTTCCTGGTGTGCGGATGGACGGATAGCCGAAGGAAGGATCGTCCGCTCTGCAGTCGTGCTTAGTCTTACTCAAGCAGAAACGTGGTTAATCACTACGTGTTATACTTGATAACAAAATGAATGCAAACAAAGATCAAAGCGAGACAGGTGATTACGGTCTGGTCACTTTTTTTATTTTCTTCTTTGCGCATAACCGACCCGAAAATATAGTCAGCGGAGCCTTTAGTCGTGGCAAGTGCTAACATGCACTTCACTTTCGTGTATGACTCAAAGAAAAAAAAAATATACGTATACATATACGAAGTGCAGTGCCAGAGCGGTTAAATTTTTTCTTAGCTTGAAGTCGAATACCAGTGCCCATGTATGTATTTTAAGGCCTCTAGCCTAAAAGACCACACTTTTTGTACTTGTGAGTGACCATTTTAAGTACTTCTTATTCCATCTGCGCAAAGTCCTATTCTTTTTAACAGCCTAGTTGATCTTGTCCTACATCAATTGATTGTTTGTGGTAACTTGTGTTAATGATACTGCCCTGCTCTTCTATATGTCTATAGCTATATTAATGTCTGCTCGATACCTTGATATCGCCGTTATTACATAGTGTCAACGTGACCACGGACAGTAGCCATCGAAGAAGATTACTTCGGTGAGAACTTTGCACTAGATAGGGCAGTCTTCTGTCCAACTCAGACGGCAGCTGCGATGACTGTCGACATTAACTACCTCCGTGGGCAGTCTCCACAGTATCATGATATTTCGTCATATAAGCTCAGCTTTGAGGGCACTTGCGTCAGTAAATGTTCTGTAGTCACATAAAAATAGAAAGGTACACTTCAGCAAAATTAATGCATTTTTCTTTTGCTGACCTTCTGTGACATGCAGATGAACTGGTGCTCACCTATTTTAGACGTACGTCTTCGAAGAGAGGCAGTTTGACAGCGCAACGTTTACCGTAGGCGAAATATAAAAGTTCAGTTATGCTAGCTTTTCTGTCGAAAGCCAATGTAAGTGGACAGTATTACTCTCGGCGGAAGAACAAAAAAAGTGAAATGCGTAGTGCTGTGAATACTGCTTCCAAGAAAACATGTGTGGCAAAACGCCAGAAGCAGAAAAGAGATAAATCTGACGGCGCATCCATTACCAGGTAGGAAATGTTTGCGACGAAAATTTGGGCGTGCTGCCACTTTTGCAGAACGGAACGCTGTCACAGCGGAACGCTTTCACTACACACACCGAATGCCGGAAATGCCTTTCGGACATCCAGCATCGTTTTCCTGTACATCTTAAGCCTCCCTGCATCGTCGCGTGCGTCGGCCCCGACCATTGTCCGAGAGCCTTGTCGCTCCACGGTTGACTGCACGACTGGCACGTCAATAAAGTGATATTTTCGCCACTGCTCTGCGTAATCCGAAAAGCACACGCTTCACCACAAACAACAGGCACGTCATGCACGGAGTGTTTCTTTCTTTTTCGTGAGAGTCGACGCTGCGATGCCGGTTTAGTGGCCGTCATGGTGGGGCTGGTTCAATAAGTTTATCCAACGCGTGCCTGTTCGCAAGAGAAACTACACGTGGGTTTGTATTTTATATATCGATGACTAGTTTGCGCCGCTCGACTTCCGGTTTGATCACACGAAAGCGCGAGAGCAGCGGTGAAAAGACCTTGACATCACCCTTGATCGGCGCAAAAAAAACATTGCCAGCAACGTGCAGTGAAATGGGGCACGTAGGATGCGGTTTGTCTACCGCACTTATGGGTTGTCTTTCAAAGGAAGGTAAAAGGATGCGCAGAATTTCGCTAAAATAGCAGAATACGTCAGATTTCAGTTATTCAATTTTCAAGCTATACATGCTAATGTGCCTTCATTTACGCGCTCTGGAAAACAACAACAAACATTACTGATCCTTCTTGTGCATGAGCGCCGCCTTTACATCTTTATTATTATTAGTTGCGTGCGACAACTCATAATTTTATTTTTTTTTAAAAAGAAGAAACATCGTGATGACATGCAATATTGTAATAACACACGACTACTTCTAGCCGCTAATTCATTGAGTAAATTGATCCAAACCAAAGACATAGTGCATAAACTCAGTGCCAACCTAGACACTTTGTTATTTCATATAATGCACTGATTATCACTTGATAAGCATTTTATCTGAACATCAGGGCCCCAGGGCGAGGTCTGAGCTCCCGGGGCCCATCGGGTCCAGACCACGGGGGTACATAGCGAAGTCGTAGAAACTGATAGGCACTCACCATGGGCCGCATGCTGGCTCTCGACATCGGCTCACTCGTAGCAAGACGCGTTCTCTGTCGTTCTCGGCTGTAACTCAGGTAGCCACTGAGTAAGAAAGGACTCGAGCGTCTTGGAGCTGTTCGCCTCCGGGTACCGTACTTATACCCACTGGCTCCAGCAAGAGGGCAGTGTTGTTGCAGTCAGCTGCCGCGAGGAGATCGCAACCTGAGCCTATGGCCGGCGTCTCCTCACCACCCTTCTCGCACCGTCAGCACCGTCGCGTTTCGCTTGCCACAATGCGAAGGAAGAACCCTGGAAGAGAGTGACAAGGGGTCAGCGTTAGTGACCCCCCTTCTTTCACCCAAAGCCCTTTTCCCCCTTGAGAGACCCTCCGCCGCTTGGCGACGCCAATGGGGTGAGGGGTGACGGTGTGCGTTCCACTTTCGCTCGCCGTGGTCCTCTTAGAATAGACCATCCAGCGTCCAGGTGACGGCCTGCGAAAGAAGTCGAAGAGTGCGTCCAACTTGACTTCCACTTTTGATTTCCACGCTGTGGCTTCCTTCCTGCCTCACTTTCTTCGCGCCGCACGCTCTCCCCCCGTGCTTCCTCCTCTGCGCCGGTGTTCGTTCTCGGAGGACCGCTCGCCCCCTTCGGTGCACTTGCGAGCGAGAGTGCGCCTCCCTTCCCCTCGAGAACCATCCGCCAGCCTCCGTTCGCGTCTCTGGGTCAGGCACGGGAAGCTGTTCGTTATGGACGTCTATGTGCTGACCCCGTGCTCGACGGAGCCAGGTGGCCTCAGTCTCGGGCCAGTTGGATTATAGATTGCGGACCGCGCAGGTCTAGCCGTGATCGCCAGTCGATCCGGAAGTAGCCACCACCGCTGGCCTGTGACTTCGGGGGCGGATTTCCTGTCGCTGTAATGAGGCACGGAACATGCTGGCACGCGATGCTCATTAACACGCCACACGGGGGTCTGGACCATGTTTTTGGAGAAAGCGCGACTCGCTGCCACGATTCCTTGTCCACAGCGAGGACAGTCATTTTGATCGACTTGTATTTTTTTTTCGATTGTTGCCATCCGTAATGTTACGTCGAAGAGCGTAACACAATTATATATTTGCAGAATTTTTACATAACTTTATTGGCTGACCAGATGTCAGTTAGCTCACAGTCTCTATGAGCGCTGTCGTATTCGGGCTTATCTTCAATGTCTTCTTCGTCAGCACTGTAACATCGCCTCCGGCAGCGGAAGCACCATCTCGGTCTTGGTGACGAGGTGGCCGAATGGTGCTGCTTGAGGCGCGGAACATGGACTACATGAGTGCCAGGCAGAGCCGCTGTGGACTCGATAGAGTTAATTTCATATGCGACACTGGTCGCTTGACGCAAGACGTGGTAAGAGCGCTGGCAGCGTATACGTTTTCTGTCCGGCAGGCTACTTGGTCGCTCTTCGTATAAAAAAAGGGTAACCCCTCAGCAAACGTATGCGGACCTCAAGCTCGCCGAGAAAACTGAGTTGATCATTCGTAATTCAGACGCACAGCTTGGAACTGACGAGCGCACTCGAAAGTACACAATGCCAAGTTCCGACTGCAATTCTGAATTTTAAATTGTGTTCATAGGCGGAGAAGAAAACTGGCTTTATTGCGCGATCTCCGGTATACTTTTGCCCAAGGGAGTACTTCGTTCACACCTACATGGAAGGGTGCTAGCTAGAGCTCGCTGTTACTTCTAGGAGAAGTGAAGAAGGAACCTAAAAAAAGAAACGTAATCGCATGCATAGTTTGCGAGCCTGACAGCAGCATTACTTTTAACAGCTTGACATTTTCTGTGAACGAACTCACGGAGAAATGAGTGCGAGAGAGAGGGAGTGAGAAGTGAGATGCACGTATAAATGAGTGCCTAACTGGCAGAGTAGGAAACAATATGAAAGGCAACACCTGATCTGTTTCCAAGACCACCAATGTAGTCCTTGTCTTTGGACTCAAATAGAAACATTTCAAAAGTTCATTCCCTTTCATACTGCTCTTTCGATGTAAAGATTTTTCAATACTGATTAAGCGTTCCCTTTCATAACAGGCCCCCCTTCTACACTACTAGCCGATGGGTTGCGCGAATGGTATCTTGAGTGTTCACTCAAGTACGGATGTCAAACACGGAGACAAAGAGACGACTTAAGCAATATAAAAAACAAGATTAGCGGATTGAACCGAAATTATATTTGTGCACACGAAATTAAAGGAGAGATGGCACCATTATTGGCGCCGGCTACTCGTCTTCCCAGGGCAAGCAAAACTAAAAGCCGAAAAAAAGTGATAAGCACAGGAGACAGTCAAATAGCACGAACATTTGCAAAGTTCTATGCACAGATGAGAGTAAAAGGATACTAACAGACACGCACGTACAGTTCGGTAAATACGTGAAGGTGCAGAAACCGGTCTGAAAACAAGCACATAAGCGGAGTTTCGCAGACGAGATGGCTTTCCTATCTACACACGTCTACATAACATTAGCATAACAAGATATAATAAAGTGAGACGTGAGCTACACACACGATATATACAATATAATAGTTGATCAAACACGAACGTTTAGTATGAGGCCAATATTTTTTTTTTCAGATAGATTTTACAAGCCACAAGTTCTCTTTACTGTAGCTCTGTCATCGGACTAGTATTTTTTTTTTTCGATGTGAACGATCTACCCTCTAACAACATTAAATCGGCCTTTAGCCCTTCACTCGTGGTATCGTGTCGTGGCCACTCAAAAAGGAGGTGTTCTAGGGCTTCGTGAGCAGTGGCCAGCGTGATACTGCTGACTACGAACATAATGAATCATGTGCAAAAATAACTTGTAATTGCTGTGTCGAGCCGCAGACGGTGTAATAAAATTGCTGCTGTTGCCCTACTTTGGCGGAATGCCCAATTTAATGTTAGCGTCTATAATAAATAACTCTAAGCTTTTTGAGTTGTGATCAGACAATGTGCTTGGGCTAAGTCGGCATAATATCTGTTTCAGAATAGTGAATTGATGGGCTAGTTTGTTCGACATATCTTGCAAAAGGGAGCGCAGAAGTGATACGGAAATCGTATTTCCTGTGCTGTCTCTTTCCCTATCCTTTTGGTGCTCCCATTTGCAAGTAGGATATATGTCTGCGTAAAAGGCGGAGTTTGCTAGGGGTAAGGGAGAGATTTAATGTATTTTCATTTTCATGCACCTGTTTTGCAACCGCGTCGACTGCAGTGTTTCCAGGAATATTGCAGTGTTCTGGTATCCAATGATACGCTCTAATGTTATTTCTTGTACTGAATTTGGTGAGTTCGGTGATGGCTTCATATACCAAGTGTGTATTCAACGCATTTTGGTCTGTGCTCTTTAATCACGTGAGCCCGGCCTGGTAATCACTAAAGATAAAGCACTTCTGTGCGATCTAACGCTATGAAGCACAAGGCAGACAGTAGAAGATGTCATTCGTGACAATCTAAACTTGTTCTAGTTTCAGGTCTGGTATGATGAGTGCAGATGCAGACGAATTATTTTGGCACAATCCCTTCGTATACACATGGATATGCTGTGAACATAGCGAGTAAATCTGGTGTAGTGCAAGTTTCGGCGCAGCTATCATGAACTCTTGCGTATGATTTGATCGGCTGACAGCTCTATCTTTGGTGTCGTCAAAAGCGCGTAACCGTGATTCATTCCGCCAATTTAAAATCTCGGTAATAATGTTTCAGGACTGTAATAATTTTATGGATTGACCTTTTGTTTCTTTTCCAAAGGAAGTTGTGTAGTAGGTGCTCTTCATGTTGCGTTAGAATGCCGTAAGTGTGTCGTCAAGTTTAAATTGTTTTTATAACTGGAAAAAGCGGATGACGAGCCTCCGCGAGAACAAAAGGACTCGAGGGTGTTGTGAGTATGCCAAGACACATTCCTTGCTGTGTAGTTTCATGAGCACATAAAAAGAGCAGCACGAGACAAACAAGTAAACGATTCCCGTGGGAAGCATTATCGTTGCTCGTAGTTATCGAATGAAATCTTTATTTCAACGTCTCGTACACTTACACGACCTTGGAGTAACTGCCGAATATTTCATATCAGCTTCACGGAAACTGTGCCGCTTTTACAAGGCAGCTGTTAGAGCATCGAAATACAGGAAAACATGTGATACATTTATGAAGGTTGAACACGAGCACATAGATGCATTATGCAATGACAAATGTGAGGTATTCAAGCAAATGCATACATTTGAAGAATTGAACAAATTCAACCTTAAAAGGAGCTGATAGCGCCCGGAAGAGCAATAGAGCATGTATAGAATGAATTGTACAATATTTGATAGCACTTCGTGTAACGAAAGTTGAGTCTGTGAATTTGAAAACTTTCGAATCCGGAAACAAAGCACTCGGTGCGCATATCTTGTGTAACACGCGGTATGAAATATGTACTAGTGTTTGTGCAGATTGGGTTAAGTTTGTCATAGCGAGTCATGGCGAAAATATTTAAAAGCACGCTATTGTTTCTATATGCGATGGAGTAAATTTGAGGTGTTCTGGCGTTTTCTTCAAAACGGTTTTCCAAGGATGTAGATATAACAGTGCGTCACGCTTAGTACAGTTCCTCTTGGCGAAAAAAAGGCAGATGCATTGTATAGAAGAACGACGCTACTGCAACATTCCCGGATAAAACAATCCAAGTAGACATTGCACGTATAATAACCACTGCGTACTTCCAAACACCGTGTGAATTCATGGGGCGATAAGTGCAGGAAAAATCTTGAACCTCAAAAGTAACGTAAGAAAAATTGGCGTTTGACGATTTTCAGTCATATTCTTCCTGGCCGACATTTTTCGTAGTTCAATTGTTAACGTAGAAATGGCTAGAGCCCATATGTATACATTTACACGATTAGTAAATGGCTATATATATGTTGGACAAAAAGATGCGGCATTTTATTTTATTCGTAATAAGGCAACCCTTAAACGCATCTTTAGTGCAGTAGACGCAATGAATATATATGCATTGGAAATGTGCATTAAATCGGACTATCTGTAAGTGAGAAATAATCAGTTTCCAAGAAGGATGTCAACACGAGTTTATGAAGTGTAAGCGCGCCCACATGTGCGTGTGTACGTGAGAGTGTGTTCGCGAATGCATGTGCATGTTTGCGTGTGTGCCTGTGTGTGCATGTGAGTACCTGTGCATGCCTGTGCGCATGCGAGTGTGCGTTTAATAATGGCATTTGTAATAATGACCAATAGGCCCAAACAGCTACCTTAGCCACCGTTGCATGCTATTAATTTTTTGACGCAGATTAACGGTCAAAATCAGGACAATTGCTCAAGATATTGTCAGCGTCCATTAGGGCTCACTATTAGCGCTTTCAATAGGGTATAATGACTGTTTCACTGCATTGTAATTCTGTGTCTAACCTTTGTATGTATATTCGTTACCGCTTATTTGATGTTTGCTTTTTTTCTGCTCCGTAAATAATGTTATTCCAGTTTCTCTATGGATATTAATGGGTTGGCAAGGTATCGTGAATCGAAATGTTCAACCGGGACGAAGCGTTATTTTTGACAACAGAGGGTGTTTTTTCCATATTACCGCGTATATGGACGCTCCAGCAGTTACCTTTAGTGAAACAATTCATCCCAAAATTATCAGATTACGTTCAGTTTCTTTTCATCCCTAACTGATATCCATATTTCTCCATGATGTAAGAAAGGCACATGGGCGCGCTTTTACGGTTATTGTGAAGTTTGGTAACAATCACACTACAATAGTGGATATTTAAGTTACTCATTTACTTAATTCAGCTTTCTCTTGTGTGTTCATCAAAGAACCTAACGGGTATCTTCCCGAGGTTCTTTCTTTTGATCATCAACTGATGGGTCTGAATGATCAAGAGGGTTTTTCGTGTGAAGCAACTCCAGCTCTCTCTGTTGACGACTTCAGCTCTTGTCCTGACATCAATATACCTGTTGGGGCGCTGTCTTCTGAGCTTTGTGCAAGGTGTTTGACAAAGTTTCTCATAATAAAACTTTCGTGAAGCTGCTTCTACCCATCTCAACCCTCAGGTCTACACATATGGCTAAAGAACTTGTGAGGTCGTCAACAATTCCTTTACACCAATAACATTTCTTCACCGCAAACCCCATTTGTTTGCGCGGTACCTGATGGTACCGTATTAGGTCCATTATTGTTTTAATTGACATTAACGACCTTCCGCATCCCATTTCATGCAAGACACATTTTTCTGCAGAGGACTGCGTCTTTTATTGCCCTCTTACTGACCACAGTGGCGCTGTCATTCTTCACTGCTATCTCACCTATCCTGAATGAGAATATAAGTGTTGAATATGTGTATCGCAATGTTATTATGTTTGAACCCCTTTAATCATTGCAGAATTCACGTTCGAGTACCTTGGTCTGACATTATCACATGACCTCAGTAGGTAAATACACATGACTCATGTCACTAAAAAAACTAACCGCATTCTTGGTTACTTGCGCAGCTATTTGCGTTTTGTAGCTCTTTGACTGAGAAGTTATAATCTAACACTAGTAAGCTGTTTAATCTGTTCAGAACTCCATAGTAAGATTAACTTATTAAGATTGATCGCTTCATTAAATTTCCATCATCCTTAAATACCCAGCTATCCTCCCGAAGTTAGAATCTAGACTAAAAACCTACCGGCTTCGTCTCTTTCACAAATTCTGCAACTCGCCATCTCCCCATCTCTATCACCTGCCCAGCTCACTACACGCCATGCCGCACAAGTCGCTCGAGGGCCGTTTACTCGACTGATTAAATTATGACCTTTTACCTGCAACAGCACGCCCAGATTATGAAGCACGCTGTAGGAGAGGACTACATAATAATTTTTAGCAACTGCGGTTGTTTAATGTGTTCCTAAATATGAGTACGGGGTGATTTTACACTTCGCACCATATGAAATGCAGTCACCGTGGTCGGGATTTGACCCCGCGACCTCGTGCTTATCAGCGCAGCACCATAGCCACTAAGCAACCACGGCGGGTGTTTACGCGCGTCATGCCCGCAGTTCAGCCCATTATTTTTTCATGCGTGCCTCGAAGGACAGGAATGAGCTCGCACCTAACGCAACGCTACTCCCCAATCCCGCTCACTTCAAACACATCATGGTAGATATTGTATTAGTCAAGCCCATCCCTTATGCAACCCCCTTTAAAATCGGGCACTTGAGATACTAAATAAATAAATAAATAAATAAATAGTGGCTTACAAAGCGGAGCGGGCGCTGTCATAACACTTGTGGGTTTATGAAGAGGCTCAAGCTTGAAGAAAAAGAATACTAGAAGAATTAAAACCAACAGGCGCTTGTCTTTCTGCGCTTGCTGCCATAGCGTTGACGTGAAAGCCTTTGCAGCTGAACTAACCGTAAGAGCCAAGAGCCAAAAGCCAAATTCTTGGGTGCGAGTTGATGCCTTTTGTACTTTATACAGAACCTCTTCGAGCATCACTGCGGTTACTGGTCTTCTCTTAAAACTACAAATTCTAGCACAAAGTAAAGAACAAAGTACAGGACGTATGTCCTGCGTTTTTCCATTTTTATTTGTGCTACCAACGTTGATCTCGGCTGTAACCTTGCTCTCAAACTCACGTGGAACTTTGCTTTCAAGCTGCACTTTTCCTCGACCCACATGTCGACGTAGTCTTTGTGGGCTTCTCCAGAAGCTGTGACATCACAGTTGGGACCTCAATACATGCCCTATGTGACTGCTTCCCAAATTATTCTACCTCCCGGCTCATATTGTATATATAGACACGCGCCCGTTAGCTGTGTGTTTTAATATTCGTCTATGTGTCATTAGGTGTGCTGCCGTTGAATTAATACCAAAATTTACTTCCATTTCGTTATAACAGATGAATTATCTGTCCCAATTGACAGCGTATGGAAGAAAAATCAGATCGAACAATTCAGTAATGAACTTATTACACAAATTAACTTCGTAATTAGAAACATTAAGGCGCATGCTTATAATAAAAAGTTGAAGGGAATTGTCACAAAAGTGACGACAAAAGATGCCGGTCATCTGGCGTTCTATTGCAGACTGCAGCTGCGCACGCTGACTGGAAAAAACTCAAGGTGCATGCAAAGAAAGGACCAAGCTAACTCGAGAGATTTTAGTAGCTATTGAAATTAATTGGATGAAGGAAACGTGCCCAATTAGCCCTCAGGTGGCTTTTTTTAGAGAAGGAGCGACGCATTTCCCGCATTTGATATTGAAAAACTCAGGTTGGTGTGTCAATGGTATCATGCTTAAATTTGTTTTTCTTTCGCTTATTGTATTGTCTGTTGACATTGAACCTGTCGGCCTCAAGATCTCATCTGTTCGATGCACCCTCGGGACCCTTTCTCTTTCCACCCACGCATGCGTGGTTTGTCATACATAAAGGGTATCGCCCAGCAATAAGCCTTCCAGTTGCAGTTTAGTGTCTGTGGGTTTTGAAGTTCGTCTATAAATACAGGTGCAAACATATGGGGCAGAGACTTGGAGGTCAACAAAGCAGTTCCAGAACAAGGACGGCGCAAAGAGCGATAGAACGAAAAATGTTAGGCGCAACGTTAAGAGACAGGAACAGAGCGGTGTGTAGCAGAAAGCGAATGGAGATAACCGATATTCTAGTTGACATTATAACAAAATGGAGCTGGGAAGGGTATGTAATGCGTACGAGAGCTAACTGGTGGACCATTTCAGTTGCAGAATGGGCGTCAAGGGAAGCGTAGTTCGGGACGGTAGGAAATTATATGAGGTCATGAAATTAGGAAATTCGCAGGCGCAAGTTGGAATCACCTTGCGCAAGACAGTAGTGATTGGAGATCGCTGGAAGAGGCCTTCATCCTGCAGGTGACATAAATATAGTCTGATGATTGCGATTGTGATGATGATGATATCTCATTAAATGCGCTGTCGTTCAATCAAGGATGACAACTCAACTAGCCCGCCAATTCCTCCTGAACAAATGTCTAATTCCGTGTTTATAAATTTCAAAATGCCCATTGTTAAGAACGCGGAGGTACTGTTAAGAACGGCCCAGCTGACATGAAAGTTTTGCCAGCCAGTTGCGACAGCGGGCGTCGACTTTCTTGGAACGCCACCGTTACTCTCTAGCCTCGTCGCCGTTGTGACTGAATGCGTTCGGCGGACCAACTATTGTTACCGAACCCACCAACGCCGACCTGTTCTGCTATGAGCGGGGGAGTTGCGGCGGGAACGTCTACGAAGGCCCCTTCCCACGCGCCGTCCAAGACGCAAGACAATGGGCACCTGGCGGCGCGCTGCGGGGGTCAGCTCGGGGAATAAAAGGCACCTTTCCTGACACGAGCCCCGCGTTCTACGAAGTCCGTCTGACGTCGGCTCCGGACCGTGAACCTCGCGCAAGCAAGGTGTTGTGTGTGTGTGTGTGTGTGTGTGTGTGTGTGTGTGTGTGTGTGTGTGTGTGTGTGTGTGTGTGTGTGTGTGTGTGTGTGTAAACCGTCCCGCAGAGAGGCGGCTTGTTTACGATGACTGGACGAACCTTTCCGTCACCTTGGGATCGAGGGGGGCCCGAGTGTTTATAAACCGCTGTTGTGCGGCTGCTCAGTGCACTTTCTCAAGCAGTCATGTTAGACTGTTGTATTTTTCTCTCGCAGTCATGCTAGACTGATGAACTGCATGTAGATACTGTAAATAAACCCATATTCCTCGTTCTCGATGAGAAGCAGTCCTTCCCTTCATCAACGTCCTCAGAGAGGATAAGTTGGACGACGGCATGGGCCAGCTACCTTCTAATTCATGCCGGACTCCAATCTTGACAACGGGTTACGAGCGATGGGATTGAGCCCCCAATCCTGACACCATGTAGATAGAAATAACTAGTGTCAAATTATGCGGTCAGGTTTCATGAGTAGACACCTGGCTCTGTATTTTAAGGGTTGAAAGTAAAAAAAATAACAAAACACACACACACACACACACGCGTATATATATATATATATATATATATATTGTGGGAATTTATAAGCTATTCTTTGTCATCTGTACATGATCATCATCATATGGGGTTCATATGGGGTTCTTCTTCATCATCGCTTGTGGGGCTGGCTCTCGTGTGTGCTCCGTGCTGTGGGCATGGTCGGCTCGCCTAATCTTTTGACGCGGAATAAAACGCCGTGATAACTCCTGCGTCACAAGTGGTGGAGTGTGCTCTTCGGTCCCCCGTCCTCTGACTCCCCGCTCAACCTCCTGGAGCTTCGATTAGGTCGCATATATATATATATATATATATATATATATATATATATATATATATATATATATATATATATATATATATATATATATATGCTGGTGTCTCAGCGAACACATTCAAAAGTTTTTAAAAAGTGTCTGTGGTAGATAGCACAATTCTAATCCACGAGTTGGTCTAGCCGAAGAGGCGGACATTACTTGAAAAAAAAACTGCAATGCATAATCAACCAATTAACAAAACTTTACTAATTAAGGTTATAATTAGCTTTTATGGCACATACTCAAATTTACAAATTCTAGCCCAGGAGGTCGCAAGGAGAATCCACTTGGAACGAATTCTCACGATAAAACCAATTTCGAGATATTAATTCCCGAGCTTTGCGGAGAAATGTCTTGGCGTCCAAGTTGCTTTTGTGCTTTAATGCATAAAACGGCGTTTTGTTGAAAAAGTAAGTCGATTGACTGCATTTTTATCGCAAGTTTGACGGCACATATGTCGTAAATGGCGTGATTCGCGCAGTTCTCTTTAAGTTGATATGCCTTGAAGTCTCACCTGCTAGAATTTCTAACGCGCAATATGTGCCATAAAGAACTTGGAAACATAATTAGTGAATGCACAAAAAATTGAAATGCGGGATCGACTAATTGATATTTGTCAATTAGTCAATCCCGCATTTCAATTTTTTTACATCTCCGCCTCTTCAAGAAGACCAGCTCATGGACTAGAATTGGGCTGTCTGCCACAGACAACTTAAAGAAAAAATTGAAAGTGTTGCTCTTTATTCTGTTGAATAGCTGGGAAATAGATCTTCCCTTTTCTTCCTTGTCATGAAAATATATGTAGGGTTTCCCAGCTTGCTTTAGCCAGAGTTTAAAAATATATGAATGCCACGTAGGTGGACAGAACCAAGGTAATGTTTGCCGTCGCTTGGAGGTACTCGTATTATTTTTTTAATTACACATAATTATAGAATTATGTTTAATTTATAATAACCTATTATAATTATATTATTATGATTAGATTATAAGTGTCAAATAAAAAATTGTAGAGGAACATAAAAAACTGCCCATGAGGCTTTCTGTTGCTCAATACGTGCTGCGTAAGAGTGCCTTTCTGAGCTTGAAAGAAGCCCGCGAATACACGCAAAGTGCCTCGAGTGGTATTGCGTGCATTTTTTGCGCGCATGTTTTGCGTGTATTTCCGAGCTTTCTTCACGCTCGGAAAAACACTTTTATGTAGCACCTATTGAGCAACAGAAAGCGGTATCGTTAGTTTTCCATGTCACTCTACAATTTTCTCATTCGTACTTTACATCTAATTATGATATATGAGAAATTTATTTATTAATTCAGACTAATTATCTATGTAGGCGGAATTCAAAAACATTTTTGAGTACCTCTCAGCGACGGCAAACAACATTACCTTGGTTCTGTCCAGCAGCACAGCATTTTCATATTTTTAAACTCCGGCTAAATTTAGCTGGGACACCCTGTATGTTACGCACGCGTAATGCTGGTGCTGTGGGCTCGGCTTCCACTTGCGTCAAGTTATCTTTTCGTCCACTTTCATTTAGCTTTTTGTGCAGGGTAGCAAACCGGAAACTCGCCCCTAGTTATCCTTCCTGCCTTTCCTCTTTTACTCACTCTCTGTCTCTCTTTTCATTTACCTTTTGCTTCATTATTTTCTACACTTAAATTTAAACAACTGTTAATTTCTCGGATGCTTTCCATGGCTTCATTGTCTATTGGCTTTATGTGTTCACGATTAAGAAAATTCAGCCCCTCAGTTCCCCCTCTTCCCTGGTTTATTCATTGTGAGGATCTCGAATCTGGCAGCCTTGGTGTCACTAGGTGTCATGCGAGGGTTTATTAGCCGCGTGCCTGCTGTCCTAAGCTCAGGTGTTACGTGACCCCTTCGGGCAAAAATGGACGTTCCACATCCGCACACCTTGACTCTAAGTGGCGCTGGCTAACACTCCTAGCGCTAGATATAGTAAACCTAAAGACCCGTGTTAGTGGATGAATTGATGACCATCGCTTTAACACAATTGGTCGTGCAACGCACGCGCAATGCGGAGGTTGTGGGATCCGCTCTCACCGGCGACAAGTTATCTTTTCGTCCTCTTTCATGTACATTTTCTTCATTATCTTCTACATTACAATTTAAGCCGCATTTAATTCCCCAGACGTTTTCCTTGGCTACATAGTCTATTGGCTTTATGTGGTCATGATTAAAGAGATCGAGTCTTTGAGTTTCCCTTGTTCTGTCATACATATCATCATCATCAGCCTGGATACGCCCACTGCAGGACAGAGGCCTCCCCCATACTTCTCCAACTACCCCGGTCATGTACTAATTGTGGCCATGTTGTCCCTGCAAACTTCTTAATCTCATCCGCCCACCTAACTTTCTGCCGCCCCCTGCTACGCTTCCATTGGAGTCCAGTCCGTAACTCTTAATGACCATCGATTATCTTTCCTCCTCATTACTTGTCTTGCCCATGCCCATTTCTTTTTCTTGATTTCAACTAAGATGTCATTAAGTCGCGTTTGTTCCCTCACCCAATCTGCTCTTTTCTTATCCCTTAACGTTACACCCATCATTTTTCTTTCCATAGCTCGTTGCATCGTCCTCAATATAAGTAGAACCATTTTCGTAAGCCTCCAGGTTTCTGCCCCGTACGTGAGTACTGGTAAGACACAGTTGTTATACACTTTCCTCTTGAGGGATAGTGGCAACCTGCTGTTCATGATCTGAGAATGCCTGCCAAACGCGCACCAGCCCATTCTTATTCTTCTGATTATTTCCGTCTCATGATCCGGATCCGCCGTGACTACCTGCCCTAAGTAGATGCATTCCCTTACCACTTCCAGTGCATATATATAGAAGGATGAGAAGGACAACTTCGCGGTGCTCTTTGGTTTATTTACCCAACAGTTGTGATCGGTGGACCAGGCTTTTTCTAGAAAAATGCATTGAAAAATCCAGTTATTATATATATATATATATATATATATATATGAATAGATAGATAGACATAAACAGGAGTCAATTCAGAGCTGTTAAAAGAAGCGTTTCCTAAGAGAGCTCTTTAATGATGAAAGCACATTTAGTTGATATGGACGGGTAGTTTCTGCATCGCCTTTCAGTGCTGCTTGATGTTGAGCTGCGCCTCCACTCAATTTTATCTAGATTTTGAGCATGCTTTTCGTATAGCAACTAAGGCGCTTATATAGGACTTATATGCAGAACTATTTTCATTTCTGTTATGTCCTTTCTACTCCTATCACCTTTCATTCTTTTTAACCCCATATGGGTCGCCTCTCGCTAGGTGCTGTGAGAAGCAATGCCCACGGCACGGGGTGGCCCGTGCTCTGATGCGCGCGTTCGGAACGCCACGTCATCAGAACGAGCCTGGCTTCGCCGGAAGAAGATTAAACCTTGCTTGTCTGTGGTTTCGGTGTTCTTTGCGGAGGCCACAGCCGAATCCGAGAACCCACGTCCTGCTACACCTTAACCTGCTTTTTGAGTGGATAGACGTAATGCACGAGGATGCTAGAGAAACGAAAGAACTGTCTCTTCGCAGTAGTGCCTACCTCCTCCCTCCCCCTTCACTCGAATGCGTACGATGCTTTCAAACATGCCCGAAATTACTAAAATGGCTGCAGCAGCTGGAGACTTGGTCCCAACGTCAAATGTGCGTACTACTCTTGTGCCTCAGGTTGCTCGTTGTAAGGGCATATCACCTCGTCTCCCGTAAGCTGCACATGCAACAGAAGAACAGCGGATGATACAGATGGCACGTTATTATCGGCGTTGTCTTGTCGCCTTCGCAGTTATTATCAATTAAACATCCGACAAACTAGCCCAGCTTCGCACATTCGTGTGGTA
This sequence comes from Dermacentor andersoni, assembly GCF_023375885.2. NCBI lineage: Eukaryota > Metazoa > Arthropoda > Arachnida > Ixodida > Ixodidae > Dermacentor > Dermacentor andersoni. The sequence continues at coordinate 136,771,725 of NC_092814.1, forward strand.
CATCATCCTAAGTGGATGTCTCATCCTTCTAATTTCACCTGTGGGACACGGACTTCGCGTGAAGGTTTGTAGTCTAGATGAAGGGGGGGGGGGGGGGTGCAGGATGGGCGACGGGGATGGCGTCCACTCCGCGCTTTTAACACTCTACGAAATGTCACGGATGCGTAATCCATCAAAACTTCCCTGCGTCCCTTTTTCGCACTTCGCGTCAGAGACCTGCGTATTTGTTTTCTTAAGCCTAGCTATCTCGTGATGCAGAATAACATGGAGAGCGTAGTTTAAGGAAATGGTCTGCTTCACCATCTTTCTTTGCTTGTTCTATTTTTCTATTCTTTGTTTAGGATTTCCTGGGTCGCTTCACGGTCTCCTACTCAACATCTCTCGACCCTGAAGTGGGTCGCGACGCAGTTTGAGAAACACTGTGCTAAGCAATTTTCCACCGGCAATTTCACGGACACGACAGCGAGTCGCCCTCTTGCCTTAGCCGTAGGAAAGAATGAAGTGGCGGCTCGCAGCCACTCTGTTTTTTTTTCAATTTTATGTCTTCTTCAAGGTAGGGATGGCAGTGAAAAACATCAGGGCCAGGCACTGCCAAAGAAGCATAGGGCCTTAAAATGATCGAATAAAATTCACGTTCTTTCTGCTGTATTTCAATACTACTTTGTTACGTATACCTTGTCTTAAGCTCTTGTGTGCGCAATTTCATGAGCGAATTTCAGTATAAATGCCTACAATATAATTTGTTTTTTTCTCGCGATAAGCGAGTGACCGAAGAGACCATGACAACTTACTGGTTTTAGTTTAAAATAAAGGTCATTTGTGCTGTCTAACAGTACCTGCTCACTCCAGGTCGTGTATGCAGCATACTTCGTTTAAGCGGTGACGACAATCACTTCTTCAACTTTGAAATTCTGCGGGGCCCCTCAAACAATGGCAAGCACCGTTTTCGAACTCTTTGATCAACAGATATTTTACAATCACGGCATTTTCTTGATGAAAATTCTCGGATATTGCTCGAAGAAATCTTGCAGGCTTCTTGCTTTCTTGCGGAACACATCTTTATATAAAATGGGCCGATAAATTTGTTGAGCTCAAGTATTTATGAGTGTGTTGGACCGTTTTTGTTCTACTTCTGTATCTGCACAACAGTTATGCACAGACACGGTGCCTTTTTTAGCATTCACTGATATAAACAAAAGACTCTCTATGCGGAATTAAGTACCGTATATTAGTTTAACCTTTCGCCGAAATAAGAAGGTTGTCTAACAAGCTTTATATTCCCCATTTTCTACGCCTAAATAGAAAAAAAAGAACGGTTTGTGCTAGATAGCGCAATTCTACTTTCACAGCGTTGCTGTATACGGGGAGGTTGCGATACGCTTTATGTCAAATTACAATGATCATTTAGATCCTTAAAAATGAATCGCATTAATTTTCGAATGACTGCTTGGAGAGTATACGTGTGCAGCCCGGTTGTTTCTGTAATGCTGCGCACCTAAGTAAATACTTTTAGCGAAGTTGTATAGCTTTTTTGTTTGTTTTGTTTGAATGTTTGTTTTGTATTGCGTTAACATTATTAGCTACTTGTTCTTTCATCTTCGCCAGCTACCATTTGTATAATTTCTTGGTACGCCTTCTTTTTCTATTTCACGCAGTGGTTTTGTTTCATTTATCGCGTTGTTTATATTGTTAGATATTTGTTCTTTCATGTTTACTCGCTAATAATGTATAATTTCTTAGTACTCCTTTCTTTTTGCTAATTCCCCCGTATCCTCCCCTCACGCAATACTCCTTCGGGAGCCTATGAGGTAACTGAATGAATGAATGAATGAATGAATGAATGAATGAATGAATGAATAAATAAATAAATTAATAAATAAATAAATAAATAAATAAATAAATAAATAAATAAATAAATAAAAATTTCCATCGTTCTTATGTGTGAAAATATTCATTACTAGAAATAATCATGTCACCTACAGTCTAGAAAATGGCTCGGCGCATGCCTTGTCGGAGGCGTCACGCAGAGGTGCGATGTGCTAATGTCAGTATTTTCCACAAAACAGTCGGGCGTCATTCATGGAATTTGCTTTTCGTGATGCAGGCTAAGTTAAATAATGGTCAGAACTGGCGTGGGGGCTCAAATTAAGGATGGACATCGAGGTTTACTTCGATCTTTCATACCGCACCAATCGACAATATAAGTCGAAATCTTAGCAGCAGACATCTTTATTGACAATCATGCTGGAAATAGTTTTACGAAAACGCAGTGGCCTTGGAGAGTGGCAGGTTGAAATTATAGTACCTTGCTATATAATCTAAATGCGCAAAAAAATGCTGATGAGAGACTTCTTATTGATTACTCAAATATTGTGGCTTGCCGTGATGTGAAGTCAAGGGGCACGTGTAGTTTTGCTAATATGATAGAATGGTGCTTTTAATACCTCCTCGGTTTAGCGTGGGTGCTGTCTGCTGCTGGTTCGGTCATTGTCTCGGTGAATATATTTATTGATATACAGGGTGCCGCAGCGAACAATTTCGAAAAATCTTAAAGATTGCCTGTGGCAGATGGCGCAATTCTAGTTCATGAGGTGGTCTACTCGAAGCGGTGGAAATCACTGGCTAAAAAGAATTGATATGCTTCGTTGACTACTTAACAGAAATTCACTAATTATAATTTCGACTATTTACCTTCTGGCCCGTATTGCCATTTGCAAATGCTAGCCGCCGAATTCGCAAAGCGGATGAACTTGGAAAGAATTCTCTGGATAACACTAGCTTCAAGATAATAAGTACCGAACTTTGCGGAGAAACGCATTGGCGTTCAAGTTACTTTTTTAAGTGAATGCATAGAACGACGTCTTGTTAAGAAATCAAGAAAGTAACCACAACGTCAATGCATTTCTCCGCGAAAATCGAGTATTAATATCTAGAAATTTGTGTCATCCTGAGAAGTGCTTACGTCCTTTTTTATGTTTTTTTTAGCGTGTGCTGCTCTAATGCGCATGCACAGAAAAATATTGAGCAATACGTGCAAAGCTACGGTGCACCAGCCGTGGTTGCTCAGTGGCTATGGTGTTGGGCTGCTGAGCACGAGGTTGCGAGATCGAATCCCGGCCACGGCGGTAGCATTTCGATGGGGGCGAAGAGCGCAAAAACAGACGAGCGAATGCTTCTGCTGCATTTCCTTTCAACGCGTCTGCGAAACTTGTGATTACGCTATCTCCAGCACTAGATGCGCGGGAATACAGCGTGTATGGAGCCGCCAGCCATATCAGCTCGCCCAGTCTGTGTACCCGCCTGAGATTACCTCTAACATATGGCGCTGGTGGTGTACGCGCTCAGCCGGGTGAATAGTCATGCATGTGCAGACACGGCCGGTTCTAGTGGAGGAGACCCGCGCTGATCTGACCCTTCGACCACCTTGAGCGCGCCTGATCACGGTACCTTGTGCTCACCCCCCTCTCCACCTTGCGCTCGCTTTGTCACGTGACCTCCAACGTTCGGCGCGCATTAAGCCACCATCCTCCTCAGCAAGTCTTCGCCTGCTTTCCCTCGCACTCACTGCATACGGCGTGTGGGAAGTGAAAGGATCTTATTGCACTTCGACTTGATACGGAACCTCACGTCCAGGTCGACGGCAACGACGACGACGAAAATCCGCTGGAGTGTTCATATAATTGCTATCGCAATAGAAACATTTCCTACACAGAACTTTCTCCCGAAGATGATGGTGCTAGTCACAGCACTGTGAGTGCGAAAAAGAATGTTTTACTAGTAGCATTGGCGCAACATATGTAACAGATGAGTTTAACGCGTGAAACAAGGCGTGTGCGAGGTATGCACTTACGGCCGTAAAGGATGAGATCCAACTTCTCTTTAACACTGCCTGTATGCACACTGCTCAGCGAATAAAACGCGACACTCGGAGCGCATTGCTGCCGGCACTTTTGGCGCCACCTGTGGGTGGAGCAAAAACAAAGGTGCCGCAAAAGCTTTTTGCGCCACATATTGATGGGCTACCACAGTGTAAAGAGGTCCAACGCCACGCTTAACCTTGCTGTCCCGTTCAATGCTTCGCCTTCATGAGAAACTGACTTTTTTCTATGTTGCTCGTAGCCCAAAGAAGTAGTCCCTGGTCTACACTTAAATGCATTGCCCGCTAATTAGTAGAGCAGTCCAGATGGACCACGTATTGAAGGAAGTACATCAGCCTGATAATTCCGAGAAGATTATAACAATTGCTCCTTGTAGGTCCCACCTGGCACCTTGTGAGACTCAGATTAGTTATTTCCATTCTACCTCCTCATTGCAAACTCAAGCTACCGCTTACTTAGCCTCTGGTTGCCTATTTTCCAGCGCACGGAAGGTCTTCATCGTTGTATGTACCGCACAGAATAGCTATGAATAAGCTGTGCAAAAAGATCAAAGGAATAACTGATGTGGCACCACAGGTTGTGCACTCATAAAGACAGCACACACGCTGTCAGTTTACTTTTCCCCTGTTTCTTTTTTTCGTTTCTTCCTGTTCTGCGTTGATGCACGACCTACCAATTCGCCCGGATCGTTGTTTTTACACATGTTGAAATATTCTCGAAGTGAAAGTGTGTGGTACTGATTTTAATAAAACGATTGTTCACACAAAAAATGCGGTGCAACTTATGGTGGCCAGAAGGCCTATATACAGCTAGCTGTAGCACATGCGCCATGAATGCAACTCACGTACGTAAACGCAGTGCAGGTCACGCACTACCTGCCATTATGCATGCACAAAGAAATCGCATTGCCGGTAAAGTGTTGACAGTGTTTTAATTTGGAGCCGGAATCATGGCACTTGACACTTCCTCTTCTGTGGCGCACGTGCTACTGTGCAGGTTGTGTCGACTTGTCAAAATATGAGCTCATGACGCCACGTACGCTGTTATCGTAATGCGTGGTAAGTAAGAAGCCGAGCACCGCATTGTCCTTCTTCCTGATCAGGCAGTTTCCGCAAATGCCGCTTCCGCAAACGATGCTCGAGGCGACACCCGGAAAGAAAGGAGACAATGCGCTTTATGTGGCTCATTTTCTGTTGTTTGTGCGGTGTCGTGTAGTCACGTTTGTGCCAAAATAGCTGTGGTTTTACTGTATACGATGTATGTTTACCCACACTAACATAATACGCTGGTATTCTTGTAGTAAGCAGCGACTGCGAGACAAACATCGCTTCCCCTTCTCTGTCTTTGTCCCGCGTATTACATTCTGGCATGTGTACACTCGCTCAGCCATAAGTTAGACTAAAATCTGTGGAACTAAAAATTTAGGAACTGCCCCATCGAGCAACAGATTATAACGGTTTGTTTCCCGGAGGGCTACATAGAAACTAAAGCAAATACTTGAAGCTCGTCCCTGCGCTGACAATAATGACACGTCACCTTGTGCTGTAGATAAGGTACCAATTTTTTGTGTCATTAGTTAGATTTGTCTCCATGTTTTGGGATAGGAAATGTGTCTTTGTTGTGGAGCCTCTGGAAAGTTAGAAAGTCTGGCATAGCGCTTGTGTTCAAGTGTGTTGTATCAGCGTTTTAATTGTTCACCCCAATTTAAATCCGCATCCATCGATCAACTCATTGACAATATAAGCATAACCATTACTCTTGAGTGTATCGCTATCGTGCACGCAGAGTTCAGCTGAAAGCAAAATATTCATCCGAGTTTCGAAAGGTTCATTACTCACTGCACGTCTTTTGGATAATTATTGCTGGAAGTGGTATGGTGGCAGCACTGTTCATGTTATTTTTTCGCACGAATAAGATCAATGTCACGAGGAACTTTATTTTTTTCATTCAAATGTAGTCTTCCGCGCTTCCTTTCACAGCGAAAGTTTTTGCAGTTTTCTTTTTCGGTATTTGAAGGGCGCATTGCAATATATATATATATATATGTGTGTGTACTATACACCGGGGACGAAGTCACCCCCATGGGTTTTCCTTGGAAGCCTTTCCGTTGCCTGAGGGCCAGTCAGACGGCGCTGACTGCTGCGCCGATGGCAAGAGGCTCGGCAGGGTCTTTAAAATGAATTCCTGCTTCTGTCCTAGTAAAGCAAGAATTTGTTGACCGATCCCGCCATTTGCACCGTTCTGCATCGTCATTGGCATGTCCATGGCTCCGTTCCAGCCGTCCGATGGCCATTTCGCTGGTGCGTCGCTCCACCCATCCGAAGGCCACGCAGGAGCCATTGCAGGTGAGCTTGGCGCCGGCCTGTGGCTGATGGTCTTTACTATGTACACTTGCTTCTCTGGAACCGTGTGCCCATTTCCATTGCTCGGACCCGCTCCGGAAAAGAAAGGAGGCGTGTCCGCCTCGAGACCCGCGGCATGGTCCATGCTCGCTGTCTTGACAGTGTACACCTGTTCATCATTGCCTGATGTCTGCCAGCTGTTGTCGCTTGATGCTTGCCAGCCGTCGCTACTAGCCGCTGCTTGCCAACCGTTAGAATTAGCACCCTGCCACCCAGTACTTGGAGCCATTTGCCAACCATTGCCGTTTGGCTTTTTCATTGGCCAGCCCGAGTTCAGAAAATCTTGTACGTTACCGGTTGTGTACCCTGCATCTATGACGAGTATATTCTTGGGCTTGCTATTGGTCGGTGCGCTGGCCGCTGCCCAGCCAGCACTGGCACTTGACTTGCTCGATTCAGCAGGCTTTCTGTGGGACCTTTCGTTCGTCTTTCTTACTTCGAAGCGTTCTGTCGCCCTGCCCTGGCCATTCCTACCGCTGTTTCGCATTTGCCAAGCATCGGTAGAGCCAGGGTACTTCCATCTAGCCGTTGCGGGTGCATTCTGGGACCTCTGGGACGAAGACGCGGAAGGTTTTGTCTGATAGTACTGGTCACGTGTTGTGAGCGGTTGAGTACCTGATGGAAAGTTGTCGCTCCATTGGCGAAGCGAAGCACCACCTCTGAGGGGTTCAGATGCCGCCGGTTGTTGGGGCGAGTCATAGCGAGGTGGTCTTCTCAGAACATAAAAGCCTTGTGCGTTGCTGCTAGAAGCCGATCCATGTGTTAGAGGCTCTGCAAAAATAGAAAATGTATTTTCCTAGAATTAGCGCTGCGTACTGTATTGCCGTGGAAATATGTCACTAATTCATGATGCGGCAACATGCAAAGGCTTTAGTTAGTAACTGCGCCGACTGTGCCTAATTTTCAATTGTTTGTCAAGTGTAGTATGTTGCAATAACCGCATAGCTTGCTAACTCTGCTCCAACGTGCACTAATAATATGAATACTCTTGGAATAACAAAGCCATAGCAATGCAAAAACACTTAATAACGAGTTTCCCCGAGTAGTTCCCAAGTCGGGGGAAAAAAACAACATCTAGTTCATAATCCAAGTCCACAACCTAGAATAAAAGTGCAATGTAAAACCGCATGAAAAGCAAAATTAACGAAAAAATTCTTTTTCGGACTATGTGTGTGCAGAGAGCTTAAATTGCTTTCGTAGAAGCGAAAAGCTCACCATAAAGCAAAGAGATGCCGCATGGTTCGTTTATACTGTTTAAGTATATTTCGGACGCTCATTAAGAGTGCTACGCTTTTAGACCTTGACTTATTCTCACGCTCAATAATCCTTCAACTGGGGTAAATCTGTTATGGCGATGAGGCTAACGTCACCAATTAAGACATTTGAATATTGTTACCCTCACTACACAGAAACTTTTACAAACGCTGTATTTTTTTCTTTTTTTACCTTGCAGAAGCGAAACGTTCGCGCTACTGCGAGCCTTGCAGTTCGGCCTACATGTTGATCATGAGTAAAAGCACCACTTGGCCCCATTTTGTTATAAGACTGGCCGGATGGATGCTCAAGGCACGAAAGTGGGGAAAGCATACAAGGTATGCGAGTGAAACGCAGGCAGCTTTCTCTCAAGATTCGGTGGTTTGAAGAGCCTCAGTCCACGCGAAAGCTTCGTGCGTGTCAGTCCAGATTGACAGGTTTGTTATGCTGAACGACCAGGAAACGGGCGTTGGTGTCTACAGAGGTCATCTGGCTGTTCAAGTGCTCGCTGGCTATGCGGCCTTCTTTCTTGCACCTTCTCGTATACGTATCGAGGAAGCTCGTTTAGAGTATCGTGTGAGCTTGACGTCGGCGTGCTGACAGGTGGCGTTACCAAGGCAGATTGTTGACGTATGTATCCCCGTGTAAATGACGAACAAAGTAGCAAGTAGTTCCTTTTGCTGTATATTGTTTGCCTTGAGCGTATTTCGCTAAACCCCTTGTCGGGCTTCTCGCTTTTGCATGCACTCTTTGACATAATGCTGCCAAGCCTGCATAAACGACACATTACAGGTATGTTCAACTGCCAAAGACCGGCAGACAAATTTATTCCTCGTGCCAAACTTAAAACAAATGCATGAAATACTAGACATCTCGCTATCTCAGGAAAATAAGCGCGCTTGAAGGTGCAGTTGCACGGTGGATATGATCATGATTATCTTGTAGCTTCATCATTAGCAAGTAACTTTTAGTTGCTAAGTGCCCAACCTTTACACTTGCTGTTGGTGCGAAGAGCTCAAGACGTACTCTTGAACTTGTGACAACCAGCATAGCCCTAGCAGCAGCTTCTGTTTGGTTTTCGAGTGAAAGTGCGTACTCGCTTGTGTGCTGAGATTTTTCCTCGAGGTTAAATCACCGTTTGTGCTCTGAATTCATTCGCAACGCATTTTTCAATCGATCTTAATCGTCAAATCCCCAAATGACCGAAATAACATAGACATCAGTTGTTAAGTCACTTGTGCATCTGGCACGTTAAAGAACCCCAGGTGGTCGAAATTTCCGGAGTCCTCCACTACGGCGTGCCTCATAATCAGAAAGTGGTTTTGGCACGGAAAACCCCATAATTTAATAATAAAACTTGTGCATCTGACAGCGTATTGAGAGGAATAGGGGTGATAAACCGCATATTATAAATGCTGCTTTAGCGCCTAAAAGTGATCACGATCGTCTTCAGTGTGGTGTTACAATGTCACTTGGCGAACGTTATCACCCACTGCAGGCCTTCCAGCGCAGGCGTAAACTCCCACAGAACGTACTGAAGAGCACAATTTGACGCGCAGCGAGAGGTCATGGTTCTCTGGAACAACTCGATTCTCGCCTCATTCGCAGTGAACTCTGTTTAAACTGATGGGATGCAACGTACTGCGCTTTTTCGCGCAACTCAAGGTAAAGCGATTAAGTAGAGATAAAAGAGCGAGATAAAGGAAAAGTTAGCAATTTTTTAATTTCCCATTATTCTATATGATTACCGATGATATTTTGCCATTGGAGAGGGATATTCTAAACGTTTGGTTATTTATACATTCCACGCAAGCAAGTAGCCAGGCTGCTCGTAAATTAGTTGTTTATTGGCCCGGTGACACCCACCGTTGAGAAACGATGAGTTGAAGTTTTCTAACTTGTATCAGTATCAATAATGTGAAGAACTGCTCCGAAATTCACTTCTTCTGTTTTGTACACGCATCCTTAAAATTCATACCACAGAAAGTGCTGTGGGTAATGTGTGGTCCAGGCACGGGTTATTCGACCACCCACCAGACCCAACGCGGGCCTACAGACCCTCTCACTTGACTTTTATTTTCGGCTTTTGGGAATGAACTGATCTACAAAAATTATAAAGGGCAACCCAAAGGGGAACCTCGATGCCACAGTTGACAGCGGCAGCTGATACTCTCGCTTTGACTTTGCAATGATTTTTCGCTCTACTTTGTCACTGGAATTACTGTCACTACGGTAACGTTATGTATATTTCCAAGCAAGGAAACTAAGCAGTTTTGATTGTTTACGGTGGCATCAATACTGCATGCAGTACCGAATCGATTCCCTGAGACAAGGCGCATATTCAGCTAACAACGCTCACATTTGGGTTCGAACAGATGCATTTGCACTATAAATTTTTTATCGCTATAGTTGGCGCTTTACGACAGTTACGAGCCTTGAAGAATGAGTTAAGCAACCTCCAATTACATATTTGAAAGATATTCCTGCTTTCCTGTCAATTTACCTCCCCCTCTCTTCCCAGGGTAGGGTAGCAAGCCGGATCGTCCCCTCTGGTTAGCCTCCCTGTCTTTCCCCTTTCTTCTGTCTCTCTCTTCCTATGGGGCGGTACACAATATATGCTCGTGTCGGAAGCTTTCACTGCAAATTAAAGAATCTACAAAATCAGTTATGTGGGCATACTCTAGAGACAGGAAGTTTCATGAGAGCAAAACTACCATCCACTAAAGAGTATAGCGCTGAGCTATATATAGAGAAAACCAAATCGTGCATCAAGAAAGCCTTGCAGTTGAAGAAAAATCTTTTCCTGGCCTATGGACCAAACGCTGAATCAATGCTTTTCCGAGGCTTTTGCTCTACCATTTGAGCTGACCAGTAGGCTAAGTAATGGCAGCGTCAGGCCGAAATAATTGGTCAATCGCAGAGCAGGATCAGAGAACACAGAAAATCAGTTCCTCGTCAATACGCAAGGTGGAAGAAGTTTCATTGAAAAGAAAGAAGCATCATCCATCCGAAAGTAGTGCTATGCTACCGAAATAAATTCATTTTTCCATTCAAGTAACACAGTTACAGTTGGCTCAAAGTTATTCTGTACTGCTCCACTACGGCATCTCTCATAACCCTGTGTTACTTTCGGTCATTAGATACCGTAAGCCACTGAACAGTTTATTGAAACTCGCAATCATTTCATGATTGTTTCATTGTTGTACATATTGCAGAGAATGAGATTTCCTAGATTTTATGAATTGCCCACACTATACTACAGCATCTAGATGTCAGCCAGGCAACTCGATAACAACTCGATTTTGCAATTTTCAGGGAATGCACAACCAGCCATGTTGGTTGCCGAGTGAATACGCTTCTTCAGTTGCCACATTAAAACAGTGATAAGGCGCTAATCAATAAAGGAAAATGGCCTTGAAGTTTTCCAATCGGTGCATCGCAGCCGCCCTAGCTAATAATTCCGGGACTACTGCCCAAATGGCTAGAAGCAATGAAAAATGAAATATCGCTGTCACAGACATTATCTCATTAGCATGATCGAACCACTGCGCAAATGAACAGAATTGTCGCGGCCCGGCGTTGTGAAACTCATGCGGCACAAAAGATAGTGGAATGTTTGGAAAGGTGAGTTCTGCGTATGGTTTGCGCCTTCCGCACCCTAAAGGAGCTGCATAATGCGTCTTTAAACAAATACAAATTTTCATCAAGCATATTCCGGGTGATGATCTATTTCGGGCTATCACATGCATGGAGTGAGCCTCCGGGTCATCCCCACACTTATTGGCGCGGAATTCTTTATTTATTTCCTGATCATGCAAGCGAACAGTCGAGTTCTGCGCAGGATCCTCTAGTAGGACTCATTCATAATACTGAAAGAGTCTTCCATTCTTTCTCGCAACACCCTGTAACTAGTGGACCGTTGATGAACTACCAAAAATGCTTGAAATTTTCCCGTTCTCTACGCTTTAAGTAGCCTCTGCTGGCGGGGGATCTCGACGCCTTACCCCCTGTCAACACCCCTGCCATCCCCATTAAGAAAATATGCAAACACCTCCCCGAAGTGCCACTGGCCACCAACAAACGTCATCCCTCGTAAAGAGCACCCACGTTAGAAGTTGCGCTTTCATTAAAGTGTCCAGCTGCACTTTCATTAACCTATACTACAACAAGCCCTACTTATAGCGCTGGCTGTGGAAGGATAAAAGAACTGGGCGAACAAGTCATTCCAGGCAGAGCACGTGAAGGCAGCGTACACTCGACAGGGGCCACCTGAGTCGCACAAAACAAGGATAGACATTCGGCTCGCGTCGGCCGCTCCACTCGGGTTACGAAAGGCGGCTGCACACCCACGACACAGCATCCATTGTGCACTTTTTGTTTCGACCTGCGGCTTGCGGCAGGCCCGCGTCGTATTTCAACACTTCCTCGATTTGCATCCTGCTCCACTTACACGGCAGCGTTGGACAAGCATCTTACGTGAGCGCTGTTGAACCGGACCGCTAGCGAAACAATTACAATTACGCCCTTAATTGCAAAGCCAGCTCTGCGTGCTTTATTCATGTCTCGCTGCCCTCGGTCGTGAGCTCCACGGTGGAGGGCAGTGGTGTTGCGCGGAGAAAGCGGGACCCGCCGACCACCGAACGAAAAGGAAGACAACAACAGAGCCTCTACAGCACGCAACTGCGCGGCGCCTCCAAGCGGCTCGCAGCACTTACCTTTGTTTCGCTTTTTTCATTATTTCTTTTACCATTTGTGTGATTTTTTCTGGGAGGACGAGATGGAAACACCACGACATCAACGCGTAGTAGTGTGTGTTGGCGCTTCTTACAACGCTTAATTTAGAGCCATTGTTTGTAAGAAGGTCACATTTGAGCGCCTACCTGCGAAAGATTTACATAACTTTTTAATAACTTCCAGTGCGCAAGAATATGCTTCTATAACATGTTGCACTGGTACAATAGAGCAAACTTCATCAGTCCTGACTGCGTCTGCGTTATATTTCTGAAATGCAATAATTTCTGTGAATAGATGTAAAATTCCTTCATCTGGCTTTGTCTTGCATCACCTAAATGCTATTATACAATTGAAGGCTGACTAATCTCCCCAGGATAAACGAGGGCGTTTCCCGTAGATGCCAAGTTCTGTGTTAGCACATTATGTACTCTCCTGTGCGCTAAGCAGGAAATTATGCAACTTTGACTGTGATGTACGTCTTTTCTCCTTCTAGATTTTCTATAAGGCGCTCGCCTCTGCCTTTTCGACTATGGGATGGTTCATTTCATTGACAGAAAGAGAATTCGCAATCGCAGTCGAGCGTTGCTGTACAATTTTATGAGTACTTTGTTCCACACCAGAATTTTCTTTCAACCGTTCCCAGGTGCCCCCCGGAATCGCGGCTCATCCCCCTGGACGCTTCCTTTCGAAAAGCGCATTTTAAATAAATGGTAATCACTTCCTGGGTCGGCAGCTAAAGCTTCCAATACGTCCGTCAACAGTTCAGTTTCCTGTTTCCTGGCCATTATATGGCTTCGAGGTGGCCGCAACTGCTGCTGTCAACCTGCCGGGTTCGCCATCGAAAAAAAGAAGGGGTAGAAGGGGGGGGGGGGGGGAGCGTTCAAACGGCAAATATAGTGTCAGCTGGCTGCCGACGGCTTGGCCGCTAGCCGCGGCCAACGCAAGTCTTCGGCTGACCTGTCATTGGCCATCTGTCAGCCTGGCCGGCCCGGGCTTCCAGAAGGCTGGTCGGCAGAAGAAGCAGGACGACCTGCAAAGAGGCGCATCACGTCAATATATCGTGCCGTCCGTCAGCCCGGATACCTTTCTTGGCAGGCGTACTGTAAGAAGTAGCAGGCCTTAAATTAACGCATAAGGAAGCACGCAACTATCTGCAATGTATGTACATACACAAATGCGAGCTTTTGGCAGTAGCAACTGACAAAATCGCCTTGTTGTTTCTGCACATGGGTATAACGATTTATTTAAACGCACTATACGTACGACGTGTGCTTGTATACTGTACATAAATATAATTTTGAATATTCGTACCTACGCGACAGAGAGGCTTATGTGGAGTAGTGGCCAGATTGAAACTGACTCCTCTTGCCTACTACTGTGCCCTGGTGTAAGTAGGAGGGGCGAGTAAGTGCGTCATGACAGGATCGTTGAATATAATGCTCGTAATGCTCCTTTGCATAACGCTGTTAACAAGCGTGAGCTCCTCTGACTGCTTTCTTAGCTGTTCAGTATAGAACAGTTCTGATTGTTTTTGTTCCGATTGTAAGATGCCCTAAGAAAGAAAAGCATGTGTAGAGGTCAGGACGATGAACAAGAGTGTGGAAGCGTGTTGCTATATACAGTTCAGATCTTTCTAGACAGGGCCCCTCTATCATTCCATGAAAAAGAAATCGCACATAGAAAGAAAATATAGACGCATATTTAAGCATGCGTAAGTCTGGTGCGCCGAACCTACAAGCCGTGGTTGTGAGGCCAACACTTGGTCAGAAGCGAGTACTGGTTAGGCATGGTAAGATAATCAGAAGAGCTCCGCTCACTCACTTCCGTATGAGATGAAGCGGAGCCTAGTACTATACACACGTAGATAAGCTGGGCTGATTGGTTTCATTGGGTTCAAGATCCAAGCATGAAAGTTTATTATAGGTTAAGATCTCTAGATGACTAGGCTGTTTATCAAAAGAACTAGCGGAAAGGCATTTGGGAAACGTACAGTTTACTATGTACTGTTATTATTTTTGTGTGTGTGTGTTCTCGCTCGCAGATTCCATGCACATGTGCCAATATATTTATTTTCTTTGCACCTCGCCACTGCCTAAATACAATGTTCCATATAGCCAAGATGCAGGATGATCATTTTTAAGTTTTATGGAATTAGCAAAAATCGCTTGTGGCAGCTAGCAAAATTCTTGCCCTTGGGCTGGATTACTTGAAGAGGCGGACGTTAGTAGCACGAGAAATCGAAACACATATTCAACGAATTAACATAAATTCACTAATTACTTTCTTCGTTACTTATTCTACGGCAGATATTGCAATTTGCGGATTGTAGCCGGTGAGTTTGCAAGGCGTATCCACTTGGAATGAATTTCCAGAATGACACCAGTTTGTAGATATGCGCCATCAAACTTGCCGTAAAAATGCATTGTTGTTCCACTTACTTTTTTAACGAAACGCTCTTCTTGCATTGAAGCAGAAAACTAATAGGAACGCCCATGTGTTTGGTTCTATAATCTGCGAGATAAATCCCGAAACTGGTGTCGTCCTGGAAATTGATTTCAAGTGCATACGTCTTGCAAGCTCAACGGCTGCAATTCTTAAATTGCATTAAGTGGTGTAATGCAATTATTTAAAATATAATTTGTAAATTTTCGTTTATGAGTTGAACGTACGTTTATCTTTTTTTTGTGCAAGTAATCACCACCTCTCTGAATAATTGCGCTCAAGGGCTAGAATTATATTATCTGCAGCATGCTATTGTTAAAAATTCCATAAATCTTTAAAATGATCACCCAATAAGTCGATATGATCGAGCGGACCGCAAACCTCACGCATACGACTTGCATCAGATCATTGAAACACAACTTGAGTCCTATCGCTTCGCCGCCGGCAAGCCAGCATTCAATATTGGCGCGCCCACGGGAAAATCCACCTGGTGGAGGCGCATAGTGTGTTCACACCGGAGGCATCTTAGCGTTGCAGAGTGACTCCCGACAGCTGTCACCGCATCTGAACGTCGTCAAACAAAATTTCATTGCACTGACAAGAACACCACGCATATCAGAACCGTAGTCGCCTGCACGGATGAGAAGTAAGAGAACTTCTTCCTGACCTTACAGTTCAGAGCTGCGTTAGTCCCATCGCTCAGAATTCGGCGCTGTTCTCGCAGCTTCGTATTCCTCACGATGTACCGTATTCGTTCGCGACGTCAACTTCTAATATGCCGTTGTGTTAGGCTCCCCGCCCCTGCAGTTTTAGAGTTCCAACAGGTAGGAGGGGCAGAATTTAGTTGCTTACTTTGTTAACCAATCCAGCTACCTGTGTGTACCTTTCCCCAGTACGGCAGAATTTTCAATTCTTGTGTAATGCATTGTTTATAGGGCGGCCATGACTCTGAGTAACGTTATTTATTTATTTATTTATTTATTTATTTATTTATTTTGCGTACCCTACAAGCCCGTTAGGGCATTACACTGGGCATCGAGCCCACCCGCTTGCGCGGCAGCTGCGTTTCCCGCATCCCTAGCGGTGTGCCCCGGTGTCCATAGGATTTGAACAGTTGTCCCATCGTCCTGCATTCTCTTTAGTTTTCTTTTATTGCCGTTGGCCACAGCAACATCTGTCGTCGGCGCCGTTAATTTGGCCAGCGCTTCGTCTGAGTCAGTAAGGACCCGACAATGTCTCCCATGTCAATTGGAATAGTATTGACCGCTCCCCATATGGCTAAGATTTCGCGTGCATGGTTGCACCCCCAGGAAGCTGACATGCTTGATAGCCATTGTGTTGCGGTGCAAATGAGCTAACCGAGGCCATGCTGACTATATCGTTTCTGATTGCCGCGTCCGTGTAGATGTCAGTGGTGTGCCTGCTTCGTTTGTAGTTACGATCTCTTTGCAAGTATTTTTCTAGCATCTGTGTTTCTTCTGGCGATAGGGCAAAACTTGTCATCTTCTCAAGAGCAGTGTCAGAAAACCCATTCAGAAATTGGTATTAGTTTCCTTGTATAATCGTGCTATACTGTCGGATGGATGTCAATTCTTCCCCTTCTATGGGTACTATATAGTGCACATCATATTGCGCGGAGCCGTAACCAATATAGTAACCATATGATAGAGCCGAGCATAAAAACACAGAAGTGTATATTTCACGTTAAGGAGTGCGAATACCAAAGTGCAAGGAGGAAGGAAGCCTGTCCCCTTCTTCCATACCATCCTGCGCACCGAGTTGTTTAATCAGGGTCCTTCGCTATTTCAGTACCATATGGACTGACTGACAAACTTTGAGTTCTAGAACGTTGATCTTAAACGGACCCTGAAACGATTTTGACGATTTGACGATTTTGTACAAAAGTACTGACTCGTAAGAGTAGGTCCTTCTGATCATTCATTGACGCATCTAAGTGCTCCGCGTAAAGCGTGTAATTTATTATAAGGTTTTAAAAATGTACATCGCTGCCGATCGCTGCACACTGCTCGGCGGAATTTTCAGCCGCCCGTACCCATATGACGTAAATCACCCAATTGACGTAAGTAGGGCGAGCTATCCGATTGGCTGCCCAGGGCGCGTCATCGATAATTTTTCCACCTTTATGGTAAACAAATGATGTTCGTAATAGTTGAAATGTCAGTTAATTTGTTTCTATTAAAGGAAACTAACAGAAAGAGAATACACAAGAACAATTTCTCACTACACTTAAGCACTTCCGGCACACAGCAAGCTTCGTCTGCTTGTGTTACAACGTGCTCCGTCTTGACGAGAGCTCCGCGGTCAGTGTCGGTCTGTCTTTTCGTGACCACCATGAATTGCCTTTGTTGCGTTGTGGGCTACAACCGTAGCGACTGGCAATATGTCAAGCTGCGACATCGTGTCCCTCTGTAAAGCAGCAGACGAGCGGAGTGGCTGCAGCGCATCTGACTGTCGCTATCCGATCGACGCCAGAATTTGCGCCTTTGCGGCCGTCCCTTTACCCCAGAGGATTACTACCAAATAGCGTTTCGCGAGTCTGGTATTCGGGTAAACGCAAGCGAGGGGACAGGGCCTGGCCGCTTGACCTTGCCGTTTCATGGGATGAGCACAAGCGCAAACGTGAATGATCTGCACGGTGCAGTCAAATGGTGGCACAGAGCTCAACCAAACACAGTAGCAGTAACGAAGTATATTCTTTTTTGCTGTTGGTGTAAATGTTTCACAGGAGCGTAATCGTTAACATGCTGTTTTTGTAAATGTTTAGAATATTTTACTTTTGGTTAGAGTAATATTAGCTCTTTCGTTAGCTGGTTGAGCTCTGCGCGAACAGGTGGACGGACCGTGCAGACCGATGAAGCTGCTCACGTACGTCTACGCTTAAGTTCCTTCATCAGCTTGAGTTTATGCCTCCACCCATTTGTCGAAAGGCCCAGCCCGCCAGTGGTTACCGGAAAATCATGGTACCGGAATACCAGACACGTTCGGCGCTGCGACAGAATGCTCGCAGCGCAAGCTTCTTCGATAGCTCTCGCAGAGGGTCGACTGCCAAGCAACTGCCGGAGAGGTTCGAGAGGCTTCGCGCGCTCGCTCCTAGAGAACCGGAAGTAGACGACACAACGTGCCATCATGACGCAGAGCCAGTGAAGGCGGAGCTTAGCCCCGATCACCCGGCGAACGAGTTGAGGAGAAAATGCATGGCTATGGAGGAGGGAAACTTGTAATCGTCCGTAGCTCTCTTAATATGAGTCGCTTCACATAAATTGTGGTGCGAATGATTAAGTTTAGCTGTACCCTACGCGTCTGCAAAATTTGTACGAACCATTTCAGAGGCCCTTTAACACTTTTATGTTCTTTCATTTTTATTTTATGTCCTCTTTTTATAGCACCAGGTCCATTTACCACCTTAAGCCAGTACAGGGTAGCATGCAAGTTTTTACACAGGCTAACTGCCCTCTCTCTACTTCTTTTGCTATCCTTACATGGACGGAAAACAACCAAAGTTCAAGCTAAAAAAAGTTCTTAATCAGGGCTTCGGCTCACGAAAAGTATCAAATATTTCAGCTATTCGACGAAAATAAATCACTAAGGTCATTTATTCATAGGCCAATAACAAAATAACTATTGATTCAACTTGTCATTTTATGGCATTTAATTAACAATAACGTGCACCTTATCTCTAGATTCTATGGCCCAAAGGGCTTCTGTGCTGGAAAAACAATTTCATAAAAATAGTTTTACAATATGAATGGAAAAGAATAACACTTCCTAGCAGGTTGAAACTGTGGCAGCACCACAAGCATTTGTTTCTTTAATCACGTGAATTTATGAGAAGCGTTAGTTGGGCACGGTTAGTTGCGCTGACTGCTCCTGTCACTCAGCAAGGACAAATAAATGCATTGATAGCAAATTAAAATGCTAAAGAGTTTCTAATAGCACGAACATATACACAAAGTTCAGCATGTGAGTTAAAGGGCAGGCACAGAAAACAATACAACGCACACAGAGACTTACACAGCTACGCAGAAAAGTGGAACAGCGCAACTGCACAATATTACGCGTACATCACTGTAGATTAATGTGTAGGCTACGTATAAGAAACCTATACTATAAGAAACGTATTTATACTTGTTTATATTATAACATCTATTACAGTGAGCCCTAGCACGATTATTGAAATACAAACACATCTTTGTAATGCTGCTGTTGTGTGTGTCTCGGCACTAGATCAAGTGCACTAGCAATGCAGTGCATTCTGTAGAAAAGGTGACACTTATTGCTTTATCGAGGCGAACACAGCTTGATGAAGTTGTAATGTTTGTGTTCTCGCTCAGATTTTACAACGCGCAAAGCTGCATAAAAGGGTTGACGAATGAAACTTTGGGTATCTCGAATGACCATCAAACCTAGTGCCACTTCTAAGCTGAGATAAAATTATGTCCTCTTGAAATAAAGTTCAACTTTTTCACTCCCTCCAACAGATGGATTTCGCACTTCAGTAGTTATTCTCTCCTTCGCTCGTTTCTCTTAGCATAACTAAGGAGCAACCGACCTCAAGTCAATAGGTCCTAGGTTTTTTAATACAAGGTCTGTAAAAAGTATTTACATCACTTCAAATTCATTAAGTGACAGGACGAACAACAATAAACCAGTAATCGCAGTACTGATTCCACTCATGCTGGCAAGTATAAATGTCGTCTATATTACGATAATATCACAATAATATCGCGTGCGCTATAATTTACGAGTTGGCATGTTATTGTGGCGTAGCCCAGCAATATGATTTCACGACCACTTCAAATTCATAATCTTCGGTAGATGAAAGTTATATACGTTGAAAGCCTTCTTTAAACGCACTGCGTGCATTCAGAAGAAATCTGATTTACTTTAGCAGATTAGGCATCGCTCGACAACAAGATGTACCCGTATTTCTTTCTAAACCTTTTCTGCGTCGGTTCAGCTTTCTTCAGGATAAGCAGTCAAGCAATAAATTTTTAAGTATTATATGCTTTTAGTTTGAGCCAGAAGCCAAAGAGGTTATCCAGGCAAGTTGCTGACAAGGAAATTTATTCACCCGTAGGCACGCTTACAACTGCGGTATGACTGTGGTATAAACGAAAAGTACAGTACAAGGTACAGCACATGTAATACATCATACTTGATGTAAACAAAACAGATTAGCAAATGAAATAATAAATGGTGTCTGCTTGACACTGGCTTTGCCACACACAACCACAACAACAACAAAACTTATTACAGCGTCCACGCAAAAGGATTATGGTCAGCCTCGAATTTATGAAAGGGACCCGGGGCAACTACAGATGCAGTCTGAACTCAGGCAACAGAATTGAGCATTATTCTGGATGTAGAAAGACTTTGCCTCGGGAGACGGTTATGTATCGCGTAGACCAGCGGCGAAGAAACTTGGCTTCACCAAGTTTGAACAACTGCTCTTCAAGATGACCCCATACTATCACCCGTAGTTTTCGCATTCTGGGGTACATTGCTCTATTTGACTGCCGAGATCGTTCTGCGATGTTACGGAAGCACCACAAAATGTAGCTAGCGCTGTAGTAGACGAGACTCGCAAACCGATCTGGGCGCTGTGGTGGCCGCACGATGGATATTCCGAACATTCTTGCAACTAGCTTCCAGAAGGTGCGTGCTACGAGGCAGCCCTTTACTACATGCGCGTTGGTCTCTGTTTGTGCGCAATATATGCATTTATTATTCGCTACCATATGCCAGCGTTCAAGCCTGTCTCATGTAGGTAGAATGCCCCAGTGATATTGCCAATGAAAATCCTTCACTTGAGAGGGCAAATCTGGTGAAAGCACGGCTGTCCATGTTTGTGTAGTAGCTGTCCGTGGAGGTACAGCTGTCTCACACAACATTTCACAGAGCCTGGAATCTGGTGTCGCACGCCACTTTGTAATTCTTAGTTGTACAAGCTGGCTTTGCAAGCGCGCAGCCGCCGCATACTGCGGTGCTGGCGTTACCGCCGTCGGAAGCAAGTTGCCTGTACTGTGCGGCATAAGCGTTCGACAGTAATGGCCCAGCCAATAAAGGAGCAGTGGCCTACCAGGGTACTCATCATCAAGTAGATCACATGTACTCTTAGTGCACAACAGTCTACCGAATATTACTATTCACGGCAAACTCCATCCTCCGCTGGATTTTGGCAGACGCAAAAATTGCTGCGCTACGTATTGCGACTTGTTTAGCCAGAACAATGAGAAAATAAGTGAGTTTACTACTCGTAATGTTGGTGACGGCGGGAGAGCTGCCCTTGCAGCAAACCACAGTTTACTACACAATACGTTCTTAATGAAGAAAGCCCTTTTTGCCAGCGGCAGTGGGGACGCAGTCACTGCTTCCGACTGTTCTTTAATGGAACTGACAATGTCTCGCCACGTGTGAGGTGAAACACCACTAGTACAAAATTCGATACCTAGTATTTGCATATGTTCGGTCTGTTTAATGTCCCCTGGTAGCGTTATTTCGGCGTGACCTAAATTTAATGCTTCACATTTTCTCATATTTATTTTGCCCCCTGACATTGAAGCATATTGATTATAAATGCGAAATACCTCTACAAGACTGTCCCCATCCCGTAAAAACAGAGTGATGTCATCCGCATACGCTGATACTTTTATGCACCCGGTTCCCGGCATAGGAAGACCTCTTACGAGCGGGCTCTCGCTAAACCGCCTTAACAACGGGTCAATCGCAAGCACAAACAATATGCGTGACAAAGGACAACCCTGCCGCACTCCCCTTGTCACATCAAATCTAGGTGTTGAAATGCTGTTAAGCAGTAGCTCAGCTGTTGTTCCCGAATACAACATCCGCAGGATGTCTACAAACTCTTCAGGGAAGTTATAGCATCGTAAAACCTCAAATAAGTACTGGTGTTCTAAGCGGTCGAACGCTTTTTCTTGGTCATTTGGGAAACCAGTCAAAACTTGAGAAAATGTGGTCTGTGGCCCCCAGCCTTTGTGCAGGACCGTATTACATACGCTAGTTACTGGTCAAACAAGTTGCAAAAAATACATCTTCCAAGTTCTTCCTAAAGTTTGTTCACAATGTCACTCAAGCTGGAACTTCTAGTACGTTGAAGTTTTATTGATCATTTCGAATAGGGGGGGGGGGGGGGGCGACCTTCAAAAGGCAGATACATGGTGCCATACACTTCAGTGTCATCTTGCATCGCTAAGACAGGGCTGCCTTTGCTCTTTGGAACGCCAGCGGCCGCCGCGGCAGCTTTGCGGATATGGTGTTGCCATATCCGCATATCCGCTTTGCGGATATGGTGTTGCCTACGAAATGCGGCCATGGCGGCCGCATTTCGATGGAGGCGAAATGCAAAAACGCCCGTGTTTTTTGCAGTGGAAGCAGGTTAAAGATACGCTGGTGGTCCAAATTAATCCGGAGCCCCCACTACGGCGTGTCGGCAAATAAAACCCGAGGATTCAATTCATTCTTCTAGCTGGGCACTGCGCTCTGGCTCCGTGACCTTTTCGCTGCCTGTCATGCCTACTTCAGCCGGTTTTCTTCTTCCAGCTGGGCGGCGTCCATATGGACGAATGCACATTATGGTGTGGCGTAGTGTGAGGTGGTGTGGTGTGGTGTGGTGTGCAATTGCGAACTTGCACTACACCCATTTTATGATTCTGACTGTCATCTCCAACTAATCTGCTGCACTGGCTGCCATTTCATGCTTACGTCCACTCTGGGTTACGGGAGAGCCAGCAATTTTTCTTGTTCCTTTCCCCGTTTTCTTTGTTTTTATTTGCTCTTCTGCCTCTTTGTTCAGTTGCAACTTGCGACGCGAGGTACGACTCTGAACCGGAGGCCTTCGGCTTAAGCGTCAGTACAGGCTCGCAAGAGGCAAACGTGTGAGCAGGCTGCTCGCTCCTTGAGCCGCGATTGCTCTGACATTTACGAACCAGCAAATTAGGACCGTTGACACCAGTTTCAAATGTAAAATCTCCGAATTTAAACTCCTCCTCAGTAGATTTGTATAAACATCGTTTTTAACTGCACGAAAAGGCAACGAGGTTTCGACGGTTTCCTTAAACTTCAATACTTGAAACTCCTCATGCAATTTGCTGTCGTCAAAACACTACCCCTCATGCGCCGTGGGCTAGCTGGGTGAGTATATAATTTCTGGGGTTAATTGTAGTTATTTACCTCTGTTTCAGTAATGTGTGAGGAACGTGTTCTCCAATACATAATTAAACTTTTCAAGCATACGAGTCCCAACAATGTACGGTGGCGCCGTGATACAACAATCGCGCAGAAAATTTTATCGCTTGCTGATTTGCGTTAATGAAAATGTTGGTAAAAATATTTGTGTTAATATGTTACTGCGAATTTGTCATACGGGACGTCTAGTAGTTTATTGCCTGAAGACCTTTACGGTTTTTTTTTTTTTCGAATAATGTGCGAGATGCCGAAACGCTTTAGCTAATTATGAGCGAGCCAGTCCCGCGTTTGCGCACAGTGAATATTTTCTTTTATTCAACGCAATGTAGATTTTGACGTCTGCAGCTCACGCCAGATCCCTAGAACGTACGAAAGAATTATTTCAGTTCACCGTTGCCAGTTGTTGATATGTACGAAGTACTATCGCATGAGTATGAGCTACAACGCGGAAGTGCGTAGAAAGCGGTCGCGCTTTGTTGCTCATATACTGAGCGCGATAGTAAAATGTCAAAGCATGACGAATATATGTGTGACCGGGCCCTATATTTTTTTACGCTTCTCTGCTGGACTAGCTACGTATAATAGTTGTAACCAGAGCAAAATATAGTTACACAAGATGTTATACAAATTCTTCTCAATCAATGCTGACGCACATGTGTCACAATTAACTCGCTAGCTATTTTTCTTGTTTCCCACTGGCGACTATCCATATCGTCTTCGTTTCACTTGCGATCAATGAGGACGTGGATGCAATCATTGTCTTTGAGTGATTTAAGAGCTCAATTAAAACGCGTGGTCGACTACTTGGCAGGTTTAGCGAAAGGAGAGCATAAATTCGAGCGGCGTGGATAGACATGTTGACGTGGCCATGGCTGTGATACGTTGGAATAGAGCAATCATTGGTCATTCCATACAAACACGGAACGCGCAGGCCTCTTTTTTCTTGGGGGCGGGGGGGGGGGGGCGGGGGGGTTAGCAGTAGTAAGGTTAACGATACTATAGAACACTAGGTAATAAAAATGATAAACTTACGCTCAAGCGCCAAAACAGGAAATATTGTCTTCAATTTTACTTACTCATATGATTTGATAAGGCGTTGATAAGTTCTGGTATTTCTAGGAAGAGGCGACGTTCCTTCTCAAAATTCCAGGCTGCTCGCTAAACCACTTCATCAACAGCGCTTACCACTTACCGGAAGAAACCGCATGGCTTTCCCGACACGCTGGGCGCTGTTTTTGTGGTAACCACCTCCAGAGACCACCGCCAGTGAAAATACGTCGCCGAATATTTTGTCGCCTATCCTTTTATACGGCGACGCGCGCGTCGCCACTTTCGTGGTGACACGCTGGGAAGTGATTTACATGGAGCGCGAGCACCGAACCAGCCCACCCTCTCAGGTGGGTGGTTGCTGTGGACGAGTCGGCGCTTAGAAGCCCACCGTGCGATGGGCGCACCGTTCGACAGCGGGAACCACCTGCCGACATGCCCGGCTGCAGTTCTGGCACGCTGGTGTTCATTTCCTCCGGCTTCGCGTTCTTTTTCACAGATGAATGCATTTGCCGCTCAAGTTCCTTTCTGCGGTTTCTAATATTTCTAAAAATTGTGCCTTATCGACTGTGTACGTATACTCCTAGGTGCTTCCTGGAAGAACCGTCCATATCTGGCGTTCAGTTACGGGCTTGCTTAGGGCTACATACCCTGTTTCGTAACTGAATACTTTACCACGCACTAAGATTAACCGTGAAATAGGAGCACTGTTTATGGAAATTTATGTGTGAGTCGTTCAGAATCCCATCACACTATTCTGGTAGAAACCTTGCGTACCAAGTTTGTGTCTCATGAATATTCTCTACTTCTCGTGCTTGAATACGAGCCGATCATAGTAGTGATTCACATAATAATGGTGAATGCTTTATTGGCGGCAAGAAAATAAGTCGATTTCTCATAGAATTTAGCGCTCACTGTACTTTCTTGGGATATATTTAAATATATTTCAAAAATATTTAAAGCGTCAGCTCCTCGTTTCTTAGTTTTTCGCCGCTTGCGCCGTCAGCAGCGGTGAGCCGATCCTCGATATATTGCAGTGTACCGCTGCGATAGGTTCATCGAGATCGTTTCTTCTTTGCCACTGCATCGTAATCACGCTGTCATCATTGAATCGTGGTGAAGAAGCCGCTGTCCATCGTCGTGATAGCGTCTTCATTATACAGTCGTCGTCATGCATTCTATCGTCGTAATGTCGTCGTGGTCGTTCTACCGTCGTCATTCCGGTTTCATCATCCGATTCTCATCATGCCATCACCATCATACAGTCGCCGCAATCGTCATACAATTGTCGGCCTACCATCTCACGTCATCGTCGTCGTGTCATCATCATCAGCAGCAGCCTGGTTACGCCCACTGCAGGGCAAAGGCCTCTCCCATACTTCTCCGACTACCCCGGTCATGTACTAATTGTGGCCATGTTGTTCCTGCAAACTTCTTAATTTCATTCGCCCACCTAACTTTCTGCTGCCCACTGCTACGCTTCTCTTCTCTTGGAATCCAGTCCGTAACCCTTAATGACTATCGGTTATCTACCCTCCTTATTACATGTCCTGCCCATGCCCATTTATTTTTCTTGATTTCAACTAAGATGTCATTAACTCGCGTTTGTTCCCTCACCCAACCTGCTCTTTTCTTATCCCTTAACGTTACACCCATCATTCTTCTTTCCATAGCTCGTTGCGTCGTCCTCAATTTGAGTAGAACCCTTTTCGTAAGACTCCAGGTTTCTGCCCCGTAGGTGAGTAGTGGTAAGACACAGCTATTATACACTTTTCTCTTGAGGGATAATGGCAACCTGCTGTTCATGATCTGAGAATGCCTGCCAAACGCACCCCAGCCCATTCTTACTCTTCTGATTATTTCATCGTCGTGTAGTCTTCGTCAATCCAGTTATGCCAACTGATTCTCGTCACGCCGTCATCGTCATAAAGTTGTCATCATACATTCGTCATCACGCCATCTCATGCCATCGTCGTCATACAGTCGTCATCGTACTACCGCCCTGATGCCGTCCTCGGCACGCCGTCGCCAATAAACCATCATCATTTTAAAATCGTCACTGCAATTTTTCGTTTATGTTTGATAGTCGAAGGTGGTGGTGCAGGTTAATTTCAGGTTATGCTGACATAGCATGCATGCCTATTCAGTAACGGGTGTCTTGTTTTCATGCTGTTAGAGCACGTGCACTGCCGTAGCTGAATTGATTGTCCACATCAAACCCGCACGTGCATGGCTCAAGAAACTTCACAGAAACGCCTTGTAGCTCTCGTTGTCGACTACCTTCAAGCGACCTTGAGCCAAAAGCCATAGCCGTTCTCCGGACACTCAAACGAAAACACCCAGGCAAGTTGCGAGAACATCCAGGCAATCAGTCAAAACTTCAGAAAATGCGGTCTCTGGCCCCCAACTCTTTGTACAGGACCACATTACATACGCTAGTTACTGCCCGAACAAGTTACAAAAAAATATTGCTTCCTCGTTCTTTCTAATATTTGTTCACAATATCGATCAAGCTGTAACTTCTAGTACGCTTAAGTTTTATTCGTCATTTCCAATAGTGACGTTCAAAAGGCCGATACAGGGCACCATACATTTGTATGTCATCTTTTGGTGCTGAGAGAGGGTTGCCTGTTCAACGCCCGCGGTCCGTGAGTTCCGTAGTGCGGGTTCTGTTCTGCGCCGCCTCGAGAGATGGCGCCATGCTGCGTAATCAAGCCGACAGCGTCCGGCACGCCGCGGATGGTTGTTTAACCGATGGAACACTTTAATGAGGTTCTGTTCAGAACAGGCTCCCGTGGTGTGGCGTGGTGTGGTGGGGTGTGCCGTTGCGAACATGCAATATGCCCATTTTAAGATTGTGGCTTCATCACCAACCAATCAACCTGCTTTGCCAGTAGCCATTTCATGCTTACATCTACTTTGAATTGCGGGAGAGCCCCTTTCTCCATCAACAAAAATGGCTTACTATACCACCTGGTGGTGTTAGCAATGACACAGTTATAGCCAATGCGGTCAGCCATCTAATTCATTTATGAAATTTACGAAGCTTCTTTGGGCACCCGGATTCACATCTTTGGGCTATGTGCCTGTGAAATACACTCAAGCATAACTGCGAGTCGGCCTAGTTTTCTTAGGCCGACTGTGCCTGTGAAATACACTCAGTGTATTTCACAGTGCGTGCTACGCTTCAGCTCTTTAGATGTCCTTTATTTTTCCTTGCGTTTCACGTTGTTTTCTCTTTATGTCATAGGTCCCCTTCCGGGTACAAGACAGATAAACACTTATTCTCAAACCCACATTCTTGTGTTTTTTTTTTACCGCAATTTGGTCTCCCTGCTAAGTTTTTTTAGCCAAGGAGCACTCAGGAAGGATAGGGTAACAAATTAAGTTCATCCAGTGCCACGGGTTGATGAGTGAGAGTGAGAGACGCAGGTTAATGAGCCTACTGCGGACGCTATTCCCTCCACCCCGCGGGGGCATTTGCGTCAGCAGGCGTTTGATGAGTTGCGACACCACGTACCCGAGCACATGAGGGTTGGACCCCCCGCGCTCAGCCGTACGCGGCTTAGCCGTGTCTGAGGAAAAGGGGATCCTGGGGTTTGAGCAGATGCTGGGTGTTTGGACCTTACGGCCCTCCGGCGGAGGCAACACACCTCTTTGGCCTCTGCTTCACGTAGACGGCACCTCCAGACTGACCCACCTGGGGGAAATCGGCAGTCGCCTTTTCCTGTCTCTCTCCTCGAATCTTCGTCTTTCTCTCTCACTTTTTGACCTTTCCTGTCTTCTTCTCTCTTCCACTTACTTCCTTTCTCCTTGGCGACAAGGGTTAACCTTGTGTGGCTATCCTACCTTGGGTACACCATATTTAGTTGTAGTGAAGGCGTACGACTGGCGTCGTGCAGACTTGTACACAAGCTCTGCCGCGTCCCCATGTTGGGCTCCTTGGTAGGCGGTCGGCGCTGTTGCCGAACATACACAATTTTCTCATGGCAGCCCAAGCCTCTGTTGTTTATGATCGGTGTCTGAAAAGGTGCCGCACCAAAGCGCCATTCCAGTTGTTGGAGCAACGCTCCATCATTTCCCAAGTACTATGTACTGCACAGTGAAAACAACATACCAGTAAGAAAACTCTCCCCATTCCTAGTTGCCAAGCGTCTAAAAGACGAATTTGGACCGACATACAAAGCCTCAAAAATGACTATCGGGGACCTCCTTCAAGAAATAAATAACAAAGATCAAGCGGGAAAGCTCTCAGAACTTACCAGTATTGGTGACGTGACAGTGGCGATTTCACCCCACAGAACACTAAATACAAGCAGGGGTGTGATATCCGAGGAAGACTTTATTGGCTTAAGCGATGAGGAACTGCTGGAAGGTTTCCAGGAACAAAATATTACCAAAGTCCAAAGAATTGTCCACCGCAGGAACGACCAAGAAATCCCAACAAAACATATTATACTCACTTTCGGAACAAGTGTAATGCCTACCTCGCTGGATGCAGGGTATGTAAATGTAAACGTAAGACCACATATCCCGAACCCCAGACGATGTTTCAAATGCCAAAGGTTTGGGCATGCTTCACATGCATGCCGAGGCCAAACAACCTGTCTTAAATGCAGCTCCAGCGATCATCAATCTGACAACTGCCCTTCTTCTCCACATTACATTAACTGCAAAGGAGATCACCCAGCTTACTCGCGGTCTTGCCCTTGCTGGAAAAAAAGAAAAAAGAGGTAATTGCATTAACTGTTAAAGAAAAAATCTCGTTCTTTGAGGCAAGAAAGCGATTGTTATACCTTTCGCGAAGAAATTATGCTGATGTGACGCAGGCGGGGGCAGCGTCACAGAGGTCTCCGGAGTCCTCCGAGCGCACGCGCAGTGGTGCCGCAGTGACCCCTCCCGTCCCTGTGGTCGAAGCATCCAGTACTGCTCCACCCTCTTCGAAGGCCCTGCAGACACCAGTCCCGCAGGACCCTAAAATCAAACGAAGCACAAGGCCCGAGACACGTGTCTCGGCGCCCAACTCTCGGTCCTCCAGCGCCTAAGAGAGAGCGATGGAGGTCGACCCAAAAACACCGGTGTCATCGACGCCGAAGGTCAAACGCTTTCTCGAGCGCGGAAAGAGGGAGAACGTTCCAATAGCCACTTTAAATAAGAAAGCGATAACCTAAAGGTTATCGCTCCTTCATATTAACCTTCTTTAGATCTGTGTCACCTAACATCTTTCTTAGTCTTATTCACTGTGAATTTCAATTTTTACCTTTCAAGTTCATAATGGCTTTTATTATCCATAGGAATTGTAGAGGTCTCTTACATAACTTAGGTGACATCAAAGACCTGTTATTTAACTTCTATCCGGTGGCCCTGTGTTTACAGGAAACAAACTTAGGCGAAAAGCACAAAACATTTTAAAAGGCTTCACTTTTAAAGGCGAATCGGCTCTCGGGTGGTGTAGCCATTGCTCTGGAGAGCGGTATAGCAGTTAGAGAAGTTTCCATTAATAGTCACATAGAAGCCGTTGATGTGACTGTTTTAGCACACAAAACTATCACCATTTGCTCAATATACATTCCACCACATTCACATTGTACTGTAAAAGATCTGGAGTTAATATTAAACCAGCCACCTGAACCTTTCGTAATAGCGGGTGATTTTAACGCACATAACACGTTATGGGGCAGCAGAACGAGTGACACCAGGGGACAAACACTTGAAGATTTTATACTAACAAATGACATATGCCTTCTAAACACTGGTGCTGCAACATACTGCTCCCCTAGCACAGGACCAATGAGCTGTCTAAACCTGGGGCTGTGCTCTCCATCTCTCCTTATCGATTTTAAATGGGGTGTTATCGAAAATCCATATGGTAGTGACCATATGCCTGGTATCATTAAAATATTATCTCCTTTCCAGACAATACCGTCGAGATCACCTCGTTGGTAACTTCATCTAGCAGACTGGCCTCTCATCAGCGAAAAGGCCAGTCTGGATGATATATCTGCTGATCTAACAATAGATGTAACAAAAGATTACTGCCTCTATACTTCCTGCAGCAGAACAGACGATCCCGCAATCCTCCGTCTTCTTAGGAAAAAAATTAAAACCCTGGTGGACAGATGAATGCACAAACATTAAAAAATTGCAAAACAAAGCGTGGGGTATCTTTCGGCGATACCCAACGCAAGATAATTAACTGTCTTTCAAGAAAGAAAAGGCCAAAGCCAGGTACACACGTAGACAAGCCGAAAGACAGTCGTGGAAAAACTATCTATCGTCAATAAATAGCTCGATGTGGGGATGAAAGAATGTGGGATCAGCTTGGTAAGCTCAGAGGTGACTACGGTTCTCACACTATCCCCATACTCTCACCTCCAAGCACACAAACAAGTATAGAATACCAGCAGACATATTAGGGCAGCATTTTCATAACATATCAAGCTGAGTAAACTATTCCGCTACATTCCTAAAATATAAGCACTCAGCAGAAAAACTATAGCTTCTAACCACAGGAAGTTCAGAGAGATCGTATAATGCCCCCTTAACACTCGCGGAAATCAATCGAGTACTCAGCAATGACAAAGAAACAGCACCTGGTCCGGACAGAGTACATTATGCAATGCTCGCTCATCTATCTCCTAATGCAGTTGAAATCTTGGTTCACTTTTTTAATATAATCTGGCAAACGGGAAAATGCCGAATGAGTGGAAGGAAGCCATCATAATCCCTTTCTTTAAAACTGGAAAAACTCCCGCAACAGCAACCAGCTACAGACCTATAGCACTTTCAAATATAGCACTCTTGCAAAGTTTTATGAAGCCATTATAAAAATAAGATTGGCATACGCTCTTGAAACGGAGAACCTACTAGATAACCATCAGTGTGGGTATAAGAAGGACGCTCTACAACGAATCACCTAGTCCGACTAGAACACGAGATACGTGCGACCTTTCTACACAAGCTATATTGTCTCATTGTTTTCTTTGATCTAGAAAAGGCGCACGACACAACGTGGAGGTTTGGTATATTAAGGGACTTAGCAGATTTAGGAATCCGCTTAGAATGCTAAAATGTCTAGCCGATTTCATTTGCGACCGAACATTCCAAGTTCGTTTAGGAACGGCGCTGTCACGTGTATTCATTCAAGAAAATGGTGTGCCACAAGGATGCGTACCAAGTACAACACTGTTTGTGGTGAACATGAACTCGGTCCCTAATGTAATTCCATTGTCTGTAATGCACTGATTATATGTGGATAATCTACAAATTGCGTGCGGGGCATCGAACCTGGTAACCTGCGAACAACAAGTTCAAATTACGTTAAATAAACTAACGCAATGGACATCTGAAAATGGTTTTCACTTCTCAAGTGAAAAAACTATTAGGGTTGTTTTTACACAAAAAAGAGGGCTACAACCAGATCCTGTCCTTAAGCTACAGGAAGCTACATTACCTATAAAACAAGAACACATGTTTCGGGGTGTTCTGTTTGATAAAAAGTTGAACTTTCTCGCGCACATAACTAGCCCTAAAATTAAAGCGAACAAATTTAACATCCTGAAAGTCCTGTCCCGGAAGTGCTGGGGCCCTGACCGCATATGTCTACTACACATCTACCGCACTTTAGTACGTAGCATATTAGACTATGGTAGCATCATATGTCGTTCAGCCAGAGATTCTTACGTCCGTCGACTTGATCCAGTTCATAACCTAGGACTACGACTGGCAAGTGGTGCTTACAGAATATCACCAGTCCAGAGTTTATATGTCGACTGTAATGAGCCTCCTTTGCAGCATCGCAGAGCGCTGCTTTTTCCTAAATGCTCAAAATGCAGTCCTCACCACAATACATATGCTACAACATCGTCACACAGTGCAATTCACGATTACACTACACAAATAAACCGAAAATGATTAGACCTCTTTTTCTGCGATATGAGGAATACTGTCGTTATTACGACATTCCTGATGAGCTCCTCCGGGTTGCTAAACGGCCACAACGACTACCCCCGTGGGTGGGATTCATGCAGTTATGTGACTGGGCATTGGTACCTCGAAAGAAAAATGACACCCTGCTCAAGCGCATCATACAAGAATTCCGCGCTCTTGACGAGAAATATAAAAATTACATGGGATATTACACTCATGGCTCTTAAACAAAAGAATACGTGGGCCTTGGGGCCGTGACAAAAGACTGGGAAAGAAGTATTCGTTTGCCACAGCACGCCTCTGTCTACACAGCTGAAGTCTATGCATTAGGGATTGTGGTTAAAAAGATCATCGCTGAAAAACACGAAAACAGAATCATATACATTGATTCATTAAGCACGCTGAAGTCTCTTCACATGAAAACATGAAATCCGAATGTGAACCCCTGATAGGGGATATTTTATACATGGTAACATCAAACAAATACGGTAGGTCAATTAGCTTTGGCTGGGTACCAAGCCATGTTGGTATACCGGGTAACGAAGCAGCGGACAGATGTGCATCAATGGCAGCGCACAAATACAAAACAAACAGAACGCTTCCCTATAAGGATAGTATCACTGCGATTAGGAAGGCCTTGATGTCAAAATGGCTACAAGAATGGGACCATTGTATAAGTAACAAGCTACATCTTACTAAACCCGTAAATGGTGAGTGGAAATCGTGCGCTCACTACCAACGGTTCTATGAGGTGATCCTGTGTCGACTTCGGATTGGACACACACATCTAACACGCAACTTCCTCCTCCGAAAAGAAAACCCGCCGACTTCCAAAAATGCAATGAACCTCTTACAGTAATACCTATCCTTATAACATGTCCACACTTTGAAACGCAGCGACGGAAGCTTTTACACAACCTACATATTTACATATACTTTTACACCTTGCCCTATTACTGGTAGATGACCCGCTAGTACTATTTAGTAACCTGTTCCACTTTTTAGAGACAACTGGTTATTTACAAGAAAATATAATGCAATGTAGGTTTTCCTGCTCTAACATTGCGTTTCCTTTTGTCTTGTGACTGGTGGAACATGACCTTGGTTGGTTTTTTGCCGTTAAACCCAAATTAACTAACTAACTAAGCTATTCTCTCCAGAAAGAGTGAACACAAGCGAGAGCCCACGCTCTACACCAGAACTACTCCAAGAACCTCGACACCTGATATTCGGATGCGGCAAAATATTCGAAACTCTCCGCCTTCGCCCTGAGCGCTGTAGACGCCCAGAACACGGAACAAGCTGCCGCCGCGGTTAGCTCAAGAGACCCAGAGACAGCGGAAAAAGTGGTACGCCATTTGCACGTGCACTGACTGAAATGAGAAAATGCATACAGAGAAGTTTCGCGCAACAACACTTGACGTTCCCTGCCGCGCCTGTGCTGCCATTTACTGTTAATTGTGAAGTGCTAGTTCATGAGTCCGACGAAAGCAGAGCTTGCGAAATCTGTTGAAAGTTAGGCCAATGAGGTTGAGGAAATGAGGAAAAGTCTAATTATGTTCAATGAGCTTTATGAGGAAATGAAAAATCAGCAAGCTGCCCTTGTCAATGATAACAAGGAGTTGACCCGGGCAAACCAGCGGCTAACACTGCGCGTGGCTGAAATCGAGCAGTACTCCGGCAACAACAACCGAGAAATAAAAGGAGTTCCTTCGAGACAGGGCGAGTGCTGCACCGCAATTCTTAAGCAGATCGGCGAGAAAGTTGGTTGTCCAGTCAACGATTCCAAAATTGACGTTATACACCGTGTTCCGGCAAAGGAAGGACCGCACATTATTGCCTGATTTTGTTCTCGTGCCAAGAAAACCGAGTTTGCTACAGCGCCAACAAAGGCGTGATTGACGGCTGGCGCTATCGGTTTCACAACACCAAATGGCAAGCCAAAGCCCATGTACATTAATGAACACTTGACCCCCGAAAACAAGAGGCTGTTTGCGCAAGGACTTGCGCTAAAACGAGAGAAACAGTGGGAATTCCTCTGGACTACTAACGGCAGAATTCTGGCTCGCAAGTGCAAAAACAGACGCGTGCACCCCATCTGGGGGTCAATGATCTTTCCGTCTTCACATGAACAATCAACTTTCAGATAGCCAACCTTACACTTACTACAGCGTAGATCAACTAAAACAATTACTCAGTAAGTCATCCACATCACACAAGTCTGTCATCGATTTTAACACGCGCAGCTTGCCCAAACATAAGGATGACGTAATACATTTTGTAACTCTTTCCTCTCATAATTTTTCGGTTATCTGTCTCTCGGAGACATGGCTATCACCTCAGGATAATAACCTATTCACAGTACTTGGCTATGATGCGGAATACAACCACCGAAACAGTGACCGCCACGGTGGTTCTGCCATTTTGATCTCAAAACAGCTTTCCTACAAACGCCGCTCTGACATTACACTTAACCTTGATAAAGCCGAATACGTGTGGGTTGAGTTTGACCGCGCTTATTTTCCGTCTAACAAAAACATTATCATTGCATCCATTATCGTTCCCCGTCGTCATCATACATGAGTTTCTGCGCAGAACTCGATAGCATTTAACCCGCCTGAATCGTGAAAACAAGAATTTCATTGTCGTTGGTGACATAAAAATAGACATTACGGATATCACGAACAGTTGTTGCGCATAATACGCACATTGCTTTGTCGGCCATGGAATCACTGTTACAATCGCCTACACGCTGCCTGTCAAATAGCCCTGGTACTCTCATTGATCACGTTCTAACAAAGGTCATTTCGCCTTAGATTGCTAGCGTTGTTAGCTTTGACATCAGGGACCATTACCCCATTTTCTTGTTGGCCGAATCGCATAGCCAATGCAAGATAAAACTTCAAAAAAGGAATTTCTTTAGCGCCAAGTTGTTTCAACAGAGAATTTCACACATTAAAAAACATTACGGGGTTTTACGTGCCAAAACCACTTTCTGATTATGAGGCACGCTGTAATGGAGGGCTCCGGAAATTTCGACCACCCGGAGTTCTTTATCATCATCAGCCTGGTTACGCCCACTGCAGGGCAAAGGCCTGTCCCATACTTCTCCAACAACCCCGGTCATGTACTAATTGTGGCCATGTCGTCCCTGCAAACTTCTTAATCTCATCCGCCCACCTAACTTTCTGCCACCCCCTGCTACGCTTCCCTTCCCTTGGAATCCAGTCCGTAACTCTTAATGACCATCGGTTATCTTCCCTCCTCATTACATCTCCTGCCCATTTCTTTTTCTTGATTTCAACTAAGATGTCATTAACTCGCGTTTGTTCCCTCACCCAATCTGTTCTTTTCTTATCCCTTAACGTTACACCCATCATTCTTTCCATAGCTCGTTGAGGACGACGCAACAGGAGTTCTTTAAAGTGCACCTAAATATAAGCACGTGGGTCATCTCGTATTTCGCCCCCAACGAAACGCTGCCGCCGTGGCCGGGATTCGATCCCGCGAACTCGTGCTCAGCAGTCCAACACCATAGCACTGAGCAACCATGGCTAGTAATTTCACACATTGACTGAAACGTTTTTATTCATGAACCGAATGTTGAGGCATCTTTTAATAATTTTTTTGCTCAAATAACCGAAACAGTTAGCTCATGCTCGTCATTTTTTGTTACTTAAAAACGGTACTCGGCCCCCAGAAACCCATGGATCACGAATAACTTACTGTGGTGTATACGTAAAAAGGATAACCTACATAAAAAAAAATTAATTTCTACCATTTAAGCTGGCTTTGAAAAATCGCTTAAAAACACTCTAAAAACCGCTAAACGTGATTATTACCAAACTCAAATGATTAAAATGGGAACAATAATCGCAAGAATTGGGAACTAATAAATTTTTGAACATGCCTAAACAACGACCTGTAGCAAATGAACTTAATGATGCTGGCCGGCGTCTCACTAACCCATCTGATATAGCTAACGCATTCAATAAGTTTTTTTCAACGGTGACCTCCAACCAACCGACTCATATTTCGCACTATGCTCGCTGCTCCCAATCATTTTATTTACGACCTCCGTTACCGCAGGAGGTTTTTCGTGTTTTATGTGGTCTAAAATGCACTGGCCTAGGGTGTGACCACGTTAACCCATCTAAAATTAAACTGGTGGCACATGAGCTATCGGGTGTTCTTGCTATCCTTATAAATAATATATTTACCAGAAGTATCTTTCTCTCAATACTAAAACGAGGAAAAGTTGTGCCTGTTTAAAAAAGGAGATCCGAGCGTATTAGGTAACTATCGCCCGATAACGATCCTACCATTCTTTAGTAAACTAATCGAGAAACTTTTTGCTGACCGCCTCATGAAGTACCTTGAAAAATTTGACCTTTTGACCTCGCATTAATTCGATTTCCGCCCAAATTTTTCCACGGAACAGGCTCTAACAGAATTCGCTGACCACATTAAAATCTTCATTGACAACGGGTGCTGGGCCGCGGCGTTATTTATTGATTTTACTAAGAAATTTGATACAATTAACCACACTATACCTTTTTCTAAGTTAGAATCACTAGGTATCACTGGACCTGCTCTAACCCTTTTACCGAGTTATCTACTTGACCGTACCCGGGTTGTTTAATTCGCTGATTTCATATCGCAGCCAATAACTACTAATCAAGGTGTACCCGCAAGGATCCATTTTAGGCCCTCTTCTTTTTCTTTTTGTATAATAATGACTTACCTAATTGCCTAAACAATTCGGAATGCATACTTTACGCTTATAATACAACTATATTTGCTAGAGATAAAGACCTTAATAACTTAACAACACGACTAAACAAAGACCTCAGAAAAATCGCGTCTTGGTGTCTTGAGAATGCGCTGCAAGTAAACACCACAAAAACATGCTTTGTGGTGCAAACATGCATGCAAAACATGCAAAAACATGGATTTTTTCATACTCATCTAAGCAAACCTCTTTAGTTCCGAGTATTAATCTAGATAACCACATAATTTATCCATATGATACGACAATATTTCTAGGCGTAGTTCTTGACTCACATCTGAAATTTAACAAACATACGATATCCTTTGTAAAAAAATTTGTTTTTGTTTACGTGTATTAAACAACTCTCGACATTACTTTCAGCAGCACATCTTCCGGTCAGTGTATTACGCGTTCACACCTAGTCACCTGATATATTGCCTCACTTCATGGGGAAACACGTGTGAAACACAGATGTCATGCCTTGATCACTTACAAAACCAAGCAGTACGCCTGCTTACATTTAGTCCTCACTTGGCATCTGGCCTTCCACTTTACCAGAAACTAAGTATCCTTCCGCTCACTTACTCGTTACAGCCAAAACTTGGTCTTCTAATTTATCGCATCGGAAATCAAGGTACTATCATTAGTAATATTTCTGCCCCCCAACTACTCAACCGTAATAATA
Organism: Dermacentor andersoni; assembly: GCF_023375885.2. Taxonomy (NCBI): domain Eukaryota; kingdom Metazoa; phylum Arthropoda; class Arachnida; order Ixodida; family Ixodidae; genus Dermacentor; species Dermacentor andersoni. The sequence continues at coordinate 136,809,093 of NC_092814.1, forward strand.
CAAGATTCTCGGAACAAAATAAAATGTTATTACCTAAAGGACGTACAAATTACGGCTGTCAGACAGCGCTCTGTTCGGGTATAATGTGTAGGAATTCATTGCCCATGAACATCAAGTGCGTCCATTCAGAACACTCATTTCATAAAGCATTGAAAATTCACTTGTGGTCAACAGACTGTTAGTAATAAATGACCTTTATTGACAACGAACCGTGTTTTGCTTTTTACACTTTACATTATGTATCACCGTCTAGTACTTAATTCCTTTTATGTATATTTCTCTCTACAATGATGTTCTAATGAAGTTATGTATTCTCGTTGTTTAATTTATCTTTGGTAATACTGTTTCATTGATCCTCAACACCACTGCCTGTCTGTATTTGATTATTTTTTGTACTTAGCACAGGAGGTCCCCTCGGCGGTTTAAACTCTGGGACCTCCTTCTGTATTAATATTTACCATATACTTCCCTGTATCCAAATACTTTTCAATAAAACCTTCAAACCTTCAAACCCGGACGTACCAAAGCGCTGACGTTACACGAAATGTGGCTGGAAAAAACGCCGTGATGACTTTATCTTACCATTTGACATTTTGGGTGCTTTGGTGTGCTTTTATTATGCAACAGAATTCTTGTACGCTATGCTTTTACGTGATACCTTTAATCATAAGGAGGGTAATTGTGCTTGTCACTGGTCACACGCAGACTCTATATGACGCGTGCATAGCTTTGCAGTTTTTGTCAAATCCTTTGTATGTTTTTAGCGTGTGTCTAAAGAGTTTCATTCTGTGCGATTCTGAATGTTTTTCACAATTTGTTTTTATATTGCTATTTATACAGTTTTTTTTTTTGTGTGTGTGTGTGTGTGTTACCTATGTTTTTTGGATAGCCGGCTCATCCCTATGCAAACGTTCCCCATTGTCGCAGTAAATGAACCCTCAAACACGAATGTTCTATTTTTTCACTTTACTTTTTACTTTGTGGATAGGTTCTATCTTTATTACAATAGTCATGGCGTTATTATAACTTACTGTCACTGCGTCGCTGTGCAGACGTGTTTTCTTTGGTCACGCCTGAGATTATTTCAGATTTATTGTCGCGGGTGCACACCAACTAATACAAATATAGAACGAAGTTAACCCATATTCCTAAACACAGGGTTGCTAATTCCACGAAACAATCAGGCTGTATTTTTGTTGATATCCTATGAGCTAGCGCAATCATTCGACGCGATGTATGAGCCTCATGTACACGCAAATATTTTTGACATGAGTGCATACTGCAGGAAATTCCGTCACATTTAAAGCAGCGCTCTCTTTGCGAATCTCTGCGTGGTGGGGCGCAAATAATAGATTTCTCGCCGGATATATTTGTTTGTACATATAAGCACGCTATATGTGCTCCCAATGCACGCACCAGCAAACGGTCTGACATGAACCCTGTATGCTGACTGACAAAGCAGTGCGAGTAAGCGTACATCTGTTCTGCGCAAAAATAAAGCAATTATTTCCTACATAAATGGTTACCCATAAATACTGAAGCAGTTTAAGGGCTCTTTTGTTGGCTGCTTTCTTAGGAAGTAAAGCTACTGTTTCTTTGGCAAGCTTGTCCGACAACATTTTTTTTACCTACTTGCGTTCTGCACGTTCGGATGTGCAAAACACAGTGGTAAAATCACCTAACGTACGTGCTGATAAGAATCGGGGGTAGTCAGTGACCATTTCAGCACAGCAATTCTTACTCTGAGAGGCTAGTTGAATGAGGCAGCTATAGGGTCGCGACGAATACGATGAGAAGCATGGCGCTGTCGCTGGCCGTTCGCTTTCCATCGTGCACGAATGACGGCACCGTTTTCGCTTTGGACACGCTTTGTTCGCCACGGAGTGCAGAGCCCCTATATTATAATCGTGTCCTATAGCCGACTTCATCCCGTATAGACAATGAGCAATGTGTGCAGAGGGCTGGAAAGGGGCGCCAAGTACTGTACGCGGTGATATCAAAGCAAGAAAAAAAAAAGGAGGATACTCCCCGCCGTCACAAGAAAGCTGTTCGGCACTACATCACACCGGTGCCGGTGCGCTGACCTCGAAACATGAATTTCGAGGTTCCTTAAGAAGAGGTGTGAAGGCGCAACCTCGAAGGGGGCAGCGCATTCACGGAGAGCAGTACGGGAAAAGAGGAGAGGCGGGGGGTAGGTGTTCTTGACTAGCGTATAAACCACGTCGGCGCTGCCGCTTCGGGAGTCAAATATTTGAGGCTTTCGTTTTTGCACACTTTTGGCCATTTTCGTTTTTGTCGCTCTTTCGTTCTTTCACTTCACGCCGCAGAGGAAAGTAGTCTTGCTTGGCCAGTCGCAGGGCCGTTGAAGTGGCAATAAGTATATACATACACACAAATATATAAAAACACCAGCGAAGATGAAGCGTAGAAAGAAAACGCTACAGGCGAACGCATGTGAAAAAGATTGCTCTATCCGACTTCTACCTTTTTGCTGTGTGTGTTTTTTTTGGTTGGCTGGCTGGCTGATATGGCGTTTACCTCATGACCTTTGTGCAAAGAAAATAGTCTGCGATGAGTGAAGGAGGAAGCAGTTCTTGCCTATTGGTTGATGTCATTTTTTCATTACAACTTTTTTACGTTTAAATCTTTAAGTTTTGCTTTTGGTGGCCTTAAGGTCAGTTGCCCAGACATTGGCGCAGTTATTTTTGTGTCCTCGATGACGAACACATATGCCTCACCCAGTGAGGCCATTCTGTGGCTCGCGCGTTCCTCTTGTTTTTGTCTCTTTCAAGAGAAGATGCTCGGGTATCTTAGTAATACGCGTGAGATTGCAGGGCACTGAAAAATTAGCGCCATTTAAGGTGTTGATTAGCTTCAAATTGCATGAATCAGCTGACCTGCATGGCAGTTTTTGTATTATGAGTAACCTGACTTTTCTAGGGAACATAAGATTAAGCCTCATTATTATTTTCAATCATCTTTGTCCACACTTTTTGAAGTATACATAATAAGTGCCTTATAACGTTTAAAGCGTTTAAATGTGGCCTTTCTGAAAACGTCTAAGTATTGCGAAGTTCACTTTATTGCATCCGATGGGACCACCGTTGCCGCAGGGCTCTAGGGGATAGCTAGGTGGCTATGATGTGCTCATAACAATACAAATACCATAAAATTTACTTAACAAACTTGTAATAATTGCTGAGGTCTTTCCAGCCCATATATCTAAATTTTGACCTTGTATCAATGTGCTTTATAAAAAGGTGTTCGCATACCGCAACATTATGCACTGAGAAGGGGAGGGTAATGAGCCTAACCGGCTTTCGCAAATGGGAAGATTATTACGCGAAAGTATTTTTTACAACCTACATTAGAAATGAGTTCGCCAAATAGTCACATTATCTAACACACAATTGAGACTCAACTGAACGAATGAATAGTTTTTCATTGATAATTGGCGCCTAGGTCGCAACATATTAATCATAGTTGTGGCTTAAACCATTTTAAGCCGGGTGTTAGCCATCCAAAGATGCTTGCAATGTATATTGGAGCCTATAATGTAGCAGGTGCAGCGGTTTTTATCCCGAAAAGCTTCACAAGCTCGATCTCCTGTAAGCTCAGCGCTGAGGCCCACATGAATAATTGGCGTCCGAGATTAGAATACCTCGCCATAATGCGGCCATAATACGACATCATATTTTAATGATTAACGGGGCAGTGTGATATATTTTTCAATAATAGTACCCACAAGGCTACATGCCCGTGTCGTCCATGGAGAAGACGAAAGCACTGCGATTCCGCTGTCCAGAACTGACGTTGCGTGGAACCTTAGTGTTTTTGCCAGTACTAGTCCGTTAGCGAAGAAATCAAGGGAGTTCACTAACTGGCTCGTTCATGCAATGAGCACACATATGAAGCTACAACTCTTATGCAGTCTTACTTGACCTAAAGCTACATTACTGTGGGGCGTACGAACAGGCGTTACTTTTGTGAATGCCTATGCATTCCTAATTGAAGTGGCGGACAGTGTGAATCATTACACATGTGGCACAGTAGAAACATCATAATCACTTGTTGTGGGACTGCCCCATCATACGAATATTGCAACCTTGCTTTTCGGACCACTTTATGCAAATTAAATTACAGGCCTTTCAAAGAACCACAGATCGTGGGACTGTGGCCTCGAGCATTTAAGAAATACAAAGCCACTAAAGCACTGCTGCCTTTCTTGGGATCCATAAGTCTGCAGGATTATCATTTTACGTTTTACAGAATTTTTAAAGACAGCCTATTTCAGCTAACGTAATTCTAGTCATTGAGCTCGATTATCCAGAGAGGCGGACATTACTTGCTCGATAAATCTAAACAAATACTCATCTAATTAATAAGCTAATTCACTCATTCTCTTTTGAATTATTTTCTTCACGGCACATATTGCAATTCACGAATTGTATCCGGTGAGCTTGCAAGACGTATCCACTTGGAATGAATTTCTAGAATGATGCCAGTTTGGAGATATGAGCCATCAAACTTGCCCTAAAAATGCACTGTTGTTCCTCTTATTTAAAGAAAAAACGCTTTTTTATGCATTGAAGCACAAAAGTAATTGAAACACCTATGTATTTCGTCCCCCACTCTGGGAAATAATAACTCGAAAGTGGTGTCATCCTGGACAATCATCTCAAGTAGATACGTCTTCCAAGCTCTCCGGCTACAATTAGTAAATTGCAATATGTGCCGCAATGTAATTAATTAAGATGTTAATTAGACATTTTGCGATAATTAGTTCAATGTTTGCATTTCTCGTGCTAGTAATGTCCGCCTATTCTAATATTTCAGCTGATGGATTATGTTATCTGCAATAGGCGATTTTTAAAAATTCCGTAAAACTTCAAAATAATCGTTCTGTGTAGGACCATTTATGACTAAATCAACTATGAAGACTTGTACATCTGGCTGCGTGCACCCTGTGAACTTCTTTTCTCGTCTTCCAGCATGTTTAGTTATCTTTTCCCTTTCCCCGGTGAAAGGTAGTCAAAGGAATTCACCCTGGTTAACATCTCCCTTTCCTTTATCCCTTTTATCTCTCTGTCATTCCTTTGCCATGCGCACGTAGTAAGGCAGGTATTACACTTATGGCACCTGATGCATAACTCGTATGAAGCTCCCATCTAGTTGAAGTGCGAAATCGTGAAACTTCATTCATGCTTCCGGTAATATGCTGTCGAAACTCGAATCGATACTTCTACCGAATGCAGTAACAGAAACTCCAGTTTACGTCCTTATTTCTAACTGAAAAAGTAGCCTCTATAGAAAGACAATTTGTCTTTCACAAATCTGGACTGCTCTAAAGTATTCAATCTTTAAGGCAAAGCACTGAAATGGTCACAGAGTGCGGAAGAGCAAGGCATTGGAGAAGAGCTTGCCTTTGGAAAACTAATAATGGGCGGAGCTTTAAAGCCGGGCACTTAAAAAAACGAATACAGGCTGAAATGGAGGTCGAGCAAAAATGATTAAACCTTCCCCTACAGGAAAATGGGGGTAAGCGAATCTTATCCTGCGTGCACCTGACCTTCGTCACGGTTAAGTAACCCACAGGTAACGGTGCCGGATCGCTTCGGCCTCCCACTCTTTCAGCTCGGGATCTTCGTCTCGTTGCTGTCGGATTGTCTGGTGGCTCTAACGGCTAGATCGCCGCGCCGATGTCGAGCCCTTTCAAGGGCGAGTTCTCACCGCCGCTCGTCGAAGGCTGCCAGTTCCTCGAGGGAACGCACAACGCGTGGCCGTCCCATCCATTTTCCGTGAATTAACTGAACGGAAACGAAGCCGGCGCAGCGCACTCGAAACCCTTTCCTGCCATTTTTCTCCCCGCCGGAAGCGAAACAGCTCTGATGTGTTGCGCGCGTAACATGAGCGCGCTTCTATGCAGCTGGAATCCTTGCTAAGGATTCACGCACTGGTGCCAGCGTGACTGTCAACTCATCGAACCGCCCTTTCCCGCAGCTGCTCTGCTCTGGGACAAACTGGGTCTATTTTCGTGCCCACAACACCACCGAAACTTGTGAGTGAATACAAGCTTTGCTTGAAAAGCTCATAAATAATCAAGAGAGTACTTCTGCGAATGCCATACGGCACCGTAGTCTTCTCAAGAACAGCATTTTCTTTGGAACGCTTACAACATCGTCATCGTCCATTATACTGTGTCATGCTGTGGCTCCTGAAATACATGCACAGACACCACCACTCTCAGAGTCTGTCGGGTACGAAAACTTCGCCCAAATTACCAAGCGCAACAGTCGCACAGTTACTCATTGGTTGCCGTGTTCTCTCTACTCCAGCCATGGCTACCGATCTTGCTGCTCCACCGGCTTTCGGGCACGTTTCGGGGCTTATACTTGCGTAGCGCAATAAGGACAAGCAATATTGTCGAAGAAACATACACTTGCCCACAAGTGTCCATAGAAAGACAGAAGCGAATTGAACTCATTTTGGCACAGCATTTCTGATGCCGTTCGTGGTGCCAGCTAACATATTTAAATACACAAGAGAATGACAACCATCACTGTCCGTCTACTGATTGTTAGAGCACCGTACGTGTCATGTGGAGGTCATGACTTTGGCTCCAGTTTCATATCTCTTTTTGGTGGTCGATGTATATTGAATGCTGAGGCCTCATCTGTGTATAGTCCGGCATTCAAAATAAATACGAAAATTGGGTATTTTCTCTGTTCTCCTGACTTCAATTGTCTGCTAACCATCAAGCCACCTCGATGCACATTATTATCGGCTCGCTTATTCTGCACACTTGCACAGGATGGCGCGAAGTACTACGCAGTGCACCAAGGAACAGGCATGGTAATAGGCAGTGCACCTATTACCTTGTTTCAAAACGGTTGCCTCCGTTGTCCCCCTTGAGCTTCACATCCACGAAAGGCTCACTTGATGCAGGATTGTCCTTACCACCCTGTGCCCACACGGCTAGCAAGTGTGAGACAACCTGAGAGAAGTAGCGCAAGGGAAGTGTCCACGGTCTCAGGTGCACTGGTTCTCATCACCTTTCGCTGCTCCTAAATTACTGCGTCATTTGTGCGCCCTGTCACGGCAGCGAAAATTTGCTTTTACACAGCCTTTCTCGGCTTGTATTCCGCTCTTGTACTTCCGGCAAGGGACAATAAATGCCTTCGACCGTCAATAGGAAAGGGGCGTGTGAACCGATAGTGTGTCCGCCTGATCTTGTATCATTATACCTGCGTGCTCATTGCGTAAGCGGAAATGCTCCGCTGCGGCGCCCACACTACAGCTCGGACGAGGCGAGTGATGCACGGTGCTAGCAATCACCAGCCTCATCTGGGAAGGATCAGGAGTGGTGTCGTGGGCTCACTCGCTGTTCAATAATAGGATGCCGAGAGGGATCGTGTTTGTGGCTGGGCTTCCAAAGGATTTTTGCAAACACCAGTGCCCCACTCACGAGTGCCAAGTGTTTGCCTGCCTACGTGGGGGCGCCCACGTATTGTGCTGGTTCAAGTAATGGTGATTGGTTAAATGGGTCAAAAAAGGAAGAAAAAAACGTCCTAAAGCGATATTTTGGCACCATAGTGAACGGGCTTGGAATTAACTTTGACTGCATCTGCTCTTATACATGCACCTTAGTTTCTTCTCAATCCAGATGAGTTCGTCTGTTCTGTGCTGGTATGCGTTCTTTCAGGGTTAATATAATATGGCGCTTCAATCAGCGTATTTTGCTAGTGTTTGAAAACATTCTCGTGTATAAAAATTCTAGTGTTTGTTACTCGCTACATTTTAGAGCGCGTAAGACGAGAGTGTCGTTCATAACGGATAGTTCCGGATAATAAACATATGCAGGTCCGGACACAACCTATAGACGCTTGGCACACCGTTGCACTAGTGAAGTTTCTCTTCCTGGTACTCATTTCTTACTTTGGTGTCTTGCACTGCATCCGTGGCATTTCTCATTTCGCCAGACAGTACTTTCCAGGTGAATGCGTAGCGTGCTGTTCGTGTTTGAAATGACAATCTCGCAAAGCTTCCTTTCTTCATTCTGTTTCTTTTGGAAACAATGCTTGGTAGACACCATCTGTGCAAGCAGTTTCTACTCGTTTTGTTGGGGGGGCTCTTCGGGAATTCTATCACTTGCTGACATTTTTGTGACACACTGTACGCGGTCTATAGCCGATACATATTTGTGAAGAAGAAACGCCTGAAAGCCAAAGGACTAAGGAACGAGCAAAGGCACCGGCGGTATAGCTCACATACTAAGCGTGTACAGGAGCGCAGTGGGGCAAAGCGCACGTGTGCTCGTCTTCGTGCCCGCATAGCGGTTTTCGCGCCGCGCCTCACAGCACAAGAACGGCCGGCAGCGCAGTTCACGCTGCCGGCGCGGCATGCCTTACAGGAGCGCCGCTAATAGGCCCAACACTCCCAGGGTGTATGAAAACTCGATAAGGACTAATGAAGACGCTCGTGTAGCTGCTGGCCGAATAATTTACGCCTCATTTGCATGTCAGAGGAGCGCCTGGGAAGTAAGGAGAAGTGGCGAGAACGTCTGCGAGCGCGCAGAATTGTTAGCAAGACCGTGCGAAGTCGACGGCAGCAGGAGCTGCGCCTGATTAGCGCATTTCCGCTTCCGCCTGACACTCTGAACTCTCGCTGAGAGCAGTTCAACACCGATTTGCGCTCGACCACGGGAAAAACGCTTTGCTGCTATACTGCATCACCCAACTCTCGAGGAGCCACCTCACTTTCTCCTACAGAAGCGCCACTCAAGTCTTTCTCCTTATAGTGCACGCGTGGCTTCTGAATTGCCTGCTGTTCGCGGAACAGAAATCCCTGCTGGCTGAACAGCAACTGTATGCGTCTCACCACAATTGTTTTCGGACTGTACGTAGTGCGAAGGAAGAGAATTCGCTGGAGAACCTATAGGGTTTGGCTCTAGAGACGACAGATCTGTGCGATCACTGCACCGCACCACCAAATTCCAGGCTACACATGAATTATTCGCAGTAAACTAAGCTTCTATTGTGTCAAAAGCACCCCCCTCCCTTGTTTTCATTACAGAATACGACAGAACACATAACTGGCTGGCGCTCATGCCACGATAAAAGCAAAAGAAATAGTAGTTCAGGAATAATATAGAAGAGCGAGTAACAGGTTGAGCGAGAAAATTATAAGTATAGACCAGTTCAACAGTATTTTTGCATAAGGTCGTGATGTATAGCTCTCTATTTGGTTCCGTCACATTTTCGTAAGAGATGAAGGTGCACCGAGCAATTCATTTCCACACTGAGGAGGCTGCAGTTCGTTAAAAACTGCCTTGATATTGAACTGGCACCCCACACATGGGAGCGGCTATTGATAGTCGAACCATGACTTTCAAGGACAATGCGTAGTTGCGCTCGCTCTGTTCGCGCATGGGTGAGTCGCCTCTGTGAGTTCCCTTGCTTACCTTAATTTCTGCTTTCTCACTTTGGAATTTTTTTCCAGGTTCCCAAGGAGACATGGGGGAGTTTATATATATTATATGACGGTTCAAGGTTGAATTGTCAACGAGGAAGATGAGAATGGCAGCGTATTGTCAGTAAATCAGTTAGATTAGCTGCATTTCCGTTTTCAATAATTCGGTCATTACATTAAAATCATCAGCTTGCATCTATCTGTTATTTCCCATATACCTATTAGCAAATTTTGTTTACATAACTTTATGATTATTTTTTGTTTGGTTACATTGAACTGGTACCAGAGTGGGGATGTGCCACTGCCATCTAGGTTCTACATCTATATTGGTAAGTTTTGAGGCAACATCAACAACAAAAACAACAAACGTGTTCTGACGAACGTTATTACTGCTCCGTCACGTACGTATAAGCCTCTAGAAGCCGTGTAGTGCGGGACGCCTTATGAGTTTCGACCTGATGCACAATGGGCACCAAGTTTGCAGTACACGAATGTTTATTCGCGTTCTGACGCCCCCCTTACACAACGGTAGCCGCGGACAGCAATTGAACCCGCTACATCGTGCCCAGCGGCGAAATTCCATACACATTGAGCCACCACGGCAGGAATCACATCAATATCTCCCATGCGAAATCTTTCTTTCTTTTTCTTTTTTATTGCGACATCATTTATATGTCCGAAACTGCAGTTGCTTCGTCTGGCCATTCACTTTTTTTTCTTCGTTACGTTAAGGAGTACTACTTGACCATAACAGCCATCGCTGATCATTGCCATAGTGATATCGCCCTCTTCGCCCTTTCACGAAAAAAAAAAGAAAGCTTCACCCAACATCTCCACTTGGTTGCGCTGTTGTCACCCCCACACTCTAAAAACATTTGCACCCTTTGGGACGTACACTTGCCACACAACAATAATCGTTATCTGTCTTGCCCGCAATTCCTTGCTTTAACGCTGCAAGCCCGGTACTTTCAAGTCACGAGCGGCATGCACGCTATCAGCATGACAGAGCGTTCTCGACAGGAAAGTAACGAGTGCAGTGTTTGCAAGAAAGGAAACGCAAGCAAGGCAGATGACGATTATCGTTTTGTGGCAAGTGTACGTCCCAAAGGGTGCTAATGTTTTTAGAGTGCAAGCATTCAAAAACCAAGTTACGTAGCGTAGCACTATGAACCTTAAGTAGTGCCAGGGTGGGATGTCTGTTTTGCGTACCCATGGGCTAACTACGGGCCAAACGTACACAGACCTGGGAATAGAACAGTTCACGGTATTTAATCGCTTTATGGTAGAGGCATAACAGTAGCGCAACACTTTAGGTGTAACATACGAACATCGGCAAAGCGTGCTGCGCATAGCAAAATTAGCGCTCACATGCCTAAACCATAATTGCAAAAATCAGGTGGCGTGGGTGGGCCACCCAATTTCGGACGCCATGTGAAAACAAAACTGCCCACCGCAGCCACTATGCTTTGAACTCATGTCCCCGTGTCGACGTGCACAGGAGAACTGGGTGCTCTACAACCACTGGGCTGTCGCTCAATATTTGCGCTTCCCAACTTCACAACTCGTGCAATAGTTTGTGCCCCAAAGTCTCCGAGAGCGATGGCGCCTCTACATACAATTTGTAGGCCGCAACATTTAATGTTTTGGTGAGCGAGGACGATGTTGTGTGCATCGAAAAGAAGTAGTTCATCAGGAGTTGGTGGTGCCACTGTCAGAGCTGTTTTAACCACCGGCTTCTTGGCCAATCCACCATAGTGGGTAAGGGCTATGGCGTAAGGAGCAAGCAAGCAAGCCTACCCGTTGCAGTAGCACAGTGGCTTGTGTGACCCCGACCGCGGTGCTCGCATTTTGATGGGGACTCAGTGCAATAACACTCGTGTACTTAGATTTAGGGGCACGTTAAAAAATACGAGCTGGTGAAAATTATTATGGAGTCGCCCACTACGACATGCCTCATAATCATACCATGGTTTTGACACGTAAAACTCCATAACTTAATATAAAATGTTTAAGCAAGCAAGCCTGCTATTGCAGCAGTAAACGAGTTCAGCGCCAGTGGAGTCGCTAAAATCTACTGTTTCTTTTTTCCATTGATGTTTCATAATGCAATGCGTTGTCGTCCACGAGCCCGTAATTCTTGAAAAGCAGTTTTTTTTTTTTCGCAGCTCTTGGTTAGCAGGATGGTCCAGAAGGCACACAAGAATTTTTTCCAAGAGGGTGTGTCTAAGACGTATATTTCTGAGCCCTATGAAATGGCACGCTGAATTTGTTATTAAATCACAATTATTCGTGAATTTTGGTCTCGAAGCTGACGGAGCAGATTGGTTGAATAGGTTTTACTAGGGAGATTGGAAACAACCAGCTCGGAAGGTTCTAAACAGCATGCCTACAGCTTCACCGCATTGCATACCAGGAAAATTGGAATTTACTTCAAGCAATACATAAAAAATAACGTAATAGTACGTACAACCAAGCTTTCCTATCGAACATTTAAAATGAAGGAGTATTTCTTTTATCACATAAATGTCGAGGCAGTACGACTTGCTGAATGGTAATTTGAATGTTACGTTTCTAATGCTCAACTTCAGGTTGCGTATATGCTTGAATATTAGGCTTAAGAAGGCATCTATTGGCCATAAAAAAACTGAATTGTTGCCAATGTTACATAAAATTGTTATCGGCGGCTTTAACATAATTTGTTTATGGCAGTCACTATCGTAATATTTTGCCTTGCATGATCTTACCCCAACCACGCCTTGTAGTATATGAAAATTTCTATAGGAAGAAAGTAATTGGCAGGACTTACTTTCAAAGCTTTGACCTGTTTAAATATTTTGCTTGCTCACCGGCAACTTGTACTTTTATTTCAGTTTCCAGAGTATGGGGGGAGAAGCGTAGCACTAAAAGTGACCTAACGCTGATTTAGAAAAGGTACCTCATAAAGTCACACTCAACAAATTTTAGTTTTTAATCTATTTGATGATTTATAGCCACGGTGCCGTTATCTTCGCGTATAGGTTTCACACTGTAGCGTGGCTGGATTAAAATATGAATAAATTTCCACTGCGCAAAGGTAACAAGAAAAAGAAAGCTATAAAAATTGTGGCGCGCGTATGTCTTGTTTCTTGCCTACATGGGATGTAGTGATCTTTGTGGGTCAGTAATTTCTCGCATTTTTGCGCTCAATATAGCTCAAAATAATACACACACACAAACACGAAAGAGAGAGACTGAGTTTAATGTTGGAAACGTGAAGAGGTCGACCTGAAAGCCGTGCTTCTGACTTGCTACTCAACACAGGGGGAAGGGGAAAAGGGGACAGATTGGGATAGAACAGGCAGGCGGTAGTAAGGGGTGAAAGTTATGGGTGAAAGAAGTGCATGCTGTGACACACCTGCAGTAAGAATGCTTTAGGCTAATCGAGAGAAGCCAGCATCATTTCAACAGCCTGCGTTACTTGTACTGCTGTCTTAGCCACAGGTGCGTTTAAACTGGCAAGTAGTTGCTGCAAGGTGCTTATCATTTGCTTCAGCGACGCCTCGATGTGACTGTCCAAAACGGCGCTCTGTCTGTATTGCTGTCGTTAGGAGCGAAGTTCGAAGTTGCTGTTCCTGGAATGCAATGAAGGCCACGTTTGCGAGTCAAGTCAGGTGTCGTTTACGCGAGGCTGAGCATTTATAGTAGTATATTTAGCCTTCGTGGTATCTTCTCGTGGAGTGGATACCGACACAGGTAAAGGCTTGAAATTTAAAGGCGCATTCTTTACTCCCTTACGAAGGGAATGTTTCTTCTCGAGGTCTATGGAAGCGGCTGCCTCGTTGTGGGTAGAATTGTCCTTGGTCAGTTTCTTCAATCATACTTTGCTGAACCCGCCGCGGTTGCTTAGCGGCTATGGTGTTGCGCTGCTAAGCACGGGGTCACGGGATCAAACGCCGGCAGCGGCGGGGTTTGATTAAATATGTTTTAAAAATTGCCTGTGGCAGATAGCACAATTCTAATCCATGAGCTGGTCTACCCGAAGAGGCGGATATTACTTGCACAAAAATTGAAATCCATAAACGACTAATTGGCATATATTGCAATCTAATGGCATATATTGCAATCTACCAATTCTAGCCTGGGGGTTCGCAAAGCTGATCCACTTGAAACAAATTCTCAGGATAATACCAGTTTCGAGATATTAATTCCCAAACTTTGCGATGAACCACATTGAGGGTCCAATTACTTTAGTGTTTCAATGCATAACATGAAGTTTTGTTAATAAAGTAAGTAGAACGACATTGCATTTTTACCGCGAGTTTGATGGCGCATATCTCGAAAATTGTGCCATCTACATAACTCTTTCAACTGGATATGCCTTCAATTTCACCGCACCCGCCGTGGTTGCTCAGTGGCTATAGTGTTGGGCTGCTAAGCACGAGGTCGCGGGATCGAATCCCGGCCACGGCGGCAGCATTTCGATGGGGGTGAAATGCGAAAACACCCGTGTACTTAGATTTAGGTGCATGTTAAAGAACCCCAGGTGGTCGAAATTTTCGGAGTCCTCCACTACGGCGTGCCTCATAATCAGAAAGTGGTTTTGGCACGTAAAACCTCATAATTTAAAAAATTTAATTTCACCGCCTACCATTTGTAAATTGCAGTATGTCCCCTAAGGTAACTAGGTAAGAAAACAATTGCTGCCTTTTTGTTAATTAGTTTGAAAGTGTTTGCTGAAACACCCTGTATATATACCCTGTTCAGTGAGAAAACTTGAAGTGAGTTAAAGTGCTTATTTTAAGGACATTGAATGGCTGCAACGATATGTGAGGTATTCAGGCTTTTGTGTGATTTCAAAGGCAGCTCTTGGCTTGCTAACTAAAGTTTTGACTTCATATCTTGTGTGTGTGTGTGTGTGTGTGTGTGTGTGTGTGTGCGTGTGTGTGCGTGCGTGTGTGTGTGCGTCTCTGTGTGTGTGTGTGTGTGTGTGGGGGGGGGGGCATGCGCGTATGTGTCTGTGTGCTTGTGTGTGTGGTTGCACTTGTAGTCATGAAGCTAAAAAAAAACAAAAAAAATCATTGAAACTCTGTAACACACTGTTCATCTAACGGTGCGTAGCACGTATTTTGAATTGCGTTCCGGTGATATTTATTAATTTTACGCATCTAATTGGTAGCAAAATCAACATTTATTTGTTTCATCCCTACAGTGCTATAGGCTCTTGCTTTGGTTCTTTTTGTCAGTGCCATTTTTGTCAGTGGAATAAATATGCTTTACTATCAATATTGTGGTGCACTCCTTGAATTTTGCAGGAGTATGCTGAATTGTATAATTTCCACGCAAACGAAACTTCAGTTTCAAGCTTCTAGGTCTTGTACTTGACTTATATAGTGACGATGAAGATATAAATTTTATTCTCGGGCGGTTGCTTGTGAAACAGTAGAGGAAACTCCATTATGAATTAGGAGCGTTCACCAAACGTTTTACTCATTACTACAGCGTCTTTGTATGTTATATCGAACTTATATTTAAAAATCCAGCTATAGAAACAGACAATAATTGAAAAAAAAAAAATAACAAAGTGTGCCATATCATTACTTAATTCCACTACTTATCTTCTATGCTTATGACTTTAGGGCTTTTCTTTGTCGCAGAATTAAGGCCGATCAGGGCACGCACCAACGTACATAAGGTACAAAGCTTGAATCCAGTCCCATATTCAAGATACCATTCCTAGAATGCGCTACATTATTCGCCCTTGTTACACGTATTTCATTTCTAAAAAATGAAGAGCTGCAGTTGTTCCGTGAGAGAAAGAAAAGAAAAAGAAAAGATAAAAGGCAGGGATGCTATAGCCCTTAAAGAATTTGGCTACTACAAGTTGTGGAAGGTGAAAAGGTGGATAGAACGAAGGCAGAGTGATATAAATCTGATAGCTGACGTACGTCTGAAATAAAGACTGAATGGTTAATTAAAAATTGTTACAACAGCCTTGAATTTCACGTTGACGCTTTTTATTATGAAAACCCAAATGAGTACATGAGATAAAAGAACACGCACACATGATTTACGAGAGGATGTTTCTGGGAGTTGGGTAGGTACAGATGAAGTAACCGTAAAGCGGAATGTATGCTTGAGGTATCGTTGCTGATGGCACAGTTGAACTCCTGGCCGAGGTACGTGGCCCATCTGGATTGTGGGCCGCGGCTGGTCATCTGAAAGTGAGAAAGCCAAACCAAATGTTTACGCACAGTTTCTCGGTGCCCACAAATACATGTAGACAACTCGTCTGGAATCATGCCAGCACATTTTTGGCGGCATACACTGTTAGGTTCTTGACAGGTTCACTGCATTCGATTTACTTTCTTAAATAACTGCTCGAGTGTGTACTTGTTTCTGTCCATTCTGTCTTTACTTACGCTGTTAGTGAACTGACATTTCACCCATCTTTCAGAAGGAGCAGCATATGGGAGCAGTAACCGGAAGAATAAGTCCTGGTCAATGTTGTGTCGTGCTTAGTTTTGTGTTCAACATGTCCATATCACAGTAGAGATACCATACTGGTGGTTTAATAATATTCACCATAGTAACAGAAACAGAAATGGTGTTTTCCAGTGTATTATTTCATGCAAAAGATACATTACATTCAAAATTATAATTAGCCGCCCTGTGTTTTTTTGTATTTTCTTGTTCTTTTTTCGGCAAAGTTTCCTTTGTCCTATGCTGAGGGTTAAGCTATGACTGAGGAGCTGGCTAAATGAAGAAACGGTAATGACTGCAGCCGCCATCGCCAGTGGTGTAGCGGAAACAACGGACGGACAGACACAGTAAACCAAGTTTTGGTGTTATAACTGATGTCGGGATAAAAAAAAAAGGATAACCGAGAAACAACAAGTGCGCGCTATTAAACAAATATATTTCCCAACACTTTCGAGCACATGTCAACATTTACGATTATGCAAAATACACTTAGACAACTTTCAAGTACCTATCCGAAGGAACTACGCCGCGGCCTCGACTGACGTACGGACATGTCGAGAGCTCAAACGGCCCGTCACAGCTATCGCTTTTAGACTAATTGCTGATTAGCCAGGTAACGTGTAGTAAAATGTTTGTTTTTCTTTGGGCACAAGACCTGATAACAGATTGCTTTAACGCCCAGTAATAAACTAGATGGCAGCGCGAGAAAATTTGTTGACGAGGAGCGAAATCATCTATCACAAGTATAAATGCAAGAAAGGAGCATGAATATCGGGGTGATACACCATATAGACAGCTTAGCAATGTTACGCGCAAAATTCAACAGCTGCAGTACTTATTCTGAGGAGGCCTGGGAATGTATGTAAAATGTGATCTTCTGATAAAGGAAAAAAGAAAAGTGACGCGTAGAAACAGGAAGAATGGGTGGTGCATATAAAAGAAGATATAAAGAAGATCGCCAGAATAAAATTTGATTGTCTGCTGCACACTGGAGAAAAGAACAAGGGCTTCAATATTAAAAATCAATCAAAATAAACGAGAGAAAAATATAACGTACCGGATCAAAAAGAAAAAAAAGCTTCAGTGCTTTAGTCTTGTACTAATCTAAGGTAATTTATATGCATGCGCAATGTCTTCGTGTTATTTAGGGAAATATTTCTTTCAACGACTTCAGCGAACGAAATGGTGGTACCCTACAGCACAGGTCAAGCTTGTCTTGTGGCGTCAGTCAAGGTAGCTTGTGTGTCAGAACTTAAACCACTCGGCTTGAATCTTAAACCTCGTGTAATTATGTTTACTAGACAATAAGCCCTTTGTCTGCGCGACTTACTACATTGCCCAAACTGCGCCATTGGCCGAATGCAACAATCATGGACAGTAGCTGTTCCTCCCATGCACGAACGGTGAGCAGCTGTTCTCGTAAGCTACACGAGTTAGGGAACATCCGTCAACATGCGCAATGTTGCGAGAATGCAAGGATGGCCGGTAACAATGGTCAATGGTCAACGGTTACTGCGGTTAGGCCGATACTGGTAGCTCTGTCCAACGAGAAACAGGTCTTACGAAACAAGAGCTTTGCAAGTACACCCGCTGTCTATTCCTTTATCTGTAAAGCAACAAGTCTCATTTCTCCAATTCACCACCGTTGAACGCCACTTCTGCCAGTGGGGCCCACTCTGAGTCATCGCATAATATAGTTTTCTACTACTTCCTTTCCTACCGATATTAGAAACCCTGAAAGCTCGCCTTTGCACAAACTTTTTCTGATTGCGCAACGAACGGGTAATTATGCTCATTATTTACAATAATTTAGTGCTAAGGACGTAGTGGTACAAATCGAATAACATTCGCTGTGGGCTTCCTTAAATGACCATTATCAACCCCCCCCCCCCCCCCCCAGAAGTTTTGGTTTTACTCAAGAAAGTGTAGGGCGATAGTCCAGAGAACCTTCTACTGCAAGAGTTTCTCGAAGGAATTTAGCAATAACTAAGATACATAGAGCCAATGAATAGCCTTCAGACAATGATTAGAAGACGGCAGCAACACTCCGCCGCAGTAGCCGCACTCTCCTGTTGCCTCAAACAGTGTGCGCAAGTGACATTCTCTCTTCCATTCTCTCATATTGGCCCATACGGTACACCTTCTCTTCTCTCCCAAGCTTCTTTTTTTTTGTGTGTCATCGGTTATTTCCTTGTTGCGCGGAGCATTTACTGGTATTTGCACGAGATTTTCACGCGAATCCGCAACTTCTTTGCGATGCTGCTTGCCGTTTGTGCAATGCCATGGATGTAAGGTAATCTCACTGGCGGCCCGAGTTCTTCCAAGAAGAGCCTTTGTTTGAATTCTCAGCTGTTTCTTCTTTTGCCGCGTACATCGGTGCAATACCTTTGCTGGCGCGTTCACTACAGCGTGATCTAGATCACACGCTTGTCTGTTTATAACGTTCAAACAATTATAGTAAGAGGCCCTTTAAAGATACGAGTATGTTTTCAACTTTGTAAAACCTCATATGTTGCTTTGTGCAATGTGCAAATTGAGAAATGCTGACTCATAATGCTGCACGCAGGCGGGATGCATATAAAAGTGCACTAAGGAAAAATTTAGACTCCGAAACGGTAATGGAAAATAGCGTTGAAGTACATTGCCGTTCTATAGGCACGATTCCGCATGAATTTGGTTCACAAGATGTAGGTCCTTTGAAAAGTGCGAGGGCATAACAGACTCACGCTAAGAAATAATTTGGGGCACATCTGAAAAAGGAAAAAAATAATTTTCTTCTGCTTTTAAGATGGGCATATTAAGCATGATAGCACACGACCACGAGCGCTTTTCCGGCAGAACTTTGCAGTACTGGTATCCACTGCGTCACCAGGGCCAGCTGACTAGTTTTTCAGTAATGTATTGTTTACGTAGTGCGAGTTTCTTTCTTTTTTTACGAACATTTTCACTTGGATTGATAGCTGTGTAAAATAACTGCTGAAGCCAGCGGGGGCAGACAAATAGCCACTTTGCCACCAAAAATGTGTCTTTCTTCAATAAGACACGAAAACTGCGCCTACGTGCGTGCCCATCATATATTTATCACGGGCCAAGAAGTTTATATACACTGCTACTTATGTTCTTGCGCTGACATAACTTCTCTGCAGTGAGTTTCGTAAGCGCGCGACAAAATAATCAAGGTTAAATGGAGGCTTCTATACTGGTCTCTTGTCCCTTTCCTCTCTGATCAAATTTCTTTGTTATTTTTTTCCCTTCACCTGTTGTTTGGCATCATGAGTGTATCCGCTGGTGTCTGTTCTTGTTGAGACGATATTTCATGTGTTTAAAAATTTGGCGCCATGCTCGATGCCGCCTGCTCCTCCTCGCTCAGGATTGCGTGTGTCTTCTTACAAAGCCATTTTCTTTTTACTAAGCTCTTTCACATGGTGGTATTTTTTCATTCTTTTTCTTTTTCGACTCATAATTTTCAGAGCTCATAACAAAAACGTCTTACGCTAGAATTGTTTGTAAGATAAATTTTCAGCCATTCCTTATGCGTGACACTTATCATTAGCGAAGCAATGGCAAATATCACTTACAAGCGATAAGCTTTGTGAATTCGGCTCCGGTTATTTTGATACCCTGGTGAGACTAAACGCGAGAATCGAGCTCAATCATAAATTCTACTCTGACAAGAGCGACCTAAGGCAGAGCGAGCGCGCGGTACCCAAAACATTTCCTGCACATACGTTTCACGTCTCCACTGCCAGCTACAGCACCTGAAGAGCATGGCGGCCACGTTATCGTGAGGGCGGAATGCAAAAGTTCTCGTGTATTGGTCATTGCGTTGACGTTGAAAATTCCCAGATGCTCAGATATAACCCGAAGCCGTCATACCAATTTCGCATAGCCCCTCGGTTTACAGCTTTTTGCGCACAAGACGATGACAGAGAAGAGGTTAAGACACGCGAGCGCCACCGCGACATCTGTTGGAAGCCTGCGCTCGTGTGTCTTTGTTTCTTCCCTGTTCTCGTCCTGTGCGCAAAGTGCTGAATTCATGTCTTACCAACATACGAAAACAGTCACCTTAGTGACCCTCTGTTTATGTTAAACTGACTCAATTAATTCCTCAACTCCAGTCTAACACATTGATTTGGCGATGGCACGCTCTCGTTCAGTGTAGGTAACTTGTGTAACATCGCGTGATACTTTTTCCAATGGAGCCTATTTTAGAAACGTAGCGCGGCATCGCTGTGACATCAATGAGTGAAAACTCCCTTCCTTCAGTCTGTGTAACAAGCGGCTAATACTTTCTCGTATTCAAGACACTGTGACATCGCACTAGCCGCTTAGCAGACATTATGAAAATATGTGGCTTTACTTGCATGTAAAATTATTATTATTATTATTATTATATTATTAATAATATTATTATTATTGAGAGATGCGATGCCATCAGACAAACGATCGCTCTAGGAAGGCAGGCCATTTTGTTGGAGCACCACACGTCATTACGGAACTTGACAGATGGATGCCCACTCCGAAGTAATTATCCACTTATGAGAGCAGATAGTTGGGCTACTTGGTTGAAATGCACACTGAAAAAGTTTGCGCGGAGAGACGAGGACAATGCCGAGAATAAACTTCAGTTGTGAGTTAGCGCTCGTTCCTGTCGTTTCTCGGCATTGTCCTCGTGTCTCCGCGGAAACTTCTTCAGTATGTAATTATCCTCTGTAACTGCATATAAAGTCGAAAGTCAATTTCAACGGACCATAAATGTGCCTAAATTACAAAGAATCGCTAATTAGTATTATCTTACAGAGAAGTGCTCAAGGTATACTTTCTATACGCCGCCATGGTATCCCGCCACCTCAAGAATTCCGTTATGTATTTGGACTCTTACGGTGAAGTCTTGCATTCAAAGCAGCGTTCAGGTTCCGGTGCCTACCACCAGCCACCGCCGCCCCCACCTGCAGCCGTCCTGCCTGCGGGTTGCCAGCCTCCTCCGAGGTCGCCACCAGAAGCCTGCCATCCGCCAGCATTGCGGCCGCCGCCCGTCTGCCAGCCAGCACCGCTGTTGTCGCTGACAGAAGCGGGCCATCCTGCGCCTCCTCCGCCAAGGGTTGCTCGCCACACCGCACCAGCAGCAGCGCTGGCAACCGTACCATGGCTGACCGCAGCTGCACCTCCGAAGCTGCTCAGTGCTCCATGGCCGCCACCGTGGCTGCCATGGCCCCCGCTGGCGGAGGCTCCATCGGTGCGGATGACAATTATGCTTTCGGGAGCGCCACCGGCAGAAGCTCCGCGGTGACCACTACTGCCATGGCCACCTCCGTGAGCACCAGTACTTCCTCCGTGGCTGCTGTGTGCTCCTCCGTGGCCACCCGAAGCGCCACCACCGTGAGCACTGGCACCACCGTGTCCACCTCCATGACTGCCACCATGGCCGCTGCCACTCGAAGCACTGCTCAGAGTCTTGATGATGTACACGTGCTTCGTGACGCCACCCGCTGCTCCACCACCAGCCTTGCCACCGTGTCCGCCTCCACCACCGGCTTGCCACCCACCACTTGAGCCACTGGGCCATCCTCCGGAGCCACCACTGGGCCATCCTCCCGAGCCACCACTGTTGCTACCACCGCTGGGCCATCCGGTAGAGCCGCCACCACCGCCGCCGCTGGACCACCCACCAGAGCCACCGCCAGCTTGCCAGCTCGAGCCACTTGCACCGCCACCAGTCTGCCATCCCGCGCCTCCACCGGTTTGCCAACCAGTGCCGCCAGAGCCATCACCGGCTTGCCAGCTAGAGCCGCCAGAACCACCACCAGCTTGCCATCCTCCATGGCCACTTCCTTGGCCGGATTTTCCACCGCCTCCGTGTCCAGAAGCACCGGTTGTTGTGACAGTGCGGATTATATAAATGTGCTTTGTACCATCGCCACCGCTACTGCCATGGCCACCTGGGTAAAAAGTTTACTGATTGCCAAATTTCCTCATGCCTCGTCAACGTTACTGTTGATTCATCTTACGAGGTACAGTTTGCGATCCCCAATGTAAACAAAATAAAACATTTATCGCACATCCATTTATCTTCCGTTCAGTACACAGATACGTAATATGCGAAGTAAAGTTTTGGTGGAAACGTGTGTGTGCAAAAGTGGCGCCACTGAGCCTTTTATCCCTTACGTACTAAGCACCACTAGATTATCTCATATATGGAAAGGCTGCACTGACGTAGCTCATACCGCGTGTCAAATTATTGCTACCCAATATTTGGCGAAGGGCTAGTTGGTTGCATATAATTAAATTTATGGCAAGAACAACTAAAGGATAAGACTGGAGCAAGTACACAAATGTTATGTATACTGTGTTTGTGTACTCGCTCTAACTTAGCCCTGTCGTTGTTTTTGCTCATAAACTTAGGTAAAGTATTGTGTACATGGGTGGATAATTACAACGTAATTTCACACGCACGAAATACAACAGTAACCTCTGACCTTCTGCGTAAATTGCAAATGGCGACTTACTATTGCCACCGGCGGCACCAAGGCCACCTCCCTGCCAGCCACCGGCTCCGGCTCCACCTTGTGGTTGCCAGCCGCCGCCACCTCCGCCGCCCTGTGGTTGCCACCCAGCGCCCCCGGAACCGCCGGCGCCGCCGCCTCCTCCACCCGGGGCTTGCCAGCCGCCGCCGCCGCCGCCAGATCCAGAGTCACCGCCCTGCGGTTGCCACCCGCCACCGGACGAACCTCCCTTTCCTCCACCACCGGCTTCTGGCTGCCATCCCGAGCCTCCTCCACCGGAGTCACCTGCGGCATCTCCGCTGCTAGGGCCACCGTAGCCTCCAAGGCTACCGGCTAGCGTGAGCCCGATCAGGGATGCTATCAACATCTGCCAGTATGGGGAAAGAAAAAAACAGAATGTGCACAGAACCGTCAGCCTTCAAACTCAAACTGGATCATCTGGTGACGATATCTTAGCATGCAGGCAAACGTTTACCTTTGGGAATTTCGGTATATAATATTATAAGCTTCGCAATAAGGCGCTGTAGGAAATTGTGCCAGTTATTGAAATTTCTAGTCGCGTTCTGCAGTGTGGTTGGTATCCAATGGTATTTATTCTGATCTCGATGAAACTAGTCGGCACCTTCACATTTCCTTTGTAAGGTAGCATGTTCTTCTCTGCATAATTATGAAAGCAGACTTATTTGAAATAAATTTCACATTTGGACATTCACGGCACTGGGATCCAAGTATCCACGTGATTGTTAGTAACGGCCTCTAAACTAAGTCGCTCGGTATGGCGTATGGACCACAGCTGCTAATCTTATTGGGTTTGAAAGATCTGTATGAAAGAAATTTCGCAATAAACAAATTAACTTCGAACAGGCCATCTCGGCTATTGTTTTTTAGCTGACTCATATAGCAGGGCGGAATAGCATAGCGCAACGACTCACGTGTGTTGTGTGATATTTCTGGTTAAGGCAATTTCTCGGAAAACCTAGCCATTAAACGTTCCTGCGTCGAAACATGGTTGTACAGTAGCAACTGGAGGTCGTAACTACATCTAGATTATAAATATAACGTTATATCTTGGTTGTTGAGTCCCAGTTGAATCATTATATATTTAGCTTCTTACAGATTTTTCTATTGGTTCATAACATCGGGAACGCTTGCATGTTATTCTGGAAGCGTATTCCTCTTTAAATGACCCTAGTACATGGCAGAACTTGCAGCACACATAGTATCTAGGCTGTTGTTGCCGAAACAACAGGGTATAATTCTGACCTGGATAAAATGAACTTTGACATTGTATTCTGCGTATCTTCTATTTGATGGTGTCTCATCGATGGCTGTTTGATGATCTTTCGGGATCCCATTGCTCTAGTCACCGGGCGGGTCGTACATCATTAGGGAGGATAGCCCGACAACTCTGCATGATCATTTCTTCCTCTTTCTATTCCTTTCTTCGCGAAACACGGCCCACAAAAATGATGCATTCCGTAATGGTAGGGTACTTTCATTGTTCGCTTTGTTTGGAAGATTGCTGCCCGTCAGTACGCTATATAGGCAGTTCAGCAGTTCCTGGATTTATTGATCAGAATGTTCAGGTATGGATTATAGCCGATAACCAAGAAAGCTTACACCTGTTTTTGGAACTCCACATTCCTATAAACATAAGATTTCGGTGCTTGCTAAAGATATCCAAAATGGACTCCTGCTTTCCTTTTTTTATATCTCTTCATATCTCGCCTGCATGTTCCAAGATATGATTTTTAACAGAAGGTAAGGATGTAAAAAATATGAGAATTGATATGGTACTGCCCCATTTTAGCAGCCTATCTGTAAAAACAGATCTTACTAAGAAGATAATCTCGAAGTATTGACACAACAAAGCTCTCGTATTGCTGCTTTTAATTTGAGCTGCCTCTTGGGAGTTTGTGATCGCCACTGCGTCCCGTGCGGGAACGCATATGTGGAAGCTCTAAGCGAAATTGCGACAAACTTCAGAAGCGGGGTTCACCGAAAGAAACACAAAAATACGTTGTCTCAAACTTTCTCAACACTGCTGCCAAACATTTTGGCTCAAAGCAGCAAAGAATGAAGAAGAAACACCGAGCAAGAATATGCATCAGTTTAACTGCTTAAAACCTACCCTTTTTGTAAACACTTTTTTACACTTTTCTGTTCTTACTTGTGCGGAAATGCTTATTTGCCCGAAAGCCTCTCTGTCGATTTTACCTGTGGGGACCATAGTAAGATGTTATTTGTGCATTACTCTTGTCAATTCACAACAGCTTTTGTTTTAGATGTTACAGTCAGCAAAGACTACTGATTTAAATCTGACGACTGGTTTAGAGTAGAAGTGGCATGAATGTCAGTTGAGTTCTTTTTTCATCTTTGTTGCATGACTATTGTTACTATCACGTTTTGTGAATTTATGTAAGCTGCTTGTATACATGCGGAGAAGTACCACAATGTTATGTAGAAGAAGCACATTAGCACTCAGTGCGGCGATAAAGCCATGCATATGCTATCAAAATGTCGGGGCTCACGTAGCTTTGAGCCACCTTTGAGCATCGAAATAATGGAATGTGCAAAACACAGTGTGATTTCTATTGCTTGGGAGAGCTTCGCATATGCTAACCTGTGATCATATATGTATATGTATATATATATATATATATATATCCCGGCCGGGCCGGCCACATTTCAATTGGGCGAAATGCACAACCGCCCGTGAACCGTGCATTGGGGCCACGTTATAGATGCCCTGGTGGTCAAAATTAAATTAATATGGAGTCTCCCCACTATGGCGTGCTTCGTAATCAAATTGTTGTTTTTGTACGTAAAAACACCAGAATCCAATTCAATTCACTAAATGTGGCGTTTTAAGTCAGTTGTCATCCCTCATATAGGTGGATGTGAAAAGTTATGTCAAACCGTTGTCCGCAGCGCGCCGCAAAGGGTCAGACCTTGCGTCACACCACGAACAATCACCTGTTTCACAGCAACTTAGAATGACTAAATTACTTTAGGATGGTGAGTTGTGTTGGACACAAAGACAGAATTCATATTCAAAATTCTTATGCGACGATCAATATGGACTTGTGTGTACTCCAGAGAAGCTAGACGCACTAGAAAACTTCACATGGACAAATAATTTCTTGCTGACAGTACAGCTGCTTCTTAGGTCTTGTGTAATCAATGTTTCTGGAGCTAATCGAAGACACGTCTTGGTCATGGAAGGTAATGCTTCCTTCTTTCAACTACCTTGTCACGTCTTTTTAAATGCTTGAAGGAAAGCGTTACACAGCTGATTCTACGCAGTGGCCAAGCGCTGTTCAGGGGAGAGAGGGAAGGAAGCACCTGTGTGAAAAACAATAAATCGAAGCAGATACTCCGAGGCCCGGGCAAGAGCTGCCAGCAGATAAATTATGGGGTTGGTCCTGGCGTTCCTTAACGATCGTTTTCGCGATAGGAGTTTACATGAGCCGCCTCTGCAAGCGCCGGACCACGATGCTCATGGGCTCCCCCGTCCCCCAGCTCTACAGCCAGAGTGCCCAATACCCGACTTGTACGAGTCCGTTCACGTGCGCAGCCACTTACCAGCGACTTCATGGCTGCTCGAGATCCGTGAGCTGTGCGCGCAGGAGCGAGCTTGTCCGCGTTCCTCGTGCACGGCTCTCTCGACTCAACGTTGTCCTGATCTAGGGGGGTCCCGTACTTTTATACGAGTGGCCCGGAGGAGGGACAAACAGTGCACCTTAGCGGGCCCCCCGTACCTCGCGGAACTCTCACACCTGCGCTTCATTTCTGCTTTCCCCGCTTTCAAGATAATAATAAAAGACAGCGAGACTGGTCGGAAGGAGAGGAAAGCGGCAGGAAGGAAGAAAGAGAAAACGAAGAGAAAGTGGCACGCTCCAGAAGCGCTGTCGTCCGCTGCCTTGTGCCCAGGAGGCGCGAGGGGCCTGGCTAAAAGGTGAAGTCCTCCGAGGGGTCACACACTCACAACTAGTGTCAAGCATCAGTTCGATCGAAAGGGAAACGGGAGAGCGGAATTGCCGTGGGCGTCCCTTGCGGCCAGGGGAGGTGCACGCCGGCGGCGAGGGCATGCTTCAAGATAGTAACGAGCGGACGGACCGCCGCGCGCGTCGGCACGCAGGCAAAACACGGCCCTGCGCTTCCTTTGTTGCGCGCTACGAGGGATGCTCCACGACTTCCTCGGCTTAGCTCCTCGTTATTCGCACTCCGCAATGTTTCAGCGCCCGAGGCTGCTTGATCTCGACGCTTTCACTTTGACTGGCCCTTTCACTTCCAAATCACCCTCTTTGGTCTGCAGAGTCATGTCCTGAGTCAAAGGCGCCTCACAATGGACTCAATGAGAGCTAGGATACAAGTGCGGTGCGAATATCGGTTCCTCTTCTTTTTCACGGTGTTTCCTTTCTTCGCACTGCTCACGAATTCCTTTATGATGCGCCAAGTGTAACCCCCGGCTAGCGCATGTTTTTCCAGGATCTCTCCAAGTTCAGGTTCGGGCTCAAATAGGCGCATCTTCCTCTTTCTAATTTTTGCAGCGTTTTATTGTTCAGTGGGGGGTCGAACAAAGCGTCGTAAGAACATGCCAAAATTCGTCGAGTACGCTTGTGTGAATTAGGTATTCATGGACTTCCTCTAGGCAACAAAATATTTTCTATTAATAAGGTATTTTTGTTTACTGGTTGGTTCAGAGCAGTTAGGCCAGGCTATAAAGGTTGTAAGGTGGCAACCAAAATTTACTTCAAGAATAAGCCCGCTCCGATGTGTGATGTAATCAAGGAGATCGTCGCTGTCAGAACCCGCATGATCTCTAAATATGGTTTGAATATTATTTTCAACTTAGTATATACCTCTTTCAAAGCGCATTCAAATGACGAGTCCAAGATGCCAAATATTTCACTTGAAACACAGCCAACGTCTTGTGACCACATGACTGAATTTTAAACAATACCTTAGTTGTTGTTTGTTTCTTCCTTACAATAGCGTTACTTGGGGCAATTAAAGAACCAGTATTTAGGCCATATTATTGGTATTCAGCTCAAAGAATGCCGCTTGCTGTGAAAAATGAGAAAGCATGAACTTCTATGAAAAATATCATGTTTATATCTAAAAATGCCAGTTTTTCATCATACCATTAGAAAAGTCGAAAAAAATTTGCGATAATACCGTTACGAAAAAAGTCCAAGAACAAAAGTTTTAGAAAAGGTTAACGCTGCTTCATTGACGTCGTAAGTTTAACACTGAGGGTTTCGCATGCACTTCGGAAAAACTGCAGCCCGTTATCTATCTGGTCGCTTCAACCAAGCTAGACCTGCGTTTCCGCTCTCCATTCATTCCATTCCTGCCGTCGGAATCACCAGCTCACGGTAGATACTTTCTTATTTAAGGTCGGTGCCCGCATTCACAGAAACTTCTTGCGCTAGAACTGTTCGAAACAGTAGATGCCTGCCAGTCTTGGTGTCGTACATATTTGCGAACGTGGCCGGCCATTGATAAACATTCATTACGAACGAAAATATTTAGGAATTCGGCCCCGGATATACAGGGTGTGCCCCGTAACTTGAGCCAAACATTAAAAATATGCAAATGCAACGTAGTTGTACAAAAGCAAGGTAATGTTGTTTGCCGTCTCTTGGAGATACTCAGAGTTTTTATTTCATCCTACCTAATTACATAATAAGTACTCCAACTTCTCAAATATTATAATTAGATGAAAAGCGTTCATGAGAAAATTGTGGAGCGATATGAGAAACTCCCGATACAGCTTTCTGTTGCTCAATGCGTGCTACATAAAAGTGTTTTTCCAAGCGTGAAGGAAGCTCTGAAGTACACGCAATATTGCCGAGCGACTGGCCACTCGAGGCACTTTGCGTGTACACGCGGGCTTATTTTACGCTAGGAAAAATACTTTTACGCTAGATTACAGCAGAGCCCCGAGGGGTTGGTGGTCTTTGACCTCAAAACAGCAAGCTACGTTCTCGCGGGTCCCTGAATTTTCTTATTGAAAACATACGTATATCGAAACAGAGGCGTTTTTTTAAAGTTGGGTAAATATAACTAGCACGAATTCGGTAATTTCGCTACTGCCTGTTTTATTTCCTTGCCTGCTGTTTCCAATACAGTAATGACGGAAATGAACCAACGGCCGACTGCCGGAAATAATTATTCTCGTGCCATAACACGAATTCGGTATCATTGGCCAATATGAGCAGACGTAATCTGTGCAGTCAGGTCGTTGGGAAGGGGAGGAGGGGAAGAGATTCATCAAGTCACCATATGTTGCAGGGCGTTGTGTTAGCAACGAATGCAAAAGAAGCAAGAAGTTTCAGAAGCATACGGTCAAACAGGCAAAGGAAGGAAGAGCAAGACAAACGGCAGCCTTTTTTTTTTTAATTTCGTTAAAAATGTCCGACCCACCACTATAGTGAGTGGGACATTTTTAACGAAATAGTGTCTGTCGCATTGTGCTGCTAAGCACGAAGTCGTGGGATCAAGTCATGGCCAGGGCGGCCACCTTTTGATGGCGGCAAAATGCAAAAACGCCCGTGTTTCGCTCATTCGGAGCACGTTAAAGAAACCCTGGTGGACAAAATTAATCCGGAGTACCCTACTACGGCGTGCCTCATAGTAAGATTGTGGTTTCGGCACGCCAATCCCTCGAACTTATTTATTTTAATACCCAATCCCTTGTTCCTCGTTCGTATGCGTGTCAGTGTGACGTCAGTCTGCTTATGTCAGGTGGACAAAATATGGCGTCAATCATAGCCGTCATGCAGACATGCGACAGTAATCATACACGAGAATCGCTCGCGAATGCCTGGTCCATAACATACACTCAGGGACAAATGTGAGTTTCACATCACGTTTTTTTTTTCTTTTTGCTAACTATAATAAGGACGTGCTTCTGGTGTGGGCAGGGGTTGATGCTGCGGCTGCTTTGATTTATGTGGGACACACAGCGTAAATCAAAGTGAGGCACCGGGACTCCGGCATGGGTGTGACAACAAGTCGGATATAAATGGCGACGGAACCGTCCAGTGTAGACAGCTCGCCTTTGGTTGCATTTTTTCGTCAAGGAAGTCTTCCATCACAGCTGCCCGTGGAGCCTATATTACACGCTTTGGATCAGTTATGCGTCGTTATCTCATCAGTGAGAGCGGCCTCCCGCGGCCAGGAAGCACTGTCGCATTTGTTGACACCCGACCCGCTCGCACATTCTCACCACCTTCAACCCGCTCGCGCCAGCTTCGTGAGCGTGAGCCATCCTTCTTCCCTATCGGAGCACGTTGACACGTCTTTCATGCAGCCGCCACTTTCCTTTGAAGCAGCTGCAGGCGAGGCGTGTGGCACGAGTATGCGTCTTCTTCGGTGCCTTTCCTTCTCTCTGCTCCTCGTACGTCTCTGGCGTCGCCAAGTGGAACGTGCGATCTCTCTGCAGATTCCAGTGACGTGGGTACGCACGACTTCGCGAGAGAAAATTTATGAGCGCATCTAATTGCTGTTTTAGGCAAGCCGTGCGACAAATTCTGATTTATGTAACTACCTGAAGCTGTACATCAGGAAAGAAAGGTGTTTGGTTTTAGGTCTTCTGTCAGTTTATAAGGGCCACGGAATCACATGTTGAACAAAACTGGCTAGTGCACCAATTATTTTTCCTACTGATGTGTGAATCTATTACACATATTTCAGCAACACGGTAATACGTGTTTCTTGTGTCTGCTTAGGTATCTTCCTTGCGATGTCGTCGATTTTATTAATTTGGTTCGAAAGACGGAATGAAGCGTACATGTCATTCATCGGTGTACATGGTGGGAAAACTTGAACCATCAAAGCAAATTTTCAGGTGATAACAATATTCAGGCGCTGGCACATGTTTTGGAAAATGTTATTGACCAT
This sequence comes from Dermacentor andersoni, assembly GCF_023375885.2. NCBI lineage: Eukaryota > Metazoa > Arthropoda > Arachnida > Ixodida > Ixodidae > Dermacentor > Dermacentor andersoni. The sequence continues at coordinate 136,839,434 of NC_092814.1, forward strand.
GAGGAGAGTATATCATTGGTATTATCGAGGTATTCATATACATGTACAAATAATAGTGAGCATGGAAATATCGAGCAAGCTTATTCAGACTGCCTACTATTGATGGGCCCCGTGCGTCATATACTGCCGATCGCAACTTCTCCACCACTGTAGGTGCGAGCTTCATAAACGAAGAGGTTTGGAGCTAGTTTCTTGATTGTAAGACACAATTTATTTCTTTTCGTTCTCCTGCGAACGTGGGCCCATATTAACAAAGAGCTCTTACGCTGCAATAGTTCGCAAGATGAAATTCCCGCAAATTACGCTGCTGGACATATTATTAGGGAAAACAAAGAGCACTTACTAACGAGAACATTTGTGAAGTCGGCAGCAGAAGGTTGTTACTCTAGAATTGTTCGTAAAGCTAACTCCAGCTGATCTTGACGCTTGACATAATTTTAGCGAAGGTGGCCAGCGAATGGCAAAGCACTTACTAACAAAAAGCTTTGTGAATTCGAGCGCAGGGTGCATATTCACAAAAAAGCTCTCATGCTAGAATTGTTTATAAAATGGAATATTTCAGCCAGTCCCAATGCAGGGCATAGTATTAGCGACAGCTGCCTGCCAATGGGAGAAAGTACATAAGAAAAAAAGCTTTCTGAATTCTACCCGAAGCTTATTTTTTCCTAAGTGTTCTTTGCCATTGGCCAGCCGTGATCGCTAATGATATGTCGAACATCAGGATTAGGATAAATTTTCTCTTACAAATAATTTTAGCGAAAGTACTTTTGACGAATACGGGTCCTAGTTGTGTAATTGGCAAAAATTATTGCTATACGTCCTGGCAGTTGAGCTACGGGGAATTTATCTCGTTTTTCACCCTTAGCTTTAAACCATAAAGCTCAAGTACCTCTAAGTTCATGTCACAAGAAAAAGAAAGGACGCCGACCAATAAGTGCTGTTTAAATATTAGACGATTCAGCTTCCGTACCAGACGAGGTGTCATCAAACCGTCGATTCCACCTCGACGAATGCGAACGATTAGGCAATGCAGACATCAAGTTACTGACAGCATTTCGCAATGTGGATAAATCCCAAGTCGACGCCCTCGCGCCCCTTTTTATCTAACTCTGTGCCAAGTTTTGTGGAGCAGAGATAGCGGGAAAAACTGAATTGCTCTTTTGTTTAAACAGATGTTCAATTCAGAAGCGTCTCCAAAAGCAAAACGTAGGTGTGCTAACGCCACTATCCAATGATCCAGCCACTATTAAGCTGGGTAGGTAGGCGTGGTACAAGTTGGTTTACTATGACAGCAGTTCAAGGAGCGCAACAGTTGCCTTCCGGCTTAGCGCGCTCATCGTTTCCGTTCCTCCATCGTCAGTTAACTTCCTCACCTCAGCTTAAACTTCGGCATACATCAAGAAAAACTAAGCTTGACCCACCGCCGACTCAGGGAGTCAAACTTACACTGCTGCGAAGTGGGAGGCAATGTGCGTTTGGCAACCGGATGCATTTACTGGTTAGATTTGGCACAACACTCGGGTTTGGCAATTCTTACGCACTTTCGTGCGCAAAGATGACTGAGCATGGAATCGCGTCGGTGCGCGAATTTCGGAAGCCACTGCCGGCAATGCTGCCGCGCACGAATACGACGTTACGCGCCTAGCAGAGAAGCTGTGCTTAGATGCCTGCGTCCGCTGTGAGCGGCTGCTGCTGCCCCAACAATTGAGTTCAGAGCCGGAGAAATCGCTAATGTATGCTGATTTTTTTTCTTTATAACTGCTCACGCGACCAACATTGGCGACGAGTAGCCATTATTTTGTCCTCGATGGTATAATCTCATCCTCCTACTTCTGAGGACTTGTGTTTTTTGGGTTTTTTAATGCAATTAGCGTTCTTTGAGAACTTCACCTAGTTTGCGGTATGGCGGTCCCTTTGCCCGCGCCTAACCGTTTTCCCACCAACTTGGGACACTGGGTAGTCTATCGTCTAAAGCCGCCGTGATTGCTCAGTGAGTATAGTGTTGGGCTGCTAAGCACGAGGTTGCAGGATCAAATGCCAGCCACGGCGGCCGTATTTCAATATGGACGAAATCCGAAAACAGCCATCTACTTAGATTTATTACGCGTAATGCGAAGACGTGGGATCGTTTCCCACCTGCGGCAAGTTGTTGTTTCATCCACTTTCATCGCCATTAATTTATTATTTCCTTAATTCAATTAGTGAGTACAAGTAATTCTCCCTTAGATTTCCTTGGTGTCATTGTTTGTTAGCTTCATATGATATGATTAATAAAAATCTGGCCACTCGGTTAACCCCCTTTCTTCTCTTTCTTACATAAGGAGGGTCTCGAATCCGGCCACATCGATGCCTTCAGGCAGCATGTGTGGTTTATTGAGCAGTTGCCTTCACCCAGCAAGATCACGTACTCGAGACGCTTGCGGCTGAAAGGATGTTCCACATGCGCCGCGAAGGTTTGTGAATGTTAACGCTGGCTGACACTCCCATGGTTAGTTCTAGTAGTAACACACAAATACCCAAGAAAGTGGATGGTGAAACGGCGCCGCCGTAGCTCAATTGGTTAAAGCATCGCACGAGTAATGCGAAGACGTGGGATCATTCTCCACCCGCGGCAAGTTGGTTTTTCATCCATTTTCATCGCCATTAATTTATTATTTCCTTAATTCAATTAGTGAGTACAAGTAATATTTCCTATGGTTTCCTTGGTGTCATTGTTTGTTGGCTTCTTATGATATGATTAATAAAAATCGGGCCGCTCGGTTAACCCTTTTTCTTCTCGTTTTAGGACACATAGGGCAATTTACAAATTGTAGGTGGTGAAACTGCAAGGCATATCCAGTTCAAAAGAATTGTGTAGATGACACCATTTTTGAGATGTGCGCCATCAAACTTGCGGTAAAAATGCACTGTCGTTCGACTTATTTTCTTATCGAAACGTCATTTTATGCATTGAAGCGCTAAAATAACAGGACCGTCAATGCATTTTTTTCGCAAAGTTTGAGAATTGTTATCTCGAAGCTGTCATCCTCAGAATTTGTTCCAAGTGGAACAGCCTTGCGAGCTCCAATGCTATAGTTTGAAAATTTCGATATGTGCCATAAGGTAATTAGTTAAAATTTGATTGGTGACTTTGTTAATTAGTCAATTATGCATTTCATTTTATCGTGCAAGTAATTTCCCCATCTTCGAGTAGATCAGCTCAAGGACTAGAATAGGGCTGTCAGCCACAGGCAATTTTTAAATAATTTTCGCAAGTGTTCGCTGAACCACCTGGTATAAAAGCACTTCTTCACAAGTCAAGGATAAGAAGTTCATAAATGTAACTAGTCGGTCCGCTTTACTACGCATCGTAACGTGTGAGAGTGGTCTGACTGCGCTATATTTATGGTCTATTGGTGCCGACTGGATGCTGAACCAATAGTACCGTGTTGCTCACAGGCTCACAGGTTTTGTAGACGCAGCATTCGGCAAATGTTCGCCTATATATGGCACATGAAGTAGCTTATTTGTGCAGAAGGAAGACGGAAGAACTAATGGAGGAACATAAAGCTATGCAACGTTTCAAAGTGTTCGTGAACACTTTTTGTTGTCGTTGTGAAGGAATTACGAAGAAGAAGAGACAATGTCGACTAAGTTGTTTGTCAAACAGAGCGCTTACAAGCATAGCTGCCATATTAAATACTCCGTCTACTACTTCCTGTGAGAGCCTTTGGGACGGCCGTGATGTGGAGAAAGTTGCTGTGAATTGCGGACCCCAATCCTTTAGCTCAACCTACCTGTTGCTACAATCTTTCATTACTACCCCACCACCATCACGCTGTGAATTGCCGTTGTTAGGGTCTGCAATCAAGAAAGGATAGTCGTTCCGGATTTATACTCGGAGGCGTTAGGTTGCGAGTCGCCTATCTGTCACACTAAAGTATTTATTTAGGTGTAAGACAGCTTAAAACCTGAATGTTCATTTCGTTTTAAAAATCAATAGATGATCGAAAGGTCATATGATGTAACATTTTGAATTGAAAACCGTTCCTAACAGCTGAAGTGCCACGTGGCACAAGAAAAACTAAAAAAGAAAACTTCGCACTGGACGGCAGGAAATCACGCTCGGGGAGGCGCCTTATTCTCAAGAGCGGAAAGTATTAGGCTTCTTTAGTAGCTGTGTTTCGTAATAGTCGTATGAATCTCCCCGCATGCTCTACTCCAGCGCTGTTTAGCAGTAGAAGAACGTCACTCGCACCCTTTAATCGTCTTTGCAGAGCTTCTTTGAGGGCCAAGCTACCGCCTTGTGCCCTCGTTTCTGTAACAGCAGTCTGACTAAATGAGGCACGTTCTATTTATGCTCCTATTGATAGGTTAATCTAACATCCGAGCTATGCGCTTCTGTTCGTAACGCAACGGGTAAACAAGGAAGTTACGAAGCATACCAGTGCTTTCACTTTCAAAACTTTCACAAAGCCTCTTTTGTTCAAGACCAGAAGGCCCTAGAGTCCTCACCAGACCTCCGCAACAAGCGACCACGGATGCACTTCCTCTAGAGAAGCAGCCCAACAACAGCTAGAGGCACTGATTGCTCAAGCGACCTTTGGGGTCGTCGGAGCTTCCTTCCTCCCCAGCGCAATAGCGCGCTGGCGCTCTCACCGAACCGACAGAGACGCACATTTGCATCGTGGCCGGGGCAATTATTTTCCGGAAGCAGCATAATACCATAGCTAACATCACATTCCATCTTGAGGGGCAATTATTGTGGGGCAATCATTGCAATTTACGAGTGAGATTGTCAGGCGTATCCACTTGAAATGAATTTCCAGAATGGCTCCCAGCTTCAAGACATGCACAATCAAACTCGGCGTAAAAATGCACTGTTTGTCCACTGACTTTTTTAACAAACCGCTCTTTTATGCATTGAAGCCCAAAAATGACCGGGACACCCTTGTCTCGTCCACCACTTTGAAAAATAATATCTGGAAACTGGTGCAATCCCGCATATTCATTTCAAGTAGATTCGTCTTGCAACCTGACAGGTTACAGTTCGTTAATTGCAATATGTACCCCAAAGTAATTAGTAAAGAAGTTAATTACTACATTTTGCTAACTAGTTGAAGTTGGATATGTGTTTCGATTTCGCTTGCTAGTAAAGTCCTCCTATTCTAATAATCCAGCTCAGCGGCGAGAAATACTCTTCTGCAACAGTCGATTTTTTTTAAAAATTACGTGAAACTTAAAAAGGATCTCCTGTATATGTTATATGAATGTGAACTAGATCCATGCACAGTGCGTAACTGGAACAATAACTTCCTATCGGTAAAGCCAGCTATAGGTACTACATCCATAACTATATCGAACAGTAATAATCTCTAGTCGTGATCTCACTGCAGGAAAACATCATTCTGCCCTGAAAATATGGCCCATGGAAAAAGCCAAGTTTACGAGTTCCATCATTTTTTTTTCGAAAGTCTCTTAGGTATTTAAGTTATATGCCTGTTGTCATATCAGCGAAAAATATAATTCGGTGAACAGATTTTTTTTAAACTAGGCAAACGCATTCAATGGCCTTATAATTTGCACGGTATGTAAACTTTTTTGCCGTCTTTTGGAGTATGTACATGATAGACGCTTACAATGATAGACGCTTACAAGACAATCTCAAGGAGAGGCCTTCGTCCTCTCCTTGCGATCTCAAATTACCTCTGTCGTGCGCCAACCGATTCCAACTAGCATCTGCGAATTTCTTAATTTGATCACCCCACCTACTCTTCTGTCGTCCTTGACTGCGCTTCCCTTCTCTTGGCACCCATTCTGCAACCCTAATGGTTCACCGGTTATCTAACCTACGGATTACATGACCTGCCTAGCTTCATTTCTTTCTCTTAATGTCAATTAAAATAACTACTATCCTTGTTTGCTTTCTGATTCACACCGCTCTCTTCCTGTCTCTTAATGTTTCGCCTATCATTCATTGTTCCTTTGCTCTTTGCGCGGTCCTTAAATTGTTTTCAGACTTCTTTGTCAGTCTCCAAGTTTCTGCCCCATATGTGAGCACTGGTAGGGTGCATTGATTGTACACCTTTCTTTTCAACGATAATGGCAAGGGGGCTCTCAGTCAGGATGTGACAATGTCTGCCGAATGCGTTGCAACCCATTTTTACTTTTCTGTGAATTTCCTTCTCACGATCAGTGTCACCTGTGAGTAATTAACCTACGTAAACGTAGTCCTTCACAGACTCTAGAGACTGACTGGCGATCCTGAACTCTTGTTCCCTTGCCGGGCTATTGATCATCACCTTTGTCTTCTGCATATTAATCTTCAACCCCACTTTTATACTCTCTCTGTTAAGGTCCTCAATCATTTGTTGTAACTCGTCCGCAGTGTTGCTGACCAGGACAATGTTATCTGCAAATGGAAGGTGGCTGAGATATTCACCGTTCATCCCCACTCCTAAGCCTTCCCAGTTTAGTAGATTGAATACTTCTTCCATGCACGCAGTAGATATCATTCGAGAGATTGTGTCTGCTTGTCTGTCCCATTTCTTTATAGGTATCTTCCTACTTTCCTTGTCTAGAATTAAGGTAGCTGTGGAATCTCTTTAGAAAATTTCCAGGATATTTACGTGAGCGTCTTGTACTCCTTGATTATATAATGCCTCTATGACTGCGGGTATCCCTACTGAATCAAATGCCTTTTCGTAATCTATGAAAGCCATATAAAGAGGCTGATTGTACTCTGCGCATTTCTCTATTACTTGACTGATGACATGGATGCAGTCCATCGTAGGGTATCCCTTCCTGAACCCAGCCTGTTCCCGTGGTTGGCTGAAGTCCTGTGCTGCCCTAATTCTATTGGATAGTATCTTGGTGAATTTTTTATATAATATTGGAATTTTGTAGCGTAGCTGTGTAAGCTTTGCAGGGCAGGCAGCATTAGCAGCATTATATGTGCTGCCGTGTGAGGTGATCCGGACAGAGAAATGTTGAAACTTTTTATAACATTCGTTATGTCTAAACCAGCTGTGCTTAAAGCCTATTAATAAATGTGACATCAGAAATTTTGAACGTACGTATGGCGTCATTTTTTGTGCAACGATGATGACCGTACACTTAATTATTTCGCTAGTGTCTTCCCTTCGAACAGAATTTTTCACCCGAAATGAACGGGTGAAAACTCCCCTCGCTTGTATAAGGGCGATCCCACGAGCTACTGACGAGATTACCCGCATGGTATCTGCAATCATGGGCCGTATAACGTAAAACTATTCCAATATGTTTTATTCCAATCTCCTGACGTCAAATTTGCGTAACCGCCGACTCAAGCATTGGGCGGTCACCCGCAGGGTTGTCTGAACAGACCAATCAAATGCTCCCCTCGTTCATAGGAGGTCCCTTTTGTTTGCTTGCAAAACGAATAACATTGCCTGCACTGTGCGGCTTGTCTTACCTAATTGGCTCACAAGAGGCGAGGAGCATGCTCAAGTGGAGAGGGATTCGATGAGCCCGACCCACTGCACTGAATATCGATAACCGGATGAAGAGGGTGGTGCCGGCCTCTGCGATTGGTCCGCTTTCTCTTGGTCCGTCGATTGCTCCGTCGACAATCGCGGCGGCATGCAACAGAAGCTTAAGAATGACGCTAAAACGGATGCTCAGTAAAGAAGAGTTGGCAGAACGAGGTCGTAAACGTGCCGAAAGCTATCAAAAACGTTACACGGCCACGCAACAATTTTTATTACACGCAAATAATCCCGTGCTCTCCAGCAGGGGCCAGTAGCCAGTTCCGGAGCGATCGGCGGCAGCCATCTTTTAATCCTTTCGGAACGGGGCAGCCTGCGACTATTCAGAAGAAAATTCAGTTTTGTTCGGCATATTAATGCATCTTTAACGCGTACGCATCAATGTGACGCGTTAAATCTTTGCGGATTTGTGACGTCGCGAGAGACGCAGGTGAAGTGGGTGCAGCCCGAAAACTTTTGACCAATAGCCGAGGGCTAATGGCAAAAAGGCGTCGAATCAGAAATAACTATTTTTGTTTTGTTCGGTCAAGTTATGCATAATGAGTGTGTACACGTGGTATCAGATGGGAAGCTATCGCGGTTTTCGTGATGTCGCGTCACAGACAGGTGAAGTGGGGGTGGTTCAAAAAAGTTTTTGACCAATCGCGGTGGGCTGATTGCAGAATTGGAATAGGAAATTTTGGAATAGTTTCACGTTACAGCGCCCCATGTCGCCGACATCCGATCGAAATCTGCTGGACAGAGTTGCCCAAGTCAGCAGAAGCAGCGATCAGAGCACCAAACACGTTTGTGTAATTTCATAGACGCGGGGAGGGTTTTATTCATTTGCTGAATCTTACTCAACCTTGCGGATTTCCGCAGGACTTATTTGCTCCATTAGGGAATATTTTCGCATATTATCAGCGGATTTGGCCTTGTTTTCGCAGAGGCTCTCGTAGGGTGCTGCGCAATCATGTGCAGTGGTTTTATTTGTTTTCTTGTAGCTTCCGGTGGGGGCCCGCTGATTTGCGCCCCTAGGGGTTGTAAGTCAAAAATTTCAGAATGCGAGGTTTAACGATCACTACTGTTTGCATAGGGCTCGTAAGAAAACAGTGATTTACTACATCCGAGTCTTTCCTTCGAAGCGCAAATAAGGCTAAAACTATTCCGCGTCATTGCTTAGCAACCAATTGTAGAAGAGTGACTTATCACTGCTGTTCTTTTTTTTACCTTCTTTCATATCTTTTCAAAAATTGAGCACACTTGCAGGGCACGAGTGAATACTTTAGGTACAGTGCTCTGCGATTGAAACTCAATACTCGGAGCTCATGGCGGTCCACGCTTTTTGCGCCAGCGGGGTGTGCTAGGTGATCGTTAGGGGACCAAATGCAGTGACATTGCTTTACAACGGCTCTCACGTTCTCGTATATCACAATTAATCATTTTCGTGTCCCTAGTTTTCAGCAGTGACGAAAAATCGCCAAAAACCATGTGCTCCAAACATCGCGTTTCATTTGCCGAGCACCGTACATAGTATGATATGCTATTATTCAAAGCTTCCAGAGTATTGAGGTGAGCTGCTTTTATGTAATTTCTGCTTGTTTTGTGCACTTTTGTTTTGTTTCACAAGATAGCATGAAGTTTATTTATATCTCTGTTCCAGGGTGTTTCCGTTAGCCAAAGAATTATAGACACACTGCGTGGATGATCTGTGTGAACACGTAACAATACACTGGAGCTTCAGTTACAAGTAAAGCTTGTTTTGTGACAGACTGTTTTCCTCTATTACAGATCCTTTGGTTAATTTAACGTTAGGGGGCAGATGTTGACTGTAGGAGGAGAAAGCAAGTTGCTGGGGGCCAGGTTCGGATAATCCTAGCTGTCCAAACAACTTCTGGCAGTAGTGGCTAAGCCTGAGAACCATTTTTAAAATCCACCGGATATTGACCGCCGAATGAACTGAGGCGTGTGAAGGGTGTCACTGTTATCACGAAGCATTACGATAAGGAGATCGTACGGAACGGGATAGAACACAGCAATCTAATACTTAGATCAAAAGCGAGTCTTGCGTATCAATCAGCGCGCTTCACAACCGCAGTTCCCCAGCATAACTCACCGCATTTTCGATAACTATGAACCTCGAGTTAATTTCAGGAGGAGCCCAAATACCACCTCCTAAATATGCATTCTTCCATATCAAGCTTTTCTGGACACCTGCCAACAAGCGCCTCAAGTGGCCGCGACGTGAAGCTAGCGCGTTGCTTTCAGTTATGTGGGGAACTGTGGATGATGACAGCAATGAAACAAGAGAGCATAATGGTAGCAGCCGCACGTACACATAGTACGGCTTCACACAGTGCTTTAAAAGAGCAGTAAAATGGTGCGTAAAAAAAGTAAAAATAGTGAGACTGGCCAAATAATAAATCGGCACAAATTCGTATGCAGGCTGCCTGAATCAATGCAACCAATTCCTTGTTTATAAAACACGTTGTGAGGCTAGTTGGTGCATAACTTTCAAAAGATGAAGCGCCAACAGTGACATCACACTAAAAAGGAACAAAGACAGGACAAGGCGCTTCCTATCTTTGTTCCTTCTTAGTGCGCCTTGTTCTGTCTTTGTTCCTCCTTAGTGTGATGTTACTGTTGGAGCTTCAGTTTTTGAAATCTTAGTTTATGAATGGACATTGTTGAGGAGAATTTATCTACCCCGTGCATTCACTCAAGAAATGGTGAACCCGCGCAACCGCAGCTATCCATCTTTCTGTCTACTCCAATAAGTGTGTTTATCTCTTATATATTTGGAAGACGCGAATATCAGACAACTCCGAATAGTGAATTCTCGAATGTAATACGAACCAAACAGCAGGAACTATCCGACTTGTATTCAAAATTTTGGATATTCACACGCCACTGTTTTACCAACTATTTACCATTATTTACCAACCATTACCAATTTATTTTACCAACTTTTGGGTTTCGGGGCTTACCAACTAGCTCGCGCCCAAACCCTCTGAGTCACTATGGGGCACTGCTTTTTTTTTTTTAGAGTGTACAGGTTTTTAAAATATCACCCGGGGCAGATAGCACAATTTTAATGACTGAACTGGATTAGTCGAAGAGGCGTGCATGGTACGCAGGAGAAATCAGAATGCATAATAAACTAGTTCACCAACGTGCGCTAATCAGATTTTAACTAATTATATCACGGCACATATTGCAGATTATAAACTGTGGCCCGTGAGTTCACAGGACGTATATATATCAAATTAATTCCCAGAAGTAGACCAGTTTTGAGATATTCATTTCCAAAGTTCAATGCACCAAGCGGCATTTTCCTAAAAAAAGAGAAATGCGGCGTCCGTGCATTTTTACCGTAAGTTTGACCGCGCATATCCCGAAAACGGTGTCATTCTCAGAATGCGATCCAAATCGATATGCGTTGCAAATTCACCAGCTCACTTAATTTCCACCTCTTCGAGTAATTCATTTCATGGATTAGAATTCTGCTATCCGGCAGAGGTAACTTTTGAAAATTCTGAATAGTCTAACAAACTGAACAACCTATATATGAGGGACCTTTAGATGAAATTTCACGATCGCGCACAATCACAAAGGTTCAAAACACTGTTGTTTTTTGGTAAGCTCAAGTCTAAATCTGCTACTAGATCTACCTCCGGAAGCACTTCAAAAGAACTTTCCCAACCTCATTCTAATTTTGGGCCCCTGCTGTATTAGCAGAAGCTGAGAGACAAATGGGCAGACGAGCGACACTCACAGGTGTGCAGAACCTTTCTATTCGCTGCTTGCCTATGGTACTGTAAGGCTGATGGCGTGCCTAAATGCCGGAGCGACACCATGCCGTCACACTGGGAATAATATGCCGAGATTAAGGACAATCGAGAGGGCTCGATTCTGGTCAATTGCGAGCGTAATTCTAAACCGAAGAAGGACCATGTCCCAAACCTGCACCAGCAATTCATTGCACCTATTTATGCACGGTTCAAGCGTCGTAAGGACAAAGACTAGAGCACATCGCCTTCGCATCCAGAAATCAACCATAACACCATGAAAACACGCGGGGTTAGTTTGCTAAATGGTCATGCTTGGTTAATCTTCATCGCCACTGCTCTTCGGTTTGTTCGCCTAAAAGCACGAAGCTACTGAGGTCATTAAATTTTTTGATCTAAGGTGGACTTTGCCCCGATAGAACCGTCTATTTTGCAATCTCTGTGAATCGATGTGCAGGCAGCCAGATCGACAAAGGCGCGTTCAGTCTCACATGTTAAGTCGGCGTCAAAAGTTTATGAGGTGTAGGTTCAACGAATAAGTTCAATATTCAAGTAGTTCGTGCCCTCAGCCACTAAAAACGCACAACACCGTGTTGTTTGAGCGCACTAGAACCGAGTGAGAAGGCGTACCAAGCTGTGTGCCCAAGCTGATGAAATAGTCTGCTTTTCTTCAGATCCCGCGGTCCGTAAGGTTTTGTAGCCGACCGCGCGAATATTACTGAGATCACTGAGTAACATAACCAGTGAAATATTAAATGCGACAATTCTGTCTTTTAGTGTGAATCCAGATCCAATAAGTAAAAAACTACAGACGCCGGGAAGCAGATGGAACAGCGCAAACTGGATCCGTTCTCACAAAATGTAGTCACGCTAGAACTGTTTCTAAGTGCAGATCAATGCGAGTAAATCATGAGATAGGACAGAATTTTATTATTAGTGAAGACGACTGCCCAATGACGCAGATCACTTATAAACGAAGAGCTTTGCAAAACCGGCCCTTGGTCGGCGCATAGTTTAAGCCCATAGCGCTGACAGCGTTTTTGTCGATAGTTCACTGTGGACTATGAGTGCCATCCGCACTCCCCCTCTCTCCTTCTTATTTCCCCTTCTCCTTTTCCCATACGCACAGTAGCCAGCCAGAGACAAAGCTTCTTTCGTCGATATATGCGCTTACCTCCCATTAAAATATTATCTCTGTTGTCGAAGCACCCAGTGCCGCTCTCTCCACTGACCACCGCGGTGAGAGCTGGGACAAGGCACCGTAAATGAAACTTCCGACGTTGATCGCTAATTATGGTGCTAAGGCAGTGTGAGCGCCGTAGCCAAGCGGATCAATGCAGCAACGTCGTGATCTAAGTTATCCGTGCGCCTTTCTGTGAACCAGCGGTTTGTCTGTGCAGCAATCGAATGGGCCACGAACATAATTATTAAACTGTGGTGGCATAGCTCACCATGTTGAAGAATGAACCACAACGTTAACACCACGCGAGTACTTAAAGAGCGCCGCACCTCGTTGTGGGAACCGTCCTTCCTAGAGATGTTTTAACATAGGAGAGTCTCACACAGTTCTTTTCACTTGTAGTCTAAGCAACCTTTGTATCGGGCGAAAATGTTTACAAATGCTGAAAGCCCAATCATCAGACACTAAAACAAGGCAAACTGCCAGAACTGAAGAAATTGTTAAAAAACACAAGAGGATAATTGTCAAAGTCAAGCAATAGCTTTGCGGTAGACCTTCTGAGATAGGCTACTGTGTACGCTGATTGGTTAGCTTCACTGGTTAACGCAATGAAACGTGCGGATGCTTGAGCATTGCACGCACTGCTTCAAGAATCAGCCCGCGTTACGAACCACACTAAACCCAGTCCGATGACACATGTTCGCAGGTATTAGGATGGGCCTACCAAGTCACTAAGTCACCACCTTTGATTACACTGTGCGCAGGATCGGCAGAGTTTACTCGGCCAAACAACCGCCCAACAGTCGTGAGAGAAAGAGTCAAAGAAAGCGCCACCCTAATAACTGATTTTTACCGTATGCACTTGTTTAGGCCCGTTCACTGCTTGGTTATAGCTTCTTTATTGTCTAATTCAATTCAGTTATGGGGTTTTACGTGCCAAAACCACTTACTGATTATGAAAGTAAGAATCGTACCTAGCTTTCACAGGAGGAGACGTATAAGTATTTAAGGAATGTTTATTTTTAATCAAAATGTGCAAAACACATCGAGAATCAGCAAAACCAACAAAAAGAATGAATAATTACAGAGGCACCTTTTCGGAAAATGGCGATAACACCAGGCTGGAAACTGGAAGCGAGGTTCACCCCAAGCCATATATGGATTCATTTGGAATTTGTACATATAGTTCTAGTCGCATGTGAACCCTAGGTGTACATTTAATTTGCTTTTCATCCCGTGTGTCATAGCACTGTAGCCGGAAATATTGCTTCAGTCTGTCTTCTTTAACCGTGCCTTCAACAGAATGCGTGTTACGTGGCAAATCCTTTATTTTTCGTCCTTTGTTCCTGCTCTAACCCATCACATGGCGTCTTCTGGAGGTCATTCATTCAGCGTTGGCTGAATACATTTAGCCAGAAACATTGTACTGAATACCAAAACTCAGCAAGAAAAAAAATATTTCTGGTATGTAGCCTATAGGAAACACTCTTAAATCTATCGCTTATCGTAACCAATTGCCTAAGGAAATTTAATACATCTGCTCATTCTAGATTTTGTGGCGATTTCAACAAAAAATATCTTCCGGGGTAATAATGATGGCAGTTGAGACATAAGGCTGCCGGACTAACCATGGTATCTGTATTTACCGGTCACCATAAAGAAGAGCCTGACGTGGAAATCAATTATTGGACTGACAATAGCAAAGAAAGCTTTAGGCCTTCATATAGCTTGGCAGGGCAAGCACTCTTGCATGCACTGTCACAAATCAGATAAACCACATGTGAAAAAGTAACCCACTACAATTCACAGTTTTCAAAGCTGCGTGTGCAGTACAGTAAGCCACAACCATATAGCAATAGTAAGCAGTCGTCAGGAAACGCTTTCCATACGTCTTTGCCGCGTCTGCCTTTTGAAATGCATGCCTTCAGAGGAGAGTAGGAAGTATTGCTGCTCTTTTTGTGCCAACGAATGGTGCGAGCTGCTCTAAAAACAGCAACGGACCCACCACATTGCTACCCAAGGAACGCCTTTCTTCCGAAACGTGCACCAGGCATTGTCGTGCTCACCATTGATGCTCTCTCTTTGTCTATTCCGGTGCGCGAAGGTACACTTTCTTGTCTCTTATTTATTTTTTGTCCTCTTTTATTAGATAGCACAATAGCGGGCACTTGCCGTCGTTTGGGAGTAGGCGGCTCGAAACTGTCAATTTCCCTTCTCGGTAGCAGCGAAGGATTTCGTCTAGCTTTCTCTCACTGATGAGAAACATCAGTGCAGGGAATAGACAAGCAATGACGGGGGGCAAGATAGGCGAATATTTTAAGAGTCAATGGCCACAGTCCGAATTCGCCGAGATACTTAATTCAAGCAGCGCTTGCCCATGCAGGAATAGTCTGCCGTGTTTTCGCATACGAAAGAAAGCTGGACCCGAATTCCCAAACGTCATCTTACGTAAGCACATTCGCGATTTCCTATTAACGCAGTGGCCGTCTGAGTAAGATTTCCGATGGCAGTCATGAGCGACAGCCGCTAGTAGCGGCTAAATGGAAAATTTTTAAATGGGAAGCGGAGTTTTATTTAAATATGTAGCTGAACGATTCATGGGATTTATTGCCCGAAGAAGAACTGGTGCTGCGAGAGACAACGCAGCGGAGGGCTTTGGGTTAATTTTACCACCTGTGGTTCTTTAAGGTCAGCTAAATCAAAGTACAGGAGCGTTTTAGCATTTCGCTGCTATGTAAATACTACCCCCTTGGCCGCGAATCGAACTCACGAGCTCGTCCTCAGCAGCAGAACAGTATAGCCTCTGAGTTACTGGGGTGGGTAAAAAGGGCGATCAAATATTTTGGTTTTCTTAACCTACTCCGCTACCGTACAGAGCACTGCGACCTTCAGTGCCATTCTTTAAATTATAGAAGTCGAACTTCCTTAGATTACTAATAATCATTCCTTAGATTACTAATAATCAAAGTTTTAAACTATTTTCGCATACTTCTCAGCCCAAAGAACGTCGATTACTATGTGCGTGACAACTAGGCTGATGAGCAATAATAACAATATTTCACATTCCCATCAACATATACATACTGGCAGAGGGGACGGGAATAACAGGGAGAAAACGTTTGACAAACGTCTTAACGCACTCGCTTGCCCGCGAGAAGTTAACTCGATGGATCGCTCAGCGGCGTTCAATCGCACAATAATGCTGTCGCATTCACAACTCATACGAAGTGCTTAGGTGTACTCAATTTTTTTTTTTTTTTGCAGTATGGTTAGTGCGTTCACCCCACGTCATATTTTCGGAGTATGTGATGCCAAGAGATTTGAATGACGTAACTAATTCTATTGTTTCAAGCTTGTAAACTAGGTCTTTAATTTTTTTCATATTTGATATTTCTGGTTCTGAAAAACACGACCTTCGGTTTCATTACATTGACGGAAATTCGATTGGTACTTTACTACAATTCTAGCTTTTTTAACGATGTGTTTGCATTCCAATATAACACAGCATCCTAATTTTCTGTGAGAAATATAGTAGGTTCATAAGCGTAAATATGAAATAGGCGTTAGAAATTATGCTTTCCGTGTTGCTAATATATAATTTAAGTAAAACCGGACCAAGAATACTGCCTCGGGGCACATCAAGAAACGCGGGTACCACTGTGGATTTCAAGTTATTAATTTAGACGTACCGTTGTCTGTACGATCAATACATCTCAAGTAGTGGAAGGGCTTTACCTTTAATACAGCAAACTCATAGCTTCTGAAACAAAATGGAAAGCCATAGGCGATCAAAGGCCTTGGTAAAATCTATTAAGACACCTAATACAAGTATATATATATATATATATATATATATATATATATATATATATAACGTGAAGATGGGCAATGATAAGGTCAAGAACACATTTTACAGGCCGCATCTGAAGGTTGTCCACAACACAAGAGGCACTACTTTTGAGCTCAAAGAATACAGAGGCAACACCGTGCTAACAAACAGGGCTCAAACAGATCGTTAATGGACATCTGCCGGTTGGTGCGCAAATGTCATCGTTTGGTGACGTTGTCTCAAGAATACGCAATTGACTAAACGCGTCGTTGAGATGACAACCCGAGCGTTCAGCCCATTGTGTGTAAGCGCTCCAGGGCTTCACATAAGAAAACTGTCCCGCACGGCGCGACCGAACGTTTTATCAGGAGCTATCAGATCGATTGATCAGAATTCCAAAGTAAATTTCATAATAACGTGCCTTGTCACAATTTAATTTGTTTTCGTATTGCCATACTATCTGCCTCCTGGCCTGCAATCTATTTCACCGACTCTTAGATTAGTTAATCCGAAAAACAGCACTTAAGTGAGTGTTTCCTTCTCGTGGCCACAAGAGGCATCGTTTTCCAATTTGTAGGAATCCGGGGTGGTGGTATGCGCCACCAATCTATGTCAAAGGCAACACTCCTAATATCTGTGCGCCCGTCTCTCCCCTTTTTTCACATTTGAGCTCCAATAACCGTATCTGCGTGCTTGCGTATTCATTCTACATCCATGGATCCAGGCGGAAAGTGAAGTTTGTATTTGAAGGCTACCTGGGAGACTCGTCTATTGCAGAAGATATAGAGATTATTCCCGACTTTCACGTACGTTTCCAACGGAGTAAGACTAGTGGTACAAATAAAGAGAATCGCGGGGTTGGCTAGCTAAAGACATTATTCCGTAGTCACTTCGAACCAAAGTATCGAGAGTATGCAAATTGTCCAGTTCTCATGCACCCAGCTATACAAGAAAGTCGCGATACCTTCTTTTCGCGCGAAAATAACGGTCAGCAGCCACCGTAATAAGCCAAGTTCATCTATTTAATTAATCAAATTTACGTTAATAAATGACTAACTCAGTAAATAATAAATTTACGTTCAGTCTACAAATACGAGATGTCTCGAGAGTATATCTGAAAACATCAGGGGGCGAAATCACAAAGCTTCTTTTTTTTGTAACTGCTATTTGTTATTGGCCGGGCGCCTTCGCTATAAGAATTTGTTTAACGTCAATATTGGCTTGAAGTTGCCCTTATGCACAATTCTAACGCAAGTGGCTTTTGTGAATGCAGGCTGCAATACTTTGGTTCACCAGACATGGAAAATCCACAGCTTGCGACACAGTTCGTGACAACGTGACTTCCGCATATCGCTTATCGCAGTCAAGAACTGTCCCGTCCCCCATACTCAAATTAAACGTGAGGCTCTCAAATAGCAGGCAATAAGCGTACACATTCAACATGAACTCCCCATGAAATTGAATCGACCGGTTTGGTTAGCACATTTAGCTCGCTCGCAGCACGTTTGGGAGCAGGAGGGCTGCTGCTGTGCCCAAGCACCAGCCTGCGTCAGCTGTTTTTTTTTTTCGCATTTCTGTCGCTTTTTTTTACCGGAAAAACGCTACGCTAAGGATAGCTCACCCCAAAAAACGCAACTGATATGTTCAAGTGTGTGTGTGCGCCTCCGTGCGTGTGTTCTGAGCGAGAATGAAGTCGGTAGTGATATACGTAGATTGCAATCCTCATTGCAGATGAGAGAGCGACAAAGAAGAAACGCAGGGAGGTTAGCCAAAGTAATCTCCGGTTGGCGACCCTACACTCGGGGAAGGGGAAAGGGAAAGGGGAAAGGGACATAAAGAAAACAAGAAATAGGCAATGAGTGTGGACGCACTCACTCAGGAATATATTCACTGACAGTAACAGGCGGTCGCAGTGTCGGGTCACCTTCAAAAAGCGAAGTGGGGCTTTTTTGACCTCGTATATGCGACAGTGCTCTCGGCCAAGGTGCCAGCATCTTTTCTGACATGAGCGCCCTCGCATCCAAGTGGCTGATACTTTCTCACAGCGCATATGGCTTACATTCGAAGGATGGGCAGTAGCACAGATGACGCTCTATCGTGTCGTCACACAGACATTCCTGACTTTCCCAAGCAACAAAAGTCGTGATTAAGAAGTAACGCCAAATCATGGTAGTTTGCAACTTCGCATAGTAGGTCAAATTGACCGAACTGCCGAAATTCATCAACAAACTTTAGATAAGGGATATTGCAAATTGTAACACTGGAAACATTTAGGGTGACACTAACTAACGGAATGCGCATGAAATGAGAAAAATACAAATTATAACACTGAAAAGATGTGTCAGACACTAACAGGATAAACATGATATGAATAAAACGATCACTCGGCATTGTCAGAAAGGTGTATGCCGAAAATGCTAGACAATGCAATGTAATTAGCATATGAAGAGTAACAACGAGGTTTTTTTTACTGAACTATTCGTTACCCGCAACAGCAATATAGGCATTCTTAGATGCAGTTGAAAATAAGCTACGTGAATTTCAAGTGCAACTACTTATCAAGTTAGATGGCCTTTGCAAGATATGTCGAAGAGAATGGCTGCAATAGAGGATGGAATATCTCTTGAGCGGAAAAAATGCGGTGGATATGTTTTAATGCGAATGCCTTCGACTGTTTATCTGCAACGCCTTATAACCTTAGTTGAACCGTAGACTTCGGATGAGGTTAGCGTAACCCTAGGCCATTTTAAAGGGAACATCAGAGCATAGAACATTTATCGGCGTATTATCTAGTTGCTCGTGTTCTAATACTACTTGTTATGATAATTACATCGCGAATAAAGGTAATATCTCAATTCAATAAAGCTAGGGAACAAGTTTGCTTCACAATAGTTCGTGATTGGTAGCCAGTCTACTGAAGTGAAGGGGTACATATATCTAGGCCGAGTCCACACAGGCAACTCGTATGTTGGCGAGGGAATCTGCCGAATAAAATAAGTTAGAGCGCATTTAGCAGGCACTCCCAAATCACAGACGGCAGCTTACCAACATACTTGATCAGAAAGAAGTTTACAATCAATGTATTCTGCCGTAGCAACCTATGTAGGGGAAACTTGAAAGGTAACATAGAAACTTGAGAGGAAGCTAGCGATCACGTTTGGTATTACAAGCGATTGAAAGGAAAATCTTAGGTGGAACATAAATAATAGGAAGACGGCAGTGTAGTTTAGAGAGCAAACGAAGGTAAGTGATTTCTAGGTGGTATTAAAAGAAAACAGTGTAGTTCGGTACTTCACGTCATGCGTAGAGTGCGTAACCGGTGGCCTGGCATAACATGGTCTCTGCTAACACAGGGCTGGTGCAAGTGTAGGTCATTGAGAGGTGCATTTTTCTCGTGTTCGGCTGAAGATTGGCCGATAATAATGACAATGAAATAAGAATATAAAATGGGGAATGTTGCCATTTTAGGGGACTAGTTGATAGCTCTTGAGGCTTTTGTCTTTCTCAGAGGCAAAACTGACTGTTCGGCATATTCCACATATTTAGGGAACTTTTAGTAGCGATGTTCTTAAGGCATTTTTAGTGGAATAAAGCGAATATTAGCAGATTCTAAGGCTTCTTCATCGCTATCTTCCGGATAAACTAAGTGAAAAGATTGATTTTTTGGGATCAGTAACTTAAATTTATACCTAGGTATAAAATGGCTATTCATGCATCTCCACATTTTGGTGCATTTTTTGGAAAACCTTTAATAAGCCCCTTGCTATCTGCGCAAACGAGCGTCTTATTTCTGCATTTTTTTTTATTATTTCCGAGTAGCTAATGTAATAAATCACATTTGCCGACTTGATTTTATGTTCATTCTTATCGCAGTAATTCGCACTATATTTTTTTGGTGGATTCTAGCGAATTATGATCGTTTTCTAGCTGAATCATTAGAATAAGTCATGGCAGTTCCTAGAATTAGTAAGTACGTTGTTGGGGGGAGGGTAGTATTTGGCAAACGTCGTAAGGGAATTCGCTGCCGCGGACACTGGGACTTTCTATCATGAGGCCAACACCATAACAATACCAGGTAAGCAAAAAAATAGCCAGCATTAGGCATTCCGAGGGGGGCCTTCCTTTCAGGGGGTGACGCAGCCAGATGCTATTTAGCTTAGGTGACCACAGAAGAACATCGGCATTATTCTTGTGATGTGACCATGACCAACGCATTGAGAATTGTGGAAGAAAAAAAAATGAACCAAACGACGTGAACATGGCTCAAATAACCTTTCCAGTCCATGTCACAAAAATAAATGCTTTGTATTGAGTTCCATATATTTGCCGGTTGGATGGTTGCAGCCAACATAATCGGGCCATCCCATGCCAGACATTTCGCTGTCTGATGTAACGGAGTGTCTCCTACGCGCTAGCAGCATACTGACCAACTTATGCATTTGCGTGACGAAGCACTAAGGCTCCTTTAATTCTCTTTGACTAGCAGCGCCACCGTTTCCATGACACTTCCATTGAAGCGTGGTAAGTCGTAATTAATATATATTTCCTTACGTTGTAAATGAATATGAGTAGAGTGCTGTAATGAAAGTAGCTGCAAGTTGAAATTTCTCTTTGGTTAGATGTGTTGTCAATGAAGTAAGAACTCTTCCTTCAAGTGCGGGTTGGTTCAATTAGGCAGAAACCCTTACCCATAATTCCTATCGCAGAAGACTGAGAGAAGTTCCAAAGGCTATGCCAAAGCGATAAAAAAAAAAAAGAACTGCGCGCACTGAGAACATAACTTATCTTGCTTTTATTGTTGTTCTTAGAGAGGAGTAAAAGCTTTCCATGGTTTTCTGCTCACGTAAGAAAAATGGATCATGCCATCTCGATACATCAGTCTTATCGAAAAATTCCAGCGGGACCGGATTCCAGGGAACTCACTTCACTAATGGAAAATCGCAACCGTTGATCGGCAGTCTTGCCAAACCGAGTCGTATCGCTGTCTGCGTAGCCTGTGCAGTCCTGCATGTCTGCAAATGCCTAAACACTTTGGCTGAAAATGGTTACAAAGTAT
This sequence comes from Dermacentor andersoni, assembly GCF_023375885.2. Classification (NCBI taxonomy): domain Eukaryota; kingdom Metazoa; phylum Arthropoda; class Arachnida; order Ixodida; family Ixodidae; genus Dermacentor; species Dermacentor andersoni. The sequence goes on from NC_092814.1 coordinate 136,860,771, forward strand.
ACCCAAACAAAACAAAAGCTCCCGAGTTGCTGCCACAAGAAGGGTGCCGAATGAGAGGTTGTACGACTGCGGGACATAAACGGGAGATAGAGTGAATTTGTCGGAAAGGCACAACGTTGCTTGAAGTGGACGAAGCAAATATTGTAATGGAGCGCAACGAAACTGAAAGCTATAGCTTGTCTGAAAGTGGGAGGCCTGGCGAAGGTTCCCGGCGCGTGTCTAGGCAGCAGCCCTCGAAGGCGACCTTGACGGAGGACCCGGGCGTGCAGGCGGGACCCCCGCCGCGGGCCCCCTAAAGATAGACGGTGCGCGGCCACCAGTGCTCGGGCCTGACCGGCGGCGGCGCATTCCGTGTGCACCGCGCTGTCAGTCGGTCAGTGGAACGTGCGTCCACCGACTAGCCGTGATGCATCTCGGTGCCGAGTGGAGCCGCTGTAGCGGAGCGCCTTAATTGTGTCGCTCTCGAAGCTTATCAGGCAAGAGTGTTGCACGCGGCTGACTGAAAGTCTGCGCCCATCGTTTCGAGTGCCGTAGGTGGGGCAACAAGATGAAGTGCAGCACACTGAAAGGTCGGCCGGTGCATCGTTCCCACACAGCATCCGCTGCTACAGAGAAAGCGTGCTTGGTTTTTCTTCGGAAATTTTTGCCGCAGTACGATACAGGGGTTTGATGCTAAGGCATGAGACGCGTGGCCGCTAATGAGTTTTAGACAGGCGGGCAGTCAAGCTTACTCCAATGTCTTAACCACTGGACGACGCTTCCTATATTACTAGCGCGCAACAAATACCGGGTCTTTGTTTGCCTTTCAGCTGAGCTGGCGACTGTACCTCGTTCATTATGCTGCTTGGCATTGATGAATGAGAGGAACAAAATATGCAAAATATAAAAAAATAAAAATAAGTCGATTGCATTTTCATGAGGTTATATGTAAAGATTATTTCTAGATGATTACCGGTTGGAAACGAGGAGTGGATGGAGGAGGAGAAGGAAACCGCGGCATGGCAAGCGCCTCCCTGAGGAGGCTGTAAAAAAAATTGATGAAGAACCTCAAGTAGGAGGAGAAGTCGAAGCTATCGAGAGGGCGACTACAGAGCCGTGTCTTTGCCTGGTGCTTTTAGTTGTCTATGATGTTGCCAGCCGAGGAGATACCGCTGCCTCACGTATAATTGCATTAACAACAGCATGGTTTGTTCCTTTACAAACAGCTACCTCCTATCTTCCTCCTAACTTATGTGCAGACGCTGTGGAACTTATTTTTTCTCTTCTTTCGTTTTCTTTTCTAAACAACAGACGAGAAACCAAATGGGGATAGGGGGGGCGTGCCAACATCTACCATCAAAAAAGTAAATATTTTATTGTGATTCGTAAGAAATCTACGAATAAAAGTTTTTTTAACGAAATCTAACACGAATAGGCCACGAAAAGGGCTCCAATTATTACAGCCACCAAAATAAACAGTTCAACCCATAGTTATGCAGAAAAATAAATAAGAAGAGGGTTTCAAAACGCCGAAGAGTACTAAAGGGTAAACATAGTATTATACATCGCTTGTGGGCTGCCTCTCGCCGGC